>NC_042616.1:127133095-127443929 GCF_901001135.1 Rhinatrema bivittatum | reverse complement strand
CGACAAGGTGGAGCGACTCATAGAAACATAGAAATGACGGCAGAAGAAGACCAAACAGCCCATCCAGTCTGCCCAGCAAGCTTTCAGACTTTTTTTTTCCTCATACTTATCTGTTTCTCTTGGCCCCCATCAGCAACCCCCTGGTTCCAGTTTCCCTCCACCCCCGCCATCGATGTAGAGAGCAGTGCTGGAGCTGCATCCAAGCGAAGCAACTGCTGCAATAAGCAAGTTACTCCCACGCTCATTTGTTTACCCAGCCTGTACCATTCAGTCCTTGTTAGTTGTTGTCTGAATATAAGTCCTCTTTTCTTTCTTCCCCCTGCCATTGAAGCAGTGTGTTGCGCTGGATATGTATTCCCAGTGAAGTATCAGGCTTAATTGATTCAGGGTAGTAACCACCGTAACAAGCAAGCTACTCCCATAATTGTTTGCCCAAACTTTGTAATTCAAAGAAGTCCGAGCCATTGGCATTGGCAGCATCTGCACTGATGGACACCAAGCCATATACATTGACAGGGACCAGCTGTTCCATCGATGTCGCTGGCGGACAGGGGTGCCGGCGACTGACCATCTTGTATCTCCTCCAGGCCGAGAATGTCAAGATCCTCATCAGCACCAGGGAAGGACTTGACCGAGCATCAAGGGACACTGAAGAAGCATCGGCACCAGTTCCTGTTGCACTGTGCCGATCTCGGGGATGCACTAGTTTTTGCCTTGATCTGCCAAAGTGACCCCACGGCAAGGATTGCCGATCCTCCATCTGTGCCAGGGGTCCGCAACAATCTCCACCAGGCCTTATGCCAGTCACCGATCCACCTCTAGGGTCTGAGGAAGATCTGGCTACCCCTCCTTCCTTCCAGTCGGTCTTTGCATTGGCAACATTAGAGGAGGAGCTGGAGCATTGAGTGCAGCTAGTGGTGGACTGGGTGCAGCAGAATTTTGGTCCTGTGGCACCAATGGTATCGGACCCAGTGCTGCCTCTGGAGAAGCTCAACATGCTCAGCGGTGCATTACCAACCCAGCTGGCATCGGTTCCCAGGACAGCATCAGTGCCCAGCAGGGCACAGAGGCCGCCTCCTACCAAAATGGTAATCATTGCCAATTTCTCCAAGGAGGAAGCTCCACAGAGGCCAGCAGAAATGCCGAGGCGTGCCTGCATCTCTGGACATAGGCCGAGCACCTAGGGGACCCATCCCCTGTCTCCTTCAGTGAGGATGAGGAGGGGGTAATGCTTTGGAGTCCTCTGACAAGGGCCTCCCTTCAGACCCTTCTCCAGAGGAGCGAAGGAAGTCTCCATTTGAGGACTTGACCTTCAGGGTTTGTGAGGGTGATGGTGGAAGCCATCCCTTTTCAATTGTTGATGGAGGAGGATACCAGGCACAAAAATGCTTGAGATTCTCCATTCATGGAGCCTCCTAAGGAGATCGTGGTGGTCCTGGTACACAAGATTCTTAAGGAGTTGCTACTGAGAATATGGGAACACGCCCTCAAAATGTCTCTCTTCACTAAGAAGGCAGACTGGGTTTACCTCATCCAGAAGGATTCGATAAGCGTAAGCTACTCCACTAGTTGGTGCTGGTCGAAACCGCCCTCGGACTCATTTTTCGGTGCCTCCGGGGAAGGACCATAGAACAATGGACGCTCTTGGGAGGAAAGTATTTCAAGGCGCCTTGCTTATTGCCCACATTGCCGCCTTCCAACGCTACATGAGTCAGTGCTGACAGGACATCTGGAAGCAGGTGCAGGAGGTCACTGAGCAGCTGCCTCAACAGGGCAAAGAGTGCAGGGATTCTATTCCAGGTACTTCCTGATTCCAAAGAGAACAGGAGGACTCCATCCCTTACTAGACCTAAGGGCCTTGAGCAAGTTTCTAAAAAAGAAAAAAGTTCAGGATGGTTTCCCTGGGCACCTTGAGTCCCCTCGTGCAAAAAGGGGACTGGCTATGCTCCATCGACCTAAAGGATGCATACACCCATATCGAGATCTTCCCTGATCACAGGAAGTATCTCCGATTTGTGGTGGGAAATTGGCAGTTCCAGTACTGGGTGTTGCCGTTCAGGCTTGTCAGCCCAATGGGTCATCACAAAATGCATAGCCATGATAGCGAAGCACCTCCGCAGGCTGGGGTTGCATGTTTTCCCATTATCTGGATGATTGGATGGTCAAGATCACATCTCAGGAAGGGGCTACCAGGTCCATGTGCTTGACCATCCAGGTGTTGGAGTTACTATGTTTTGTTCTTGACTACACAGTCCCATCTCAGTCCATGATTTCAGTTAGACTTCATAGGAGCCTTCCTGCCTCGCCAGAGCACAGTCACCTTGACTAACATCGTGGCAGAGATCCAACAGAGCCAGCCGGTATTAGCCTAGCACATGTTGAGGTTGTTGGGCCATATGGCTACAACAATCCATGTCACTCTCTTGGCACATTTACACATGCACAGAGCCCAGTGGACCCTTAGGTCACAGTGGCACCAGGCCACTCAAAGCCTCTAGGCATGTATCTGAGTCACCCCATTTCTCCGTGACTCATTGTCCTGGTGGCAGGTACTTTCAGAACTGAATTGGGGGATCTTGTTTCAAAGTCTCCTTACCCAAATTGTCCTAACCACAGATGGATTCACCCTGGGGTGGGGAGCTCATGTAGATGTGATTGGCACCCAAGGTTTCTGGTCCACCCAGGAACGCTCTTGCCAAATCAACTTCCTGGAGCTTCGGGTGATGGGTACATGCTATGGGCTTTTAGAGATTGGCTGTCCAACAAATTTGTCCTTATCTACAGCAATAACTAAGTAGCTATGTAATATGTCAAACCAAAAAAACACTTAAGGAACCACCAGTGTAAAGTCTGAGGAAGAGAAATGGCTTGTGTATATTAATGTTTACTATGACTGCAGTGAAAACATTTTTTTTAATTTAAATTTTAAATTTCTAATGTTTTTAAAATAGAGGAAAAGACCTCAGCACTGGTATTTTTCTGAATGAATTATCAGAATGTAGACCAGTTGTTGCAATCATAGGTCAAAAAACCTCTAATTTCCTTTTTATTGAAAAAAATATTTCTTATTTTTTTAATATTTAAAAATTTTTTAAACATGTTGGTAAACATCAAAACTTGCTCACAAAATTATATATTCTCTTTATGGATTTTTATGGAGCAAGTATTTTTGGTCGGCAAAAAATTAATTTGTTCAAAATTCAAGCTGATACTTTTCCTTATCTATGAAACATAATTGCACTCTCTTGTACATTGTGGTTAAAGTCTCTTGCTCTGACGCTGCTGAAGAAACTGTTCAAAACCACATTCTAAATGGCACTGGATGAGTTGCCAAACAATTGAAGTTAAAGTCTCATGGCTCTTAAAGCTGCTGGGAAAGAGCAAATATAGAAATATTCTAACAGTAATTTAAAAAAAAAAATGACCTTGATTGCATAAGTATTCACACCCATAATCCTAACATACCTAAATTAGTTCTGGTTCAGAAAACTGTTTTAAGACTTATAACTTAAATAGAGCCTATTTGTGTCCACTTACAATAGATGAGCTGATTCAAAATCTGCTGGATGAATAATCAAGCTGTTTCTGTTGTATGAAGTGAATTTGAAGCAAAGGTCAAAACATGTTGAGCAAGGAGCTGCTAAAAGAAATCTGGGATGTTATTCAAATGTACAGATTGGGCAAGGCTATTAAGAAAATTTCAGTGCTGGAGTACTGTCCAGCCCATCATTGTAAACTGAAAACTCTTTGGTATCACCAAGAGACTGCTACAATCAAACTTTCTCTCCAAAGCTGGTAGCTGTGGGTTAAGGAAACTGCTGTGGAAGGTCACAGTGAGTCCTAAGATTAATTTAAAAGAAGCCTCTGAAAGAGATGGGGGAAAATGTTGACTATTTAACACAGTGGCATAGCCACGGGTGGGCCTGGGTGGGCAGCTGCCCACACAATTTAGACCCAGGCCCAACCAACTGGCACCGGAATGCAAGGCTGTCACGGGATCCCATCCCCGCAACAGCGAACAGGAGGATCCATGCCTGGCGCGCCATCACGGCACACATGGGGAAGCAGTGCTGCGGCCGTATGGCCGACCGATCTTCCTGTTTGGAGCAGGGGGAGCGGAAGTGCAGCGCACAATTTCCACTTCCTCCCCCTCGCCCCCCCCCCCCCCAGCAGGAAGATCGGTGGGCTGTACGGCCCGAAGATAGCAGGAGGCCGGTGGCAGCAGGAGAGGCCAGCTGATCTTCTTGTTTCGGGGGGAGGAAGCGGAAGCTGTGCACGCGCTTGTATGTGTGGGTGAGAATGGGAGCCTGGGTGTGTGTGTGGGAGTGAGAGTGAGATTGGAATCTTGGGTGTGTGGGTGAGAATGGAAACTTGAATATGTGGGTGAGAATGGGAGCCTGAATGTGTGGGTGAGAATGGGAGCTTGAATGTGTGGGTGAGAATGGGAGCTTGAGTGTGTGCATGTATGGGTGAGACTGGGAGCATGGGTTTGTGGTCTCTTTTTCCCATTTTTCCCCTTGTTGCTCATTTCCTAATTCCTTTTCAGTGTCTTTCTTCTATTACTGTCTTCTTCCCTTCCACAGGGAAGAAGACAGTAATGTAATGTGTGTGGGTGGGCCATATAGCCCACCCACACACAAACCCAGACTCTCATTCTCACCCACAAACCCAGACTCTTGGGTGCCTGGATGTGTATCTGTGTGTGCATAAGAATATAAGCCTGGGGGAGGGATGAGAAAGTGAGAGCTTGTATGTGTGTCTGCAGAGAATGTGAGCTTGTGTGGGTGGGAGAGCATATGAGAGTGAAAGCGTGAGTGTGCGAGGGGGAGTCTGTGAGAGAGAGCGTGTGTGTGTGTGTGTGTGGAAGGGAAGAAGTAATAGAAGAAAGACACTGAAAAGGAATTAGGAAATGAGCAACAAGGGGGAAAATGGGAAAAAGAGACCAGGACCAACTGATTAGAAAAATACAAAGATCAGACAACAAAGGTAAAAAAAAAAAAATTATTTTGAGATGTTAGCAATTTAAATGTAAGCAACACAACTGCTCTCTCAAAATTTATGGACAGGTAGTAGTGTATAAAATCGTAATAATAAGAAGGTTAAAGTACCACAAATCACCGTGAATTACGTTTTTTTTGTATCAGTAAGTAGACCTCATACATAGGCATAGATGTGAATGCTATTTAGGTTAATGTTTTACACCAGTAGTATAATCATGGGTCAGAAAAGAATTTTATGCTTAGTGAGTCCAAAGTGAAAAAAATTCAAAGTTGATGTAGCATGACATTTCTCATTGTATTCATTGTTGCAGAATTTCTTAACGCATCATAGTATTGACAACATTCAATTTCTTAAGATAATGTAGCTACTTAGCTTTTTTTGCATGTGAAGAAATGCCTGAGAGTTAAAGATATTACAAGGCTCGAGGTGTACTAGCCCGACACTATGTTTCGGCGTCTGCCTTCATCAAAGGGCCGAAAGTATGCGAGATGATTTTCGCGGCATTTTCACCAACATGGAAGTAATGTTTCCTCACATTCCTACATTATCTTAAGAAATTGAATGCTGTCATTACTATGATGCGTTAAGAAATTCTGCAACAATGAATACAATGAAAAATGTCATGCTACATCAACTTTGAATTCTTTTCACTTTGGATTCATTAAGCATATAAAATTCATTTCTGACCCATGATTATACTACTGGTGTAAAAAGTTATGCTGAATAGCATTCACATCCACGCCTATGTATGAGGTCTACTTAATGATACAAAAAAAAAAAACGTAATTCATGGTGATTTGTTTTGTTCATAATCTGTGGTACTTTAGCCTTATTACGAGCAATTTAAATATGTCATCTTTGGGAATGTGCATTTCTTATATTTTTGTATTTTGCTCTTAAGTATTCCACTGTTCAGAAATTTTAGTTTCTCAGGCTTTCTATTTTGGTTTTATCTGCATGTTTCTGTTTCTAATTTATAGTCTCTTATTTCTATATTAGGTAAGGGTCGGTCTCAGTTTTGCCTGTGACAGATATGCAGTATTTCTAGCATATAGTTTCTCTGTAGTATTAGTCCAGCTTGTTCTGTTATTCCAGTAGGTGATGTATTAATGTTCTAGGGCCTGGTGTAGTATTTGCATCGCTGCTTTTTCATAAGGTTGCTGTTGTTTGAATCCTGAGAGTCAGTGCTATGACTGTATGGCAAGGTTCTAGATGCCTCTTTCTTTGCAAGAGTTTGTGTTACTTCACAAAATAGCAGTGGAACGTTATTTTTTGCTGAGGTGACACCAGAATTTGAATTTTGTTTCATATTAGTTGTAATGTGAAGTGCCCTAGCTCTGTGCTGCACCTGTTCTGATGATTAATGATATTTTATTGTATTTATGAAGATTTCTGGTTTTCTGCAAAGATGGTTCATGAAAGAATACATTAATTTTTGTTTTATTACATGATTGGATCTGATTGTTTTCTATACTTGCGCATTTATAAACTGCAATAAATATAAAAAATTCTGATTAATATGGAATTTTTAATGCGTGAAATAATTGAAGTAAATTGTTTTAAAGTTTCATACATGATGCATAATGGCTGTTGCAAATTACTTAGAAAGCTATTCTAGGGTGCAGTATATGGCATTATTTATCAGTATGAAAACTAGTAGTTCTGCATGCCTACAGCCCACCCATGTTAACCTTGTGCCCACCCAAAAAATCAATTCTGGCTACGCCACTGATTCAACAATTTTAAGATTACTCCACAAATATGATCTGTTTGGGAAGGTGGCAAAAAGGAAGTCACTGCTGAAGAAGAACCATATGATGTGCTGCATAACGTTTGCAAAGAAACAGGGAAGAAAGATTTGTGGTCTGAGACCAAAGTGGAACTTTTTGGTAAGCAATAGGGTGATGTGCTGTGTTTTATGCCACACATCATCATTCCTATAGTAAAGCATGGTGTAGCAGCATTATGTTGTGGGAATGTTTTGCAGCAGCAGTGACAGGGGGGCTTTTGAAATTCAAGTTAAAAATGAACAGTGCAAAGTACAGACGCATTCTGGAGGAAAATGTGTTTCAATCTGCAATAGAATAGTGAGAAGATTTCACTTTTCAGCATGTCAGTGATCCTAAGCCATAAGCAATAATGGAGTGGCTCAATAAGAAGAAAGTGAGTGACTTTGAGTGGCCTTGTCAAAGCTCAGACCAGAATCCAGTAGAAAATATGTGGCAAAATTTGAAGACTGCAGTCCACAGATGATCTCCAAGCAAACTGAAAAAACTAGAACTCTTCTGGCCCTAATAAAGGATGACAGTATTAACCAGGAGTTCCATTCCCTTTACAGGTAATATCACCCTGAGCCTGTGCCGCCCTACTTAAGGAGAATAATAAGTCACAAATAGAGAGATCACATTTAAATCAATATGTAACCGTTTATTGAATTCACAACAAACTTCCTAACTAGACAGAATAAAACCTAAACTAACACATTCACTCCATACTCACATCCATTTAAAAATACATATATATTGCACAAATAAGTTTAATTAAATATGTCTACAAAATCAATTTCAAATATGTAAACTTTTCATTAAATTAACAAATATTTTTTATCTTCATTGTACATGTCCTCTTTATCCTTCCTTGTCCAACAAAAGATATCTTCGTTTCGCCTGTAACCTAGGCTTCCTCAGGGACTACTAGTCATGATTAATGATAATTTCAAAAAATCTTTATAAGATCCCATATATCATGATCTTTCGCATCATCCAAGGCTGTGAATATAAGGTAAGATGAACACATCACACACATTTATATCTCTCTAAACAACTTTTTTCGTGCTCAAATGATTTCCTTACCTTATACCAATATTCAATTGCTCATAACGATATATTGGGAACCACAAGGAGGTCCATGTCAACAATGCACACAATTCCAACAAGCTAACCGGTGACCCTCATCTACAATAAACCACAAAATCCATCACCTTATGAATTTTCTCCCACTTTCTATATTACCTCCACCTTATGTAACCCTTCTCACAACATGCAACTTACATTAATCCAGCATTAATCAATAAACCTCCAGACTCTCAAAAATATTTTAAACGGGGGTAAAGAACTTTTTAACTGTTCTCCTCGGTCAACCGGATCTTCACATGTTGTGCTCACCAATTCCTGAAAGAAATTTTTAACACCAATTTATAGAAAAGAATATTTAAACCATAAATCTTACCTTTCTTTTTCCACACTCACTACCATCACGGACGCCCAATGACCATCATACTCACACGTAATCCAACGCAACGTAATGCGTCAGGCAGGCTGATGACATCTTGAAACACACATAACTTTATATATACTCCTCCAGAACGAGCAACACCCATCTACATTTAAAGCCCCACACATCAAAAGCATCAAAAAAAATCGTCAAAAAAATGCATGCCATTCTATAGGGCCATTCAAACCAGATGGAGAGATAGTCCGCCAATTATAAATAAACCGCTGTTTCTGAAGGGCATGCCACTTTAAGTGCCTTTTCAAGTGCTTCCTGAATGCTTCCCAATTACTATATTAAAGAATATATCTCTATTTTTTTCCAGCTTTATCATGTTTAAGATGGGGAGGGGCTAGTTAGGAGAGATTGGTAGTTTCGGCTGTGGCAGGTATGCAAATTTGATAGACTGTTTTGTTGAATGGATATAATTTGAATAATTCTTCTGTCCCACTAGGATGGGTTTTCCTACCCTACTTTTAAGAGAGAAAATCATGGGAAATATACCTGTTGCCTATATTAATGCTCACTCAGTGCATAACAAGGCTCCTGTAATTTATTTGCATACTGAAAATGGTATTGACATACATTTCTCAATTTTGGTTTCTAGACACACAGTTATAACCTCCCCAAAACTTTTCAGTTGAATATCAACCCTAGTTAGATAAAAGGGAAGGGGGCATTTTAGTTATTTTGAGATCTTCCTTTGCCTCTTCCCAAATTATTTCACCAACCCTCACTGGTGTAGAGTTCCTTATTCTTCAATTTAACCACTGAAAATTGGCCTTGGTTTACTGCATCCCCATCCCTGGCTATCTTGGAAAGGATTCAGGTGAGTTTGTGGCCTTTTTGCCCAATTCTGATAATGGGAAATCTGGAGCTGATTTTACTGGTTGATTTTAATTTTCATGTTGATGGTGCTAAGAATATACTTGGCAAGGACTGACAGTTGCAGCTTCCACACATAATGGTGGGCATACCTTTTATTTTGTTGCCATATCGACTCTTCTAATATTAAGTTTGCCTGGTGCCTTGGACTGATCTCAGATTGATTAATTTTGATCACTCATCTAGTATACTGTCCCCTCTACTCTTAAACACTGTTGCAGACAGATTCACATTTGGTAAATGTGATGACTGTTGGCCTTTGGAATTTTAAAGTTTGGTAATGCTCTTGCTAAGTTCTTTACTGTTTCCCTCACTGCAACTTTAGGTCAAGTTGCTCTATTGCAGCCAGCTCCCTAGAAATCTAAAAGGTTAATCCTTTGTTTTTCCTCAAGAAATTGATTCATCTTAAAAAGATGTAATGATGTCTGAGTGCAAATGGAAGAAAACTAAGGGGTTGAATTTTAAAAGCATTGCTCGCGTGAAAATACCCATATAGGTACACATCTGGGCCTCGCGTGTATTAAAAGCAGCAAATTATGCGCATATATAAGCGGGCATGAGTAAAAGAAAAAGGGAAGGAATTTGGTCGTGACAGGGGCATTCCATGGCGGGTCCAAAAGTTATGCACGTAAATCCATATTTATTTCTGGCAGTGCGTAGCATGTTAGCTGTATGTATTTACTGCTGCTCCTATTAGGTGTATATCTGCAGAAATCTCTTTTCAGGCCTAGGATGACCAGGTGAACTGGGGGAAGTACAGGCTGAAGAACCAGAAGGGTCTGGATGACCTTGAGATAGACTAGGCAAACTGGTGAAGTAATTGATAAAACTGTGAATGGTCCCTCACATGAGTATGTTTTAAAATCCACTTACTTGCGTGCGTTAAAGCCAAGCAAGTCCTAAGGAAGATATGCAAGGTACATTCGCTCAAGTAACAGCTTAAAATTAGGAGCACGCATACGCACATTGGGTGTATTTTAAATCATAAGTGCACAACTGCGCACTTGATTTAAAATGCTAGCATATGTCTGCTCGCACATTCGTTTTAGTTACTCTCCCTGTGTATAGAGTATAGGGAGTCATATATGCCTCTCATTATGGAAATACAGAAATAAACACTTGGCAAAAACGTTTTCTTTTTACCAGTAAGAATAAAGCTCCTCTAAACCAGCCATGTGAGCTGTTTACCATAATTAATAACTTACTCTAGACTTCTTCTGAAGAAACAAATCAGCCCCCTCTTAACTGCAAAGTATTGGCCAAGTTTTTGATGCAAAAACAAGCTACACAAGCCTTGATTGTGATGGAATTGTTAGATGATAGTAATGTTTTACCTACCTCTATTCCAAAGAGATGAAATTCCTTCTCATATAAGATAGACAACTATTTGTCTGCTATGAAAGACTTCTATTGCTTTATGGACCCATATTCTACCTCGATTAAAGCAGTTAAATCAGTACAGATTGAGACTTTTTGCTATATTGATAATTCAGTCTTTATAGGAGAGCCATATGCCCTCTCTTTTAAAAAGAATTGTATGTCTTCTATTAAAGAAATCTTCTCGATGCTAATGAACCTAGTAACTACTGACCTATTTCAAATATTCCTTATTTTCCCATTGATAAGCAGCATGAATTAGCCATGCTGTCTGGGGTACACTTTGAGAGCTGTCTGGGGTATCACTAGGTGGCGGAGCTCTAAGATCACCAAAGTCTTTTGTGAGGTGATCCCTCCTGTATCCTCCTCCATTCCTCCAAGTCTCCTCAGTTCAATTTTTTCCACGTGACAGAGAACACGCAGAGTTTTCTTCTCTCTGAGAATTTTCTTCAACAAAAAAAACCAAACCATCAATTACCTCAGGATTGGCAGAAAATGTCATCATGCCTTGTCCAGCAAGCTTTACATTCTGCCACTGTGGGAAAATGTCTGTCACTGATGTGCATCAGGTTTTATATATGCCTAGTCAAACCATGACCAGGCTAACTGCCGGGACTGCGGACGCATGTCCCCAAGGGCTCAGAGGCAAAGAGCTGCCAGGATTGAGCAACTCAGGTCATTGGGATCTTTACCCCATCCGAGGCCTCTGCAAAATCCTCCCGGGCCCTCATCGGCGGTCAAAAGCTCCCTCCCACTGCAGGGCAGCTTCAGCAGACCCTCCGGGACCCGCGGATTTGGCGCCAAAAAGAAGCCCATAAAAAATTGACGCATGGTGGCGCGGATGCGAAAGCATCGAAGCACAGGCCTGCATTGAAGCACGGCGATGCAGACGCATGGAAACAACATCGACGCACCAAAGCCTTTAAGGATGGCCGATGCACGGAGCTCAGAGTGCCAGATTTCATCCCCACTGACGCTGTGTTTACTGACGACGCACATCACATCTACCATAGGATCGACGCTACTGACTCAGCCTTCCAAGGAACCACTTCCCGCTCACACTATATCAATGCTGCCGAAGCAACTTGTTACCAGGCCTTGCCAAAAGCATACTTCAGTTCACAAGAGACCCAGGGAGCCTTCTCCCTTGATAAATATTGAATCAGAAGAGGATCCATCTTTCCCGCATCACTTGGATAAGGCTTCATCCTCATCCGAAGTTTTTTCAGGACTGTCCATGGCATCCAGACGATGCACGGGTTCCAGCCTTCAGGACCCTCTGTATGAAAAGATAGTTCATCCTCGAGTTGAAACAGTCAAGTTCAAATCAGTAGATTCGGACATATTACTGGCAGCACTCTCCCCTATGAGTCAGCCAGTACAGTCACCACTACCCCCCTTATCGGGAATGGCTTCCCAGGCAATTTCACAAATATCATTGATTCTATCTCAATTGCTAAAATCAGTAGAACAGAAACATCAGCCATCACCGGACAAACCTTCTGAGGCTCCCCTGCCCCCTCAAGGGCCCCGAACTCCGGTCACTATGCACGAGCACCAGCCTCCCATTTAATCTTCCCCGAGGGAACATTCCCCTCTTCTATCTATCTCATCTGATACCTCTACAGGTTACCCATCCGATCCAGCAGAGATTTCGCCGGAACCGTTGTCACCACCAGAAGACCTTACCTATTTGCAATTTTTAGAGAAGGTGAGTCGACTGCTCAATATACAAACAAAAAAGATTCCTGATCCCAGACAGAAGATGGGTATCCTAAAGATTTTTGATACCCCATCGGAGCCGACAGCACTTCCTGCACATTCAGTTCTAGAATCATTGATGCAGAAAGCGTGGGAATCTCCTTTCACTTCTCCACCAACTTCAAGGAAGACAGATCTAAAATATTGGATGATGGATTCACCTTATGACAATACGGTGTAACTTCCCTACAATTCCATAGTCATCAAATCAGCAATGCAACGAGCAAGAAAGTCTAAGCTTCATGCTAATAATCCACCGGGAAGGACCACAAATATTTGGACAATTTTGGAAGAAAATTTGATCAGTCAGGCATGTTAAATGCTAAAATCCAGAATCATCAATTTTATGTTATTCAGTATTTGAGTGCCTCTAATCTATAAAACTATCTTGCTGGACACCTAGCCAAATGTCCGCCTTCCTCAGGAATTGTTTGACATGGAGGAAGGACTTTGGTACCTCCTTCGTTCTATTTATGAGGGATTTGAAACATCCGCGAAATCTACGGCAACTGCCATTGCTTCATGACGCATGACTTGGCTCAGAGTGCGATCAGGGATGATGTCAATGAGAAGCTTACAGATCTTCCATGTCATCCAGATAACCTTTTCGGTGACATGTTAACGGAGATGGTAGCCAAACTAAAGGAACAGAAAGTAGCAGTGCAATCCTTAACTGGCCCACCAGAAGGCCCACGGCGTCACTTCCCATCTTTTAGGAAGTCCAACTTCCCTAGTCACACCTATAGACCCTACTCCTATCGGCCACAGCCTTACCAACCTAGCCATCGTCAACCTTACCAGCAATCGGGAGCAAGACAATGCCCCCAAGCTCCAAGACAGCAAAAGCAGTCATTGGAATCTTATCCAGTCAAAAACCAGCAAGGTTTTTAAGAGTACCACCACCACCGCTACCGAGCCACACCGTAGGGGGCAGGCTCTCACAATTTCTACCAGCCTGGAGCACCATGACATCCGATCTTTGGGTCCTCAACATCATAGAGGAGAGAGGTTATTCCCTAAATTTCAAAATTCTCCCTCTTCCGCATCTCATTGTCCAAATGTTTCAGAGAATGTACCAGGAACCTCTCCTACGAGAGATAACTCACCTACTTCAACACAGATGTATCCAAGAATTACCATCCCTGCAAATCCAGCAAGGATTTTATTCACAATACTTCCTCATTCCCAAGAAATCGGGAGGTCTACGACCCATCCTAGACCTACGATCTCTCAATAAGTACCTGAAAAGAGAGAAATCAAAGATGACATCCCTAAAATCCATCTTGCCCTTCCTGCAACACAAAGATTGGATGTGCTCACTAGATCTGAAAGATGCGTATGCACACATACCGATGCATCCCAACTCTTGGCGATATCTCTGCTTCACCATGAACGGCAGACACTTCCAGTACAAGGTATTACCGTTTGGACTCTCCTCTGCCCTGAGAGTCTTCGACAACAAGGAATACGGATATTTCCTTACCTGGATGATTGGCTGCTAGTAGCCTCCACTCAAGTCAACCCTGCAAAGTAATCTACTCCACACGATAGCTTGTCTAGACCATTTAGGCCTTCTCATCAATTACGAGAAATCGAAACTACAACCCACCTTCAAGACACATCATTCCTGCCAGCACCTCGGGCTGGTTGCTCCAGCCCATCAAGTTCTCACCATCCTAGGATACATGGCGGCAGCCACCTATGTGGCTCCACACACATGTCTTCATATACGTTGTTTACAATGGCATCTGAAAATGCAATGGGACCAATTTTGCCTCCACAAAGGTCGCCATAACAACCAGCATGAAGTGGGATCTTCACTGGTGGGTAACACCACCAGCACTAACAACCGGCTCGTTTCTACGCCCCCTTCGCCATCAGACAATACTCCCTCAGGCTGGGGACCCCATCTCGCACACTTACAAACTCAAGGACTGTGGTCCAAACAGGAGTGGACCCAGCACACAAATCTTCTAGAACTCTGGGCCATTCGATACGCCCTCCGCTCCGGACCTTCGAGCACAGTCTTCGCAACCAAGTTGTCATGATCCACATGGACAATCAAGTGGCAATGTTCTACATCAACAAAGGAGGGTCAGGTTCATGGAACCTTTGCCAAGAAGCAATAGGAATCCTAGAATGGGCTCACAAGAGGGGAATCTCCCTACAGGCCACATACCAACCAGGGATCAACGACTCCATAACAGACAAACTCAGCAGAATTTTTCACCCTCACGAATGGGAAGTTCAGCAAGAGGTGGCCAATCTGATTTTCTCCACTTGGGGTCAGCTCCGGATTGAACTTTTCGCAACAGAATTCAACAGGAAAGTCAAGCACAGGACGCGTTCCTCGTCGATTTGGTCCCAAGACCTAGTCTACGCATTCCCTCCAATACCCCTCATCTCTCGCACAGTCCAACGATACATCGAAGACAATGCAGACTTGATTCTCATTGCCCCAGCATGGGCCCACAAGCCCTGGTACAGCTATCTCATTCAATTGTCCACACACCAACTGATTCCCCTGGGCAACAGCCCTCAACTGCTTACCCAGGAAGGGGGATCTCTACTACACCCACTGCATTCATCCCTGAATCTCACTGCTTTGGAGGTTGAAAGGCTCCCATTCCAAAACCTAAATATCCCTCCTCATCTCCAGGATATTCTACTCTCCTCGAGACAGCCATCAACTAGGCTCAGTTATCAAAGAAAGTAGACACATTACGCATTCTGGTGTGCAACCAAGGGAGCAGATCCACTCACCTACCCACCAGAGCGCCTACTAAATTATCTCCATCTACTCTACAGAGAAGGTGTAGCTACAGCTTCGCTTCAAGCACACCTCAGCGCCATAGCGCCTTACCACACACCTCTCAAAGGAGAACCTATTTCTTATCACACATTGGTCTCCAGATTCATGAAGGGTATCCCTACATCTTCGGCCACCAACTAAAAAGCCTGCAGTACCATGGGATGTAAACATAGTGTTAGAACAGCTCATGCTTACCGCCCTTCAAACCATTAGAAACTTGTCACCCCAGGTACCTTGCCTGGAAAATACTCTTCTTGGTTGCCCTAACCTCTGCGAGACGCATCAGTGAACTAAGGCTTTAGTGCACTATCCACCCTACCTCCAGTTTTTACCACGACAGTCACACTACGTACACACACTAACTTCCTACCGAAGGTGGTTTCCGCATTCCACTTAAACCAGATCATAAGCCTGCCTACTTCTTTCCAAGGCCGCATGCAAACGACAGCGAATGACAACTACATTCATTAGACTGTAAAAGAGCCCTCACCTATTATAAACAACTCACGCATTCTGCTCAGAGACCCTCTCAGCTCTTTTTATCCTTTAACCTGAATGCACCAGGACTTCCCGTATCCAAAAGAACACTTTCGTCCTGGATCTCTAACTGCATTCACTTTTGTTACCAAAAACGTTCAGAGTCGCTACCTGCTTCACTCAGGGTGCATCAGGTATGTGCGATGTCTGCTTCAATTGTCCACCTCCACGAAGTGCCTATCTTGGACATTTGTAAAGCAGCCACTTGGTCCTCACTGCATACTTTCACATCACACTACTGTTCGGACAAACAGACTGCGGATGACGCACACATGGGACGAACTATCCTCAAGGGAAGCACCTCTACTTCTCATCACAAAAGCCATTAAGAACTGTCCGCCTATGTTTTTTCCTTACCATATTGAGCGCGTTACTCTTAAATACAACACATTAACAAAGAACGCTCAATACTGCAGCTGGGGATTCCCAGACAGCATGGCTAATTCATGCTGCTTATCTACGGGAAAAGAGCAAGTTTTCTTACCGTAAATGGTGTTTTCCGTAGATAGCAGATGAATTAGCCATGTTGACCCATCCGCCTCCCCAGACAGTTCCTCCATTACATCTCGTCTTGCTTAAATAAGGACTGAGGAGACTTGGAGGAATGGAGGAGGATGCAGAAGGGATCACCACACAAAAGACTTTGGTGATCTTTGAGAGTTCCGCTACCTAGCGGCACGGAGGACATACCCCAGACAGTATAGCTAATTCATCTGCTATCTACAGAAAACACCATTTATGGTAAGCAGACTTTAGGTAAGTTGATCAAATGAGTTTTACTTTACCAGCTCCAAGATTTCTTGGATGAGCATAAAATTCTGTATCAATTCCAATCTAGCATGATCCCTCTGTGGAGTGATACAGAGGTATTATGATATTCTCTATTTTAACCTTCATTTCTTTCCTAATATTCTGTTTGTTTTTTGACTGCTGCCACATACTGCGCCGAGGATTTCAACATATTGATCCCAATGATGAATAGATCCTTTTCCTGGGTGGTGACTCCTAATACGGGACCTAACATCATGTAACTACAATTTGAATTACTTTCTCATATGTGCATCACTTTGCACTTGTTCACATTAAGTTTCATCTTCTATTTGTATGATTAATTTATCTCATAAGGTTCTACAATTTCTCACAGTCCGCTTGTGATTTAACTACTCAACAAAATTTTGTATTTGCAAATTTTAACCACCTCAATCGTTCCCTTTTCCAGATCATTTATAAATATCAGCTTTTTTGCTGACATTTAATCTTCTGCATTTGTTTTTTTGCATGGTTTGAAATCTCTCTATTATTCCAAACTATAAATATTGCTAGTCTGTTTTAATTGTTAATTTAAAATAAAGGCTGGTATCTACAAGAGTTTTGTTCCTTCCTACCCTGCTCCACACCCACCCACCCCTAGAGTGTTTTCCTCTTAACCTAAGTTGTTGGAAAAACTATTTAAGTGAATAAGACTTAGTACCGATCTAACAACTTGTATATTAGTCACTGTTAGAATATCTTTTATTCA
This sequence comes from Rhinatrema bivittatum, assembly GCF_901001135.1. Classification (NCBI taxonomy): domain Eukaryota; kingdom Metazoa; phylum Chordata; class Amphibia; order Gymnophiona; family Rhinatrematidae; genus Rhinatrema; species Rhinatrema bivittatum. Next base: position 127,426,767 of record NC_042616.1, on the reverse strand, counting down.
GTGTAACAATTGTGCTTATCTCAAGGCCTGACATCTGGAGACTAAAGGGATGTCCAATTTGCTTTTGGCTGTTTGCAATGAAAAAGTAGCTAACTCATCTGAAAGTGGAATTGCAAAGGTTTCAGAAAACCTCCCCTTTTTGGCAGCAACAGGAATATCTTCCCCAGCTCCCACAATGGATTCAGAAACCCAAGTTTAAATGGTTTGCAGTAGGCTGTAGTAGAACAAAGACGTGTGTGTATACGATACCCAACCCAAGCGCACTTTGACCCATTTTTCATCAGCATTGGGAAAGGATCAGAGGTCCGGGTCTGGAGAGAGGCAACAGCACAGTCAGGCGATGCAGAGGTCCGGGTCTGGAGAGAGGCAACAGCACAGTCAGGCGATGCAGAGGTCCGGGTCTGGAGAGAAGCAACAGCACAGTCAGGCAATGCAGAGGTCCGGGTCTGGAGAGAAGCAACAGCACAGTCAGGCAATGCAGAGGTCCGGACTTGGAGAGAGTCAATGGCGTGGTCAGGCAAAGCAAAGTCAAAGTCCGTATAGGCAATCCGAGGAAAGGTGAGGAGCAGGAACACGGGAGTGAGACTAATCTCTCAGGAGGCAACGAGTACTCAACCAGCAAGTAGACGTGCCGCAAAGGCAAAGCTAGGGAGCGGAGCCCGGGCTTAAGTACCGGTGATCCACTGACATCATCATCTGGGGGCCGTGGCTCGGTTCCCACCACGGGCCCTACTTAAGCATTGGTGATGTGCGCGCGCCTAGGGAGGGGCACGGCACAGAGTATAGCAGTGTCTCTCCACGGGCCATGCAGAGAGGCCTGATGTGAAGCAATGGAAGTGGTGGCTGGACTGGGAATGTCGGGTACTGTAGCTGAGCCAGAGGCACAAGGGAAAGCCAGAGGACGGAGCTGGCGGCCTACCGCCACCAGAGACGAGGAACCAGGAGCTGGAGTTACTGCAGAGAAGTAAGAGGGCCGTGCTGTGAGTCTGCCGTGGACTGCACACGTAACAGTACCTCCCCCCCGCTTTACACCCCCCCCTTGGAGGTCTGGGTTTGCCTGGATGGGCACGATGAAAGTGCAGGAGGAGTGTTTTGTCCAGGATGTTTCGAGCTGGTTTCCACGAGTTTTCTTCGGGACCGTAACCCTCCCAGGAAAGGAGGTATTCCCACCGGTAGCCCCTACGGCGGACGTCGAGGACTTCATGTACTTTGTAGGTCGTATCAGTCTCAGCTACCAATGGCGAGGTGGTTCAGGAAGGCCAGGACAAGACCACTGGTTTTAGAAGATGCGTGAAATGTATTGTGTATTCCCAGCGTAAATGGCAGCTGAAGCTGGTATGTAACTGGTCCAATGCGTCGGGTGACTGAAAATGGGCCAATGTACCTTGGAGTGAACCTATGAGAAGGTATCTTGAGTCGGATATACCGAGTGCTCAACCAGACTTTCTGGCCAGGAAGGAATTCAGGAGCCAAGCGTCTGTGACTGTCAGCAGATCTCTTGGCCCGGGAAGCGGCTTGATGTAAGTGAAGGTTCATCTCTTCCCATAAAGCCTTGAGGGCATTAGCTGTAGCTTGCACAACAGGAGAAGGGTACTGATAATGGTATGGGCAATGGTAGTTGTGGTTGCTTCTCATAGACAATGGAAAACAGTGAAGTGCCTGTAGCAGTGGTGATGTGGGAGTTGTGAGAAAACTCCAACCAAGGAAGGAGTTCAGACCAATTGTCTTGGCAGTCGTTTATATAGGTGCGAAGAAAAGCCTTTAAAGAGCAGTTCTTACACTCAGCTTGTCCATTGGCTTGAGGGTGGTAAGCGGTTGTTAGACTGATGTTAATGCCGAATTTTCAGCAAAGGTCGCACCAATATCTAGCAACAAATTGTGGACCTCTGTCAGAGACAATGTCCTTGGGTAGGCCATGTAATCTGAAGATGTGACAAAAGAATAGGTGTGCCAACTCAGGAGCAGATGGTAGGCTTGGTAGAGGGACGAAATAGGCCATTTTTGAAAATCGATCTATGGTTACCCATATCTGTATGGCCCTTAGATGGAGGCAAGTCCACGATGAAATCCATAGACAGATGGGTCCACAGTTCCTCGGGAGCTGGAAGTAGCTGAAGCAAACCCCAGGGTCAACCGACCAGGGGTTTCTGTTGCACACAAATGTTACAGGATTCAACGTATGCTTTCGCGTCAGAGACCATAGTGGGCCACCAGAAGAACCGCTGGAGCAGCACCAAGGTTCGTGCTCGCCCTGGGTGACCGGCAAACTTTGACTCATGTGCCCATCGGAGGATTCTTCTTCAGAATCGTCGGGGCACAACAGTCTTCCCAGTAGGGATTGGGTGAGTAGCGGACAAGCAAATACAAGCTGGGTCTATTATATGGCCGGGTTTTTCCGAAGTAACGTCAGGCTCGAAAGAGTGTGATAGGGCATCTGCTCAGAGGTTTTTCTCAGCTGGATGGTAACGAAGTTCAAAGTTGAACCTGGATAAGAATAATGCCCATCTGGCCTGACAGGCATTGAGATGTTGGGCATGGCTCAAATGTTCCAGGTTCTTGTGATCAGTGAATACTATGAATTTGTACTGAGCGCCCTCTAGCCACGGTACCATTCTTCAAAGGCCAGTTTGATGGCAAGTAACTCGCGATCTACGATACTATAATTTTGTTATGCAGACGAGAACTTGCGAGAGTAGAATGAACATGGAACTATGGATCCAGAAGCGGTGCGTTGGCTCAGGACTGCCCCAGCTCCAATTGCGGAGGCATCCACCTCTACCTGAAAGGGGCTGTTTGGGTCAGGGTGATGAAGACAAGACCCAGCCTGGAAAGCTTCTTTAAGGCAGTAAAAGGCTGTGATGGCTTCCGGTGTCCAGTGTCTTGGCCCTTGCGAGTCAATGCAGTCAGAGGGGTGGCCAAAGTTGAATAGTGTGGAATAAGAGAATCTTAAGAACCACTGGAGAGCCTTAAGATCTATGGGCTGTGGCCAATCTCGAATTCCTTTTAACTTGGCAGGGTCCATAGAGAATCCTCATTGGGAAATAATATATCTGAGGAAAGGCAGACTGGATTTCTCAAACACTTACCCAACTTTGCAAATAAGTGATTCTCACGAAGGCATTGGAGGACTGTATGGACATCAGTGCGGTGTGTGGCCAGATCTTTAGAAAAGACAAGGATGTCATCCAGGTACGCCACAACCTTGGTATACAGCAAATCTCTGAAAATGTTGTTCATCATTTGTTGGAAAACTGCGGGTGCGTTAGAGACCGAAGGGCATCACCAGGTATTCATAATGCCCGTCTCTGGTGTTAAAAGCTGTCTTCCAGATATCGTCAGGACGGATTTGTGCCAAGTTGTACACCCCACGTAGGTCCAACTTGGTGAATATGGATGCTCCATGCAGGCGATCGAATAGTTCCGAGATCAGCAGCAGAGGATACTTGTCTTCACGGGTAATGGAATTCAGGCAGCGGTAGTCTATACACGGCCTGAGAAACCCATCCTTCTTGGTCACAAAAAAGAATCCTGCTCCGGCAGGAGACGTAGAGGGGTGGATAAATCTCTTCGCAAGATTTTCTTGAATGTACTCCATCATGGCCTTTGTCTCGGGAAGAGACAGAGGATAGGTACGCTCTCAAGAAGACGTGGTCCCAGGTAGGAGGTCTATGGAACAATCAAACCTCTGAAGAGGTGGGAGAAGATCTGCTTTTTGCTTGGAGAATACATAGTCAAAATCCGCATAGGGAGCAGGTATACCAGAAGTGGCAGCTAGAGGAACCACAGGTGTCACAACCACTTTACGTAGACAGGACTGGTGGCAGGTGGAACCTCATTCCACCAGTTGAACTGAACCCCAATCAAATTGGGGAGAGTAACGTTGGAGCCAAGGTAGTCCTAAGACCACCGAATGAATGGATTTCTCCAATACTAGTAGTTCAATTTCTTCCGTGTGGAGAGCGCTAGTGCATAATTGAACTGGCTTGGTAGTGAGGAATATTCAACCAGGTAATGGTTCCCCATAAATGGAAGCTATGCACAGGGAAGTCTCCAGAGGACTGGTCTTTATACCCAGGAGTTGAACTAGATCCTTGAGGATAAAATTACCTCCTGCTCCAGAATCCACCAGAGCAAGGACTGGAAAGGATTGGGAGACCCAGATCAGGGTGATTGATACAGACAATTGAGGGGCTGGAGATATTGCGTCCAAGTTCAGGACCCCTACTGAACTTTGGCCAGGAAGTTTGCCGGACGGACGGGACAGGTCTGTAGATGATGGCCAGGTGCTCCGCAATACAGACACAGGCCGGTTTGTCTCCGCTTAAGGCGCTCTTCTGGGGTCAGCCGTCCATGACCCAGCTGCATGGGCTCTTCCATTTTGTCTACAATAGGGACCCCTCCGGATGCAGGGCTGGTGGTCTGTGGTGAATGGGATCGAAACCGAGAGGGCTTCTTGGGCATCCGGCGCTCCTGGTGACGCTTTTGGAGACTATAATCAATTTAGCCCGTTAAGTCTATAAGGTTCTCAAGAGAGGAAGGGAGCTCCCGTGCAGCCAGCTCATCCTTCAGCTGCGGGGAAAGTCCATCCAGGTAGATACTCGTAGGCAGTCTTCCTGCCAAGCGAGTTCAGAAGCCAAAGTCCGAAATTCAATAGTATAGTCAAAAAGACTTTTTTGACCTTGACGAAGATGTAACAAACTAGTGCTTGCACGGCGTGCCGCCCTGGATCATCAAAGGTCCATCAAAACACAGCCACGAACTGAGACAACTCCCTTAGAAGGGAAGTCCGATTGTTCTCACAGGGGAGAAGCCCAGGCCAGCACCTTTTCTTCAAGACGAGACAAGATAAAAGTGACCTTGGTTAATTCGTCCTAGAAGACGGAGGGCTGGCAGAGCGAACTGCATAAGCACTGGTTGATGAACCCTAAGCAGAGCTTGGAGTCACCATTGAAGCACGGGGGCGCTGGTAGGGCCAACATGGCTCAAGGCGTAGAAGATGACGGCTGTGGATGAGAAGGAGCTGGTACTGGAACCGGATTGCTGGTGAGGGAATTAAGCCGGGCGTGGAGACGCCCAATGGAGGAGGCCAGTGCCTCGAGAAACTGCTGCTGTTCTTGTACATTGGATGCCAGGCCTGGAATGACCTGGCATCCAACATACAAGTCTGTTAAGATTTTCCCTGATCTTGCTCAAGCACTCAAAAGGAATGATTTTCTAGCTTTTAGGCGGGAAATTCAGTTTAGATTACTTTTTTCTACTTCAGTTTCCCTGTAAAAGTATTAAGATGTTTATTTTTTTCCTGCCAGAATAACTGAAGTCCTTTATAAAGGCCCGTAGTCTTGCAACTTCTTCCCCACTGCCTTAAGTGATTTTGTAATAGGGTGCTGTAATATTTATTTTATTTATTTAGTGCTTTTTTTATACCGGCATTCATGATTTACAATTATCATGTCGGTTTACATGGAACCAGGGTACAAACAACCTTAAACATTAACATAGAGTTGAAACAGGGGTGATAGAACTGGGGGAAGAAGAAGACAAAGCAGAAGGTAACTCAATGAGCAGAGCGAATTATTTACAGTGTGCTGAATGTTCAGTGTACTGAATGATCAGTAATGTTAATGCCATGTCGTTGATTATTTATTTTTATTTATTTATTTGTAAGCTTTTATATACCGACGAACTTTGGGAACATCTCATCGGTTCACATAAAACATAACAGCAGCTAAACGAGCTTTACAGAGAACAAGGAACAATGGGCATACTATAGAAAAACAGCGAGCAATGTAACATAAACAAATAAGGGTTTATTAGTTTCTTCTGTTACTCTCAAACTTCTTTCTTTACCCTTCTCTTGTTTTTCTTTGCTTGGAAGTGGGGGGACAGCACTGTATTTGTTTTTCGGAATAATGTTTCCTTTATACGATTGGTGGTACAATGCTATCATGCCATGTGTTTCTCCTATGCAAACAATTATTGTTTGTAATTTTTGAAAATTAATAATGGGCTGCAAAAACCCAAGGAAAAGATGGTCAAATTCTTCTATGCATGAAGCAAAAGTGGGATCTGGGGGTGATCATATCTGATGATTTCAGTGTGGCAAAAAGGTAAATAAAGGTGATGGCAAAAGCCAGAAAGATACTTAGGTGAATAGGGAGAGGAATGGTCAACAGAAAAAGGAGATACTGGCCTTGCATAAGTCCCTGGTGAGACCTCATTTGGAATACTATGTACAGTTCTGTTCAATGCTACCTTCAAAAGAATATTTGAATGGGCAGTGGATCTTGGGATGAGATTTCAAAGATTGCTGAGTAGACATGGAATCCATTTGTCAAAGAAGGGGTGCAGCATCTTTCAACACAGAATGGCAAACATACTGAGGTGGGCTTGAAACTAGAATCATTAGGGATAGTGAACAAAAGCCTAAGGTAAGTAAAACAAATACTCATATAAAACGGGGAAGATGGGGGAAAAGGCAATATTTAGAATGTACATGTGGGAATGAGCAGTGATTCACACAGGCTTAGAGACACAACAAGTCTGACTCCAGACTTTCTTAAAACAATCTTTATTCACAGCTTCAGTCATATACACCACAGTGGACTGCCTTTACCTTCAGCCAGTGTACTCTCACTACTCAGTTTGTACTGCTTTGTCTCAGTTCAGTGTTTGGACAGTGTTTTATTACAGGAACTGCCTTCCTCCTGGAAACCCAAGCCTGGTCTGGTCATCCCATCTGGATCCCCCCTCCCCCTTTTATTCCCCGGTCTCTGGTTATACCCTCTGAGCTCTACCTGCCCTGCAGGATCCCACCCAAAGAACATACTCTCCTTAGTGGATTTAAGGTGGACCCAGGGTCTAGCCTGGTCCTGCACAGGTAAATAGGTGAACACTAGGGACATTGCCTCACATACCCCTCCTCTCAGCTTGGATCGGTCTGGCCAAGCGTCCCTACTCCCTCCTGGATCCCATCAGGAGAGTCTAAGACATCCCATTCCCCTTCCTCTGGCTTCCCACTAACTCACATGGGAAGAGGGACCAAGTAACATGCTCACCCCTATCTCTTGGTTACCCTCGATGGTGTCACAACCACCACCGAGTGTGCCGTTCGTGCAGTGCACATCCCCATTCCTTTAACTGGCTCCAGGTTCAAATTCCACCCCAATGGAGCTTTATGGACCAACTGGGAAACTACCAGTGCTGGTTCCTCTATGCCCAGCTGTGCCCACTTCCTGGCATCTGGTATCTCTGATATAGAGCTCCTCCTTGGCTCCTATGTATTCTCAGTTGCTGGAGTCTCCACAGCGCCATCCTCAAGGTTCTCTTGGACTCTTCCTCCAGGTTCTCCGCAGCACATCTCCTCTGGACTCTCCACGGTTTCCTCGTCTGTAAACTCTGCAGTGCCTCCCTCTGGGCTCTCTGCAGTTTCCACCTCTATACACTCTGGCCACGTATCCACACCAGTCGTTGGCTCCTCCGCAGACTCACTCGCTAGGGTCTTCGCAGTGCCTCCCCTCTGGGCTCTCCATGGCATCCCTCTCTGAGCTTTTCACGGGAGTTGGCTCTCTGCTCCTGGCAGTATTTGGACAACCTACAGAGTCTTCCTCCAAACTTCGTGTATCATCTCCTTCTGGCCAATCAGTACTGAAGCCCGCTGGCCACGCAATGCTACCTCTTCCTGGGCAGTCTGTGTTGCTCTCCCTAGGGCTCTTTATGACCCCTCTCTCAGGGTCCTTCACATCCTCTTCTCTGGTCTTCTCATGGGGAGGTGTTTTGGGACTCCTGGTAGTGTTTGGGCACCCTACAGGGTCTTCATCTAGACCACCTGTAGCATCATCCTCTGGCTTCTCAATGCTTCCCCCTTCTGGGCTTGCCGATGTCCCTCCTAGGGCACGATGCCAGAGCTCACTGAGCACCTGGTCAATCTCTGCTGCAATCACCTTTATCTTTGCCACCGCCTGAACCCATCCATCTCCCTTCCTGGCCAGTGCACCTGGAAGCAGGTTTTCTGGCTTTCCAGTCTCGGCTTGCCTCTCAAGCACTGGTACCTCCAGCCTCAAGTTCTCTCTTCCCTCTGGCTCTGGAGAGCTGGGAACTCCTACCAGCCAGATGTACATGACTGCACTTCTTCCCTGCAGAGTAGCTTGCTTGCTGGAAGAGAGCCCTGCCCTGTTTACATTCACCACACTCACAGCCTACTCTGGCAGCTTTTCCAGGGCCCACCGCCTGTTCTCCTTTTCCAGGGCCACACCCTTTTCCTCTCCTTTTTTTTTTTTCCCAAGTTCTTTTGCTTTCCCCATGCTTCAGTAATCACCAAAGTCAGTGAAGCCCTGGATGCAATGGACAAGTGTTTCTCAAGAGCTAAAAAAAACCTAATAGACTCTTTATACATAGAAACTAATTACAATCAAACAAGGCACATGGGTGGATACCTACCCTTCATTGCCATTTGAACCTGTGTATCAACTTGAGTGAATATTACCATCCCAAACATTGAAGGGTACGTAAACTTTTGAACAGGACTATTTCATTTACTTTATGGCTATGGTTTAATGATTGCGCTATTCTGTGATGTCTAAAATTAGCTTAATTTGAAACACATTAAAAATAAGATTTGTATTTTGTCTGATCACTCACATTTTCCTAAAATGCTACACATCTTGCAAATTCTGCCAGGGGTATGTAAATTTATGAGTCAATTGTATATAGGATTCTCACAGGACAAGCAGGATGGTAGTCCTCACATATGGGTGACATCATCAGGATGGAGCCCAATCACGGAAAACTTATGTCAAAGTTTCCAGAACTTTGACTGCCCCTACTGGGCATGCCCAGCATGGCACTAACCCTGCAGCCAGCAGGGGTCCCCCTTCAGTCTTCTTTTTTCCGCGCAGCAGTAGCCTCGCGGTAAAGGAGCTCTGAAGAGATTCCTGACAGGAATTTTCCTCACGGAATTACTAAAAGTTAAATTGCCCCACAGGGGTCCCTCCTCTAACTTTTCTCAGTCCGCGGTACTCCAGTAAGTTTTTACCCATTTCCCGTCGATTACCATCTAGTTTCGCCTTCGCGGCCTATTGGCCGTCGACCATACCACGGCTAAATTTATTTCCATGGCGTTGGGGTTTCATCGGTGCCCAGACTCTACCCGCACCATGTCTATCACAGACCCCCATAAAGTCTGTGTAATGTGTCTAGGAAACAAGCACAATGTCTTGACCTGCACCAAATGTGCCCTAATGACATCAAAGGGTCGCAAGGCCAGAATGGAGAAGATGGAACTTCTCTTCCATGCTCAAACCCCAACTCAGTCCATTGCATAGACGACGTCAGAACCGGCACCATCGACTTCGTGCCAGCATCGACCGGTGACCGCATCAACGACTTCTCGGCCATCGACACCCTCTACTCCCTCTCAGGATAGAGGGGATCGCAGGGAGAAACATCGCCATCGACACCATAAAACTCGGACCATCGAGGGAGCGAAATCATCGACCTCACCATCGTTTGAGCTGCTGTTGAAGAAGCCCCGTCCAGGAAAGGCACTGACCATTCCTGCGACCGGGTCTCCGAGGCAACCCTCACCCGATCGGGGATCGGGAGCCGCGACTCCGCCTTTAACGGTGGTCTCTACGGCTATGCCTCTGCCTCCTTCTTCTGTTCCGGAGCCAGGGCTGCTTGCTTCAGGTCTCCAAGAAGAACTGGACAGGATGGTCCAAGAGGCCATCGACAAGGCGATGCATCGTCTTTAGGTTCCAATGGCACCGACCATCGACCCGATTCCGGCAGTGCTGGCACCGCTGCTATCCAGGATGGGAAGCCCTGATGGCCGCCTTTCCATCGATGGATCCCAGGTCTCCGATGGCTCCGATGCCCTCCCCACTGACAGCATCATCGGGAGGAGAAACACCGTTCCGCATTCCTCCATCTGGAGTTATGCCTCAGCCATCGATGCCTATACATCCCTTGCCATCGAGCCATCCTTCGATGCCATCGTCGGTGCCTCCGGTAATTCCTCAGATTCCTTCGGAGCCTAGACCAGGACCTTCGGGTATCCAACCACCCTGTCCCCCTCTACTTCCTAGAGGGAAGGTGTTGATCCTTAAGATACCTGGGAAGATGATACCTCATCAGACACTGATGACTTACCTTCACCACCTTCATCCACTGAGAGTAGAAAGCGTTCTCCTCCAGAGGACCTCTCATTTATAAATTTTATGAAGGAAATGGCTGAATTGGTTCCTTTTCACTTGCAGACAGAACAGGATGATAGGCACCAGATGATGGAGTTGCTCCAATTCCTGGATGCCCCTAAGGTAATAACCTCTATTCCCGTCCATCAGGTTCTTCTTGATCTCCTCAAGAAGAACTGGGAAAATCCAGGAACAGTTGTTCCAGTACATAGGAAAGCTGACACCACTTATTTAGTACAATCAGCCCCAGGTTTTCCGAAGTCACAGCTTGATCACCACTCGGTCGTGGTAGAGTCTGCACAAAAGAGGGCAAAAAGGTCAAAACCTCCCTTGTCTGCCCCTCCTGGTAAGGAACAGAAATTCCTAGACAATGGTCTGAGTATTCCAAGGAGCTATGCTCATCTCCCGAATTGCTGCCTATCAGCTTTATATGACCCAATATAACAGGGTCATTTTTAAGCAGATACAGGACTTCTCAGACTTCCTGCCTCAGCAATTCCAAGACCAATTACAAACCCTTGTAAGCAAAGGTTTTGAGGCAGGCAAGCATGAGATTAGAACATCTTATGACATTTTTGACACCTCTACCAGAGTGTCTGCAGCTGCTATTTCGGCGAGACTGTGGGCCTGGCTCAAGTCTTCTGACCTTTGCCCAGAAGTGCAAGACCGGTTGTCCAACTTGCCTTCTGTAGGAGATAATCTGTTTGGCAAACAGATCCAACGCATGGTGGCTGAATTAAAAGACCATCATGAGACCCTCAAACAGCTCTCTTTGATACCTTCCGACTTCTCCTCAAAGTAGCCCTTTAGAAAGGACTCTAAGAAGTTGTTCTACCGTCCAAGGAAATCCTACCCACCACCAGCCAGATCCCGTGCTACGAGACCTTATCAAAAACCGCAGTCTCACCAAACCTGAAAACAAATACCACAAACAGCTCCCCAGCCAGGGCCTGCTTGGAAGTCAAAAACCTGACTTAGAAAGTAGCAACCAGATTCCTCTGTCGCACATACCAGTGGAAGGTCGATTGTGCCACTTTCACAACATGTGGCATTCAGTCACATCCTACCAATGGGTATTGGCAATCATTTCTCAGGGTTACCATCTGAACTTTCTCGCTCTGCCACCGGATTCCCCAACTCTACAGACGTGGAGAACATCAGATCACTCTATTCTTCCGGATCAAGGTGTCTCCCTCCTCCAGTCAAGAGCAATAGAACCCGTTCTACACTCTCAGCAAGGCCTAGGGTTCTATTCCCGGTACTTCCTAATCCCCAAAAAATCGGGTGGTGTCCGTCCTATTCTAGATCTACGGGCCCTCAACAAGTACCTCCAGGGAAAAGTTCAAGATGGTCACCTTGGGATCGCTTCTACCTCTTCTACAAAGAGGAGACTGGCTCTGCTCTCTGGACCTCCAGGACGCATACACCCACATTGCGATAATTCCAGCTCATCGCAAGTTCCTGAGGTTTCTAGTAGGTCCCAAGCACTATCAGTACAGAGTGCTTCCATTCGGCCTAGCCATCTGCACCACAAGTCTTTACAAAATGCCTCGTAGTCGTCGCAGCCTTCCTTGGGACCCAAGGTGTTCACGTCTACCCCTAGTTGGACGATTGGTTAATAAGGGCTCCCACTCAGCAAACTGCTCTGTCGTCCCTCAATCTAACCTTACACACACTAATTTTGTTAGGGTTTCTCGTCTATTACGACAAATCCTATTTAGTCCCATCTCAAACCTTATCGGTTATTGGGGCAGACTTGGACACCTTACAGGCAAAGGCTTTCCTGCCTCGACAACGAGCACTAACTCTCATATCTCTTGCTCACCAGCTGCAGTCTGAGCACTCCGCGACTGCACGCCAATTTCTCATCCTTCTGGGACACATGGCATCCTCAGTCCATGTCACACCAATGGCCTACTTGGCCATGAGACTCATGCACTGGACTCTGAGGTCTCAATGGACTCAAGCTATTCAGCCTCTGTCGACCGAGGTCCACATCACCGACTCGCTCCGTCTGTGTCTCGCCTGGTGGAAAAATCAGATCAATCTCCTCCAAGGCTTGCCCTTCCAGGTACCAAATACTCAAATCACTCTCACCACCGATGCTTCCAGTCTCGGTTGGGGGAGCCCACATAGCCGGTCTGCAGACGCAAGGCTCTTGGTCTCCAAAGGAACCCAAACACCAAATAAATTTCCTGGAGCTTCGAGCAATGCGATATGTTCTCAGGACCTTTCAGGATCGCCTGTCAAATCAGGTCATCCTAATTCAGATGGACAACCAGGTGGCCATGTGGTACATCAGCAAGCAGGGAGGCACAGGCTCCTTCCTTTTGTGTCAGGAAGCTGCGCAGATATGGGCAGAAGCCCTCTCCCATTCGATGTACCTCAGGGCCACCTACTTGCCGGGAGTGGACAATGTGCTGCCAGACGAGCTGAGTCGCCTCTTTCAATCGCACGTGTGGTCTCTCAACCCCCTCGATAGCGAACTCCATCTTCCAACAATGGGGATATCCTCAGACCTCTTTGCGTCCCCTCAGAACCACAAAGTGGACAACTACTGCTCCCTCATTCGCAGCGAACACTCTCGGCCCAGAAATGCATTCTCCCTCTCATGGGCAACCGGTCCTCTTTATGCATTCCCTCCACTCCCTCTTCTCTCAAAGACTCTCGTGAAGTTACGTCAGGACAAGGGAACCATGATCCTGATAGCACCTCACTGGCCATGCCAAGTGTGGTTTCCAATACTTCAGGATCTCTCCATCCGCAGGCACATTCCCTTGGGAAAGGACCCACTCCTGATCACTCAAAACGACGGGTGCCTACGCCATCCCAATCTTCAAGCCCTGTCCCTGACTGCATGGATGTTGAAAGGTTAATCCTTCAACCACTTAACCTTTCAGATCCAGTTTCCCGTGTCTTGCTTCGCGAAAGCCTTCCACGAGAAAATCTTACTCTTACAAATGGAAAAGGTTCACGTCATGGTGCTCTTCTCAGTCCCTTGACCCCTTTTCCTGTCCAATCCCGAAGTTTCTGGACTATCTTTGGCATTTATCAGAATCAGATCTAAAGACCTCTTCTATCAGAATGCATGTCAGTGCGGTAACCACCTTCCGTAAAGGTATCGGGGATGTCCCTTTATCAGTACATCCCCTTGTAACACACTTTTTAAAGGGTTTGCTCCACATCAAGCTTCCACTGCGTCCTCCGGCCCCTTCTTGGGACCTTAATCTGGTTCTCGGTCGGCTCATGAAACTGCCTTTCGAGCCTCTTTACTCTTGTGAACTTCGATATCTCACATGGAAAGTGACTTTCCTTTTGGCAATCACTTCAGCTCGCAGAGTTAGTGAATTGCAGGCTCTAGTTACCTATCCGCCTTACACTAAACTTCTGCAGGACCGGGCGGTACTCCACACTCGCCCTAAATTCTTGCCCAAGGTAGTATCGGAGTTTCACATTAATCAATCCATTATATACCTACCTTTTTTCCCAGGCCCCATGCCAACTCAGGAGAACAGGCTCTGCATACTCTTGACTGTAAACGGGCTCTAGGGTTTTACCTAGACCGTACAGCTCCCCACAGGGAAAGCACTCAGTTGTTCGTATCTTTCCACCCTAACAAGTTAGGGAAGCCTGTGGGTAAGCAGAGTCTGTCTCTCCTGGTTGGCGGACTGCATATCCTTTTGCTATCAGCAAGCGGGCATTCCATTTCAAGACCGTGTTAAAGCACACTCTGTGAGGGCCATGGCAACTTCAGTAGCACACCTACGATCAGTGCCGCTTCCTGACATTTGCAGAGCTGCAACCTGGAGTTCTCTCCACACCTTTGCAGCCCACTATTGCTTGGACAAAGCCGGAAGACAAGATTCAATCTTCGGCCAGTCTGTCCTTCGCAACTTATTTACAATATGACGTACCTACACCCTTCCGCCTGCCCGGTGGGGTTCAGGATGCCCTCTACCAAATTCCACCCCAGTTGTTGTGCCTGTTGCATGCCTTTGGGTACATTTGGTGCATGTTCGGACATCCTCAGCTCGGTACTCACCCATATGTGAGGACTACCATCCTGCTTGTCCTGTGAGAAAGCAAATGTTGCTTACCTGTAACAGGTGTTCTCACAGGACAGCAGGATGTTAGTCCTCACGAAACCCGCCCGTTGCCTCGTGGTCTTGGGTTCATAACGTTTTGTTTTATTTTTCGGCACTGCCTGTAGCTTTCAAATAAGACTGAAGCGGGACCCCTGCTGGCTGCAGGGTTAGTGCCATGCTGGGCATGCCCAGTAGGGGCCAGTCAAAGTTCTGGAAACTTTGACAGAAGTTTTCCGTGATTGGGCTCCATCCTGATGATGTCACCCATATGTGAGGACTAACATCCTGCTGTCCTGTAAGAACACCTGTTACAGGTAAGCAACATTTGCTATGTCCCCAAGAAGTGCTTGTGTTGCCAACCTTTGTGAGTTTGGGCTTTTTTGGGGGAATCACATTTTTGGGTTTTTTGGGGGTTTTTTTGTTTTGTGTTTTTTTTTGGTAACTCACAGGTAGCTTATTTTTGGGTTTTTTCCCTACTTGCTTTTTTGGGGACTTGAGCAGGACTCGTGACCTACTGTACTTAACACCTCTGACTGGTTGGTGCTGCTTCATGTTAACAAAAATAAAGATATTTTATCTAAGCAGCTGGCCTTCTCCTAAGAAAGAATGCTTATAAAAATTGAGGAAAGCTAGAAAGACCCAGGAGGACTTGTGCATGAACATTTTAGTCTCTCCTCAGGTAGATTTTAGAGTCAACCAAATTTTGAAGGCAGTGGGAGGTTGCATTTGCAGTGGTGAAAGTACAACGTCAAAACCAGTCACCTATTTGCTTAAATTCAGCTAAATTCAAGCAAGGCTTAATGTGATTACCCATTTTAGATAAATAATCGATTGCTTTAGCTCTATGGCCTTTAATTTTCAAAGAAAAATAATTTTGGAGAATGCATTTCATATATTGCCATCCATGTATATTCCCAAATTTGCCAACTTGAAGGCATAACGATCTTGCATAACCATTATAGAACATTATTTTCCATAAGCAAAAGAAAGGGCACCCAAGGATACTGCAAATGTGCCAGGCAGAAAAACAATATACTGAACCCAGGAACTCAGTCAGGATGAATAGAAGCAGAAAAATTCTATACATATGTTAAAAATCAGGGGCAAAGACTCCTTTCTTTTTGTACTGAATGAGAAAATGATCACAACATTTTGGTCTACATGTTAATATATCACTCACTGTGTAGATGTTTAGGAGGAAACAGGAAAAATAGCCATTTTGGTAATTGATATTTATAACACATAGTCGATTTTGCAATGATCCAGTACCCAAGAATACTGCATTTAATCCACCTTGAACATAAAATACTACAGTATTCTATTCTTTTAAAAAAAAAAAAAAATTTATGTATAAATTCTTTCTAATAAGTCATTTAAATCTCACATGTTTTGGGTTTTTTTTCAGCAAAGCACGCTTGTTCTTTCATAATTACCTGTCAACACTGACATGCCTATTTGAAGTTTACCTGTTTACATTTCATGCCTCTCATGACAAATTTGAAATATGGCTCCTATGTACATGGGAAGGACAATATTCAAAACTTTATATGAAGGTAAACAGATGTTTGCCTGCATGTAAAGCCCTGTTGAAAATTGCTTCCTCCCCCATCAGCAGGTAAATGCGCATATGTTCTTTTCCCCACTTGAACAAAGAGGCAGAGACAAAGTACATGTGGAGCTTTCATTTTGAAAACCCTGTCTATACTGAGTACCATATTTTTCGCTCCATAAGACGCACCTGACCATAAGACGCACCTAGGATTCAGAGCGGGAAAATAAAAAAAAAATTTTAAAAAAATGGTGTGCTAAACCGGCTCTGTTCCCGGATGTCTGTGCGTTTTATGGAGCAAATTAGGGTAGGGCATAAAATGTTTTTTTTTTGTCCCCATCCCAACCCTTTAAATTTAATTAACTACAACCCCCACCCTCCTGCCCCCCCCAGGACTTGCCAAAAGTCCCTGGTGGTCCAACAGGGGTCCGCAGCGATCTCCTGCACTTGGGCCGTCTGCTGCCAATATTCAAAATGGCACCGATAGCCTTTGCCCTTACTATGTCACAGGGGCTACCGGCCTTGGTTATCTCTTATTGCAGTGATGGTCAACCTTTTGAGCTCAGTGTGTCAAAATTCATTTAAAAAAAACCCGAGCATAACTCGGGTGGTGTGTCACTTCTAGAAAAATCCATAATTTTGTGATATTTGTAGCTCTAATAACAGTTATAATTTTAATATATGTACTGTATTTATTAATAAAGCAAAAACAAATAATTCTTTACCTTACCAGCTTAATGACTTTTTGTTGCTGAATTTCATTGGCTAAATCTTCAATTGAAGGTTGGTATTTCATACACTGCAAGCCCAAGCAAGAGTTACAAACGTCATCTGTCAGTCTGCTTCTTTTATTGGCTCCCATTCATTTTCACACCACTCCCTCCCCATCTCCCAGGCATGCACACATTCGTTCTCACACACACAGGCACCCATGCATTCACACACATACACCCCCCAGGCAGAGTCCCATTCATACACATGCCACACACTAAATGCAGACCCCCCCCTCTCTTTTGCCAGCAACCTCTGAACCTCTCTCATTCCTCTGCTGCCACATGGCTATTGGGGAGGTGTCGATTGCTGCTACTGACACTGAAGTCCATTCTGCTGCCTCCTCTGTGCAGGCCCTTTGGGCTTCCACTTTCTCCATGCTGATCTCGTACATTGTGAGATCCGCATAGAGAAAGTGCTATTCTTGCACATTCCCAAGGATTACATGTGCCAATCACTAAAAAATAATCTATATTTTTTTTTTGCCTTTGCTGTCTGATCTTAGTTTTCTAATTGGTTGGTCACAGGCTTTTTTTTTTCCACCTTCCCTTTCTTATTTTTTTTTGCCATTTCCTTTTATATTGTCTTTTCTTCTGTTTCTTTTCTCTCCATCTTCTTCCCTCAAATACACAGTCATGTTCTCATTCTCACATGCATTTCTCTCTCACACACACACACACACACACAGACTCTCACTCTCACATGCTGTCTCTCATACAATCATTCATGCACACAGTCTCTCACTGGCACATGCTGTCTGACTCTCACACACAGGCTCTCTCTCTCTCTCCCACATGCTGTCTTGCTCAAGCACATGCTGTCTCTGCAAACATTCAGGTCCTCACTCTCAAACACAATCTCTCAACTCATCTCATGCACGCGCACATACACACACACTCTACAGACCCTCAGCCTCTCTCTCACCTCTGGGCCGCCTCTTCGTGGGTCGTCGCTGGATGGGCCCTGCAGCGGCCCTGATCTTCTCGGGCTGCGGTGGCCCTGCTACCGGGCCTCTTCCTCTTCTCGGGCCGCTGCGACTTGGAATTTGCGGCGGCCCGTAAGTGCTGCTCCTCTTCTGCACGCGCTGATGCTTCACCTCCTTCCTGCCCACGCGGCTCCGGCAACGTTTACTTCCGGGGCCGCACAGGCAGGAAGGAGGAGGAGCATCAGCGCATTTAAATGCGATCTGTTTCTTTGGGCCGTGGTGACGTGAACCTCACCACGGCCCTGCCTATCGCTGTGCCGAATGAGCCTCCCTGCGCCCAGGGACATTGGGGAGGGAGGGGTCCGGAGGGTGGGGGGATACTAAAAACCTAATTTTAAAGGGTCGGCACAGCTGGAAAAAAAAAGGCTAGGCGCAGCCGATTTAAAAAAAAAAAATTCCCGATAGGCCATGAAACGCTGAGCGTGTCAGCAAAAACGCCTCAGCGTGTCACCTCTGACACGCGTGTCATAGATTAGCCATCACTGTCTTATTGTAAGGTACAGGTGGGCAAACTAAAGCTTGCCGGCCAAAACTGGGCCCAGACTACCTTTTCAGCCTCTCATGACCCAATGTTAATTGGCACACGATGCCTTAGTTTGCCCACCCCTCCCCCACCATCTCTGAGCTGCTTCTGATCCTAGCAGAAAAGAGAAGGCTGTCGCCATGTGTCTCCCTCCTGCCAGCTATGCAATCAGCTGATGTTACTGATTCATGGCAAAAGAAAAAAAGTAAGATTAGCCAATTGCAGAAAGGAAGCACATGGGAACAGCCTTTTCCTTTCTGTACATATCAGATCCCTCCCCCCAATCTTCATATGTCTGCAGTTCAGCAGAGGAGGAACACGACTGCACAGCCAGTCTCACAATTTTCTCCCCCAATCCCTTTCAAAAGAAGTTCCAGAACTGGGTGGAGGCTTTTTAGCGTCTGATAACAAAATCTAAAATTTCAGTACAGGGATTGTGAGCCCAAAGTTGCTGATAGGCCCGGCTGCACGTCACCCTTTGCATGGGATTCCTGGATAACAGGAAGCTCCTGCCGGAGGCAGAGGTGGGGCCATGGCAGTGTCTGTGAGCTGCGCTTAGAGAGACCATGTGCTGAATTTCTGTCCTTTGCTTCTGTGTCCTGAAGATAGTCATTGGCTCCAAGGTGTGTTCTGTTTTATCTTCAAACATACTTTTATTTGCATTTGAGACTCAAACAGAAGACTTCTCATAGTCCTAGGAAAGGTATGCAGGGATTGGACTGTAGATGAGCACATTAAATACATTTTGTTAGCCAAAAAAACTATAGTAATCAGTGTGATGGAGCTGAATGCACCAAACAGCTATGAAAACTGGAAATTTAAGCTAAACTTTGCGGGAGAAAAAAAACAATAATTGTTGTTAATTGATTCTCTGAACTAAACTGAAAATGTTACTGGGCCTCATCTTATAAGAACAATACTGGGTCAGACCAAGGGGTCATCAAGCCCAGTATCCTGTTTCCAACAAGGGCCAAGCCAAGTCAAAAGTACCTGGCAGGATCGCAAGGAGTACATAGATTCCAAGCTGCTTATCCCAAGAATAAGCAGTGGATTTCTTCAACTCTACCTTAATAAGTAATGGACTTTTCTTCCAGGAACTTGTCCAAACCTTTTTTAAACGCAGCTATACAAATAGCTTTCACCACATCCTCTGAAAACAAATTCCACAGCTTAATTATGCATTGAGTAAAAAAAATTTTCTCTTCCAGATATGTACCTCCAAAATGCAAATTTGCATATCAGATTGCCCATTTCTGTTTTTTCTGGAGCTGGAGGGATGGGCACTGGACTCTGTTGTAACCAGTTTAGCCTTGATAGATTTCATGTTTAGATGTCCAGCTTTGGTGTATCAAAGTTTAAATTTTTTCTTTTTTCAGGAACACCAGATGCATTTTCCCAGCTTCTTACATGCCCTTACTGTGATAGAGGATACAAACGCTTTACCTCCTTGAAAGAACATATTAAATATCGCCATGAAAAAAATGAAGATAATTTCAGTTGCTCCATGTGCAGTTATACATTTACATATAGAACACAGCTGGAACGGCACATGACATCACATAAGTCAGGAAGAGATCAGGTAAGTAACAATCAGAATTCCTTTAATTTAACTCTTGTTTTTTGACAATAGCAATATATAGTATCAGTCAAAAATATTTTTGTGGTATATAATACAAAATAGGAGATTACTTTTTTATTTAAAAGGAATCATTGCTATATAAGTGACACTACCATTAAATGGAAACCATGGCTAATGAATCATCCGATATGTCGACTCGGGCCATATTCTGTCCTATTTATGTGTGTTTAGGTTTTTTGGATAAAATTGTAAATCAAGATTTTAGCTGATTTATTTTGTTACTTTTATCTTCAGTATAGTTATTGTTTCTTTGCTTGTGATTAGAGGCATTTGTGAGGTCACATGACCTTTATTACATCATCAATTTCTATTTTATTAAGCAGTTGTATACTAGGGGTTGCATAGTGCTATGACTGTACAACAAATGGCTCCAAGGATGAAGCAAACACAGTGTAAGGAACCATTGCCAAGTTCTCCTCTGGCCTGCAGGTGATGCTGTAAGTCACTTGAACTGTTTGTCTATTCTTCCCAGCTTTGTGTTCCTCACTTTCTCCTGGCAGCCATCTTGTTTTCTGTCTAGCCTTGTACTTATACTGACACAGTCTCAGCAGTCAGTTGCCAGAGCTTGGTCCTATCTTCCGGTCCTTATACTCTGGTTCCACTGCTGTTTACAGAAGACTTCATTATCATCATTTTCTATACTCAGCTTGTGCTCCTTCCTGGGCTCCTAGATTTCTGGTTTAATCCTTACACTGTGTGAGGCCTCTTGCTACTTGTCTGTTGAGGGTTACCCTTGCTTCTCATGCCTTGTTGGCCACCAGCACTGGAGGGCTCAACCCAAAGGAAAGGTGGCTTGCCTAGGTTAAATTCCATCTACTGTTGCTCGCCTGGATTTGACTTTCCTGGGATTAGGCTGCTCATTTCTGGGGCAACTTGCACAATACAGTCATCACACAAACGATCAGGGATATTGATTCTGAATAACTGATTAAGCAATATTCCAGTATGAACAAGAAAAAAGTACATCAATATAGCCATGTATCAAGAAAGGTGGCTGAACAAACAGTGGGGTAATCTAGAAATTAAAGATCATTTTTCTCTATTGATGAAATTACTGCTGTGGCTCCCAGTTACAGCCTGGGTGCAATTTACATTTATAATGCTCATTCTCCTAGGACACGCAGGATGGTAGTCCTCACAGATAGTTGACATCCTCAGATGGAGCCCAGCATGGAAAACTTTTGTCAAAGTTTCTAGAAGCTTTGACTGGCACACTGAGAATGCCCAGTATGCCACTATCTGCACGTCCATGTGTGGTCACCCTTCAGTCACTTATATTCCGTGGTGCAGTTGCCTCATGGGGTTTTTTTTATTTTGTTTTTTTTTAAACTCAATCTGCCTTTTTTGTGCTCTAAATTAGCAATTTTCTCCCATTCCATCACAGAGTCCCCATTCATTGGTCGATATATCTCCTCAGCACAGTAGGTAAAAGTTTTCTTCTCTTCCTCACAGTCCATTCCCTGTGGCCCCTGATCATCGACCACACTGGCTATTTTTCATGGCGTCCGGCTTCTGTCTGTGCCCCCCGTGCCCGCGAACCATGATCATTATGGATCTGCATGAGGTTTGCATCCTCTGCCTGGCAGCATTGCACGACGTCCGAGGGTGTCAGCTGTGTGATCAGATGACCCACAAGGGCCGTCATACTCCATAAAATGGAGAAACATTTTGATTCTAAAAAATCTGCTCAATCCACGCCCGCATTGGAGTCATTGACACCCGGAGGGGGGACTGCTTGATATGCTCCCCCTCGCCACACCCCCAGCAATATCTTCTAAAGACTGAGGGGACGGTGACTGGTCCTCCATGGTCTCGCCCAATTTCCAGGACGTCTGGATCCTTCACCTCCTTGGTGTGGGGGAAAGACCCAGGCCAAGCACGGAGGCAGATCCCGTAAGCATTGACACCGTTCGCCATCGGTGCACAGCTCTGGTTCTGGTGCGGCACCGGCGGCTGCTGTACTTCCACCAAAGCAACAGTGGTTCAAAGGCCCCATCCTCTGAAAACTTGGGAGTCCCAGGCATTCCCCACCGATATGGGTGCCGGGCACCATGCCCCCTCGGAGATCCGAGGAGGCCCCGGTGACGCCTCGTCCCCCTTCCTTAGTCCTGTCCTCACCGGACTTTCAAGAGTTGTTGGACCACAGGGTACAGACTGCGATGCTCCGAGCTCTGCGGAGCGTTTAACCGCCTCTGCCCACCCATATTGAAGCCAGAGCTTGCGCAGTCTATCTTGGTGCCCCTGATTGGGCGTCCAGGTGTCTGGACATCCTACTCAGCGCCCTCCTGACACAGCTGGTGCACGAGGGACCCTGGGTTCCCCAGCGGCCACCAATGCCCCCCCCCCCCCTCGGGAGCAGTCCCCATCATTGGGTCCTCCGAGGAGGAAGATATGTCTGGCGCTGTAGTCCCGAAGCCTTGGTTCCCCGAGCCTTTGCCCGGACTTTCCAGCCTCCCGCAGCCTCCGGTACCCCCATTACCATCAGGACCGTCGATACCCTTGGTGTCTTCAAGACCCTTTGAGCCCAGGGCTGGGATTTACACAGGCCTCACCTGCACAGGTTCCACAATGGCCTCAGCAAGGAAGAAGACCCTTACAACCCATGTGGAGATGATTCTTCAGAGTCATTTTCGAAGATTTATTTTTATTTGTATTTATTTAGATTTTTATATTCTGCTCTTCACACTTTTTCAAAGCAGTTTGCATTCAGTACTGAGATCTCTGATGACCCCCTATCAACCTTCGCCACCGGAGGAAAGGCTTCAGTCTTGTCTGGCAGACCTCTCCTTTGCAGGTTTTGTCAGAGCCATGGCCAAAGCTATCCCCTTCCAGCTTCTCACGGAGGAGGATGCATGACACAAAATGTTGAAAGTCCTCCAATTTGTCGATGCTCCTAAGGCAGTGATGGCAAACCTTTTGAGCTCAGTGTGTCAAAATTCATAAAAAACCCGAGCATAACTCGGGTGTAAATTTTCTGATATTTATAGCTCTAATTAATAACAGTTATAATTTTAATATATGTACTGTATTTATTAATAAAACAAAAACAAATAATTCTTTACCTTACCTGCTTAGTGACTTTTTGTTGCTGAATTTCATTGGCTAAATCTTCAATCGAAGGTTGGTATTTCGTACACTTCAAGCCCAAGCAAGAGTTACAAACTTCATCTGTCAATCTTTCTTTTATTGGCTCCCATTCATTTTCACACCACTCCCTCCCCATCCCCCAGGCATGCACACATTCATTCTCACACACACCCCCCCCCCCCCAGGCAGGCACTCATGCATTCACACACATACACCCCCCCAGGCAGGCACCCATGCATTCACACACATACACCCCCCAGGCAGAGTCCCATTCATACACATGCCACACACTAAATGCAGACCCCCCTCTCTTTTGCCAGCAACCTCTGAACCTCTCTCATTCCTCTGCTGCCACTGTCACTGCTGCCACATGGCTATTGGAGAGGTGTCGATTGCTGCTACTGACACTGCCTCCTCTGTGCAGGCCCTTTGGGCTTCCACTTTCTTCATGCTGATCTCATACATTGTGAGATCCGTAGAGAAAGTGCTATTCTTACACATTCCCAAGGATTACATGTGCCAATCACTAAAAAGTAATCTATATTTTTTTTTGCCTTTGCTGTCTGATCTTAGTTTTCTAATTGGTTGGTCACAGGCTTTTTTTTTTTCCACCTTCCCTTTCTTATTTTTTTTGCCAATTCCTTTTATATTGTCTTTTTTTCTGTTTCTTTTCTCTCCATCTTCTTCCCTCAAACACACAGTCAGGTTCTCATTCTCACATGCATTTCTCTCTCTCACACACACACACACACACACACACTCACATGCTCTCTCATACAATCATTCATACACACAATCTCTCACTGGCACATGCTGTCTGACTCTGACACACAGGCTCTCTCTCTCTCCCACATGCTGTCTTGCTCAAGCACATGCTGTCTCTGCAAACATTCAGGTCCTCACTCTCAAACACAATCTCTCAACTCATCTCATACACGCACACAATCTCTCAACTCATCTCATACACGCACACACACACACACACTCTACAGACCCTCATCCTCTCTCTCACCTCTGGGCCTCCTCTTCGCGTGTCGCCGCAGGATGGGCCCTGCAGCGGCCCTGATCTTCTCGGGCCGCGGTGGCCCTGCTACCGGGCCTCTTCCTCTTCTCGGGCTGCTGTGACTTGGAATTCGCGGTGGCCCGTAAGCACAAGTGCTGCTCCTCCTCTGCACACGCTGATGCTTCACCTCCTTCCTGCCCACACGGCTCCGGCAACGTTTACCTCCGGGGCCGCACAGGCAGGAAGGAGGAGGCGCATCAGCGCATTTAAATGCGATCAG
This sequence comes from Rhinatrema bivittatum, assembly GCF_901001135.1. Lineage (NCBI taxonomy): Eukaryota > Metazoa > Chordata > Amphibia > Gymnophiona > Rhinatrematidae > Rhinatrema > Rhinatrema bivittatum. Next base: position 127,402,655 of record NC_042616.1, on the reverse strand, counting down.
TTTCTTCGGGCCGTGGTGACGTGATCCTCACCACGGCCCTGCCTATCGCTGTGCCGAATGAGCCTCCCTGCGCCCGGGGGCATTGGGGAGGGGGGGTGGAGGGGTCCGGAAGGTGGGGGAATACTAAAAACCTAATTTTAAAGGGTCGGCACAGCCAAAAAAAAAAGGCTCGGCACAGCCGATTATAAAAAAAAAAAAAAAAAAAATTCCCGATAGTCCATGAAACGCTGCGTGTGTCAGCAAAAACGTCTCGGCGTGTCACCTCTGACACGCATGTCATAGGTTAGCCATCACTGTCCTAAGGAGATAGTGGCTGTTCCCCTTCATGACATATTTAAGGATCTTCTCTTTCAGATGTGGGAGCACCTGATACCCATTTCTCCAGTGAATAGGAAAGCGGATGCTGCCTACCTAGTACAGCAGGCCTTAGGTTTTGAGAGGCGTTATCTCTCTCACCAGTCTGTGGTTGTGGAGTCTGCTCTCAAAAAGGCCAAATGCTCCCACACCCCTCTGGGGCAGGAACATAGGGAATTGGATGCTTTGGGAGGAAGGTTTTTCAGGGCGCTATGCTCATCACCCGAATCGCTTCCTACCAGTTGTATACAACCCAGTACAACCGAAAACTGTGGAAACAGATCCAAGATCTAGCGGAACAACTGCCACAGCAGCAGCAGGAATTGTTCATCACCACTGTACAGCAGGGTCTTGAGGCTGGGAAACACGAGGTGAAATCAACTTACAATGTTTTTGAAACAGCGGCCAGGGTGGCTGCTGTGGGCATCAGTGCCTGTAGGATGGCCTGGCTCCATGCTTCCGACCACAGGTGCAGGAGAAGTTGGCTGAACTCCCTTGTATGTGTGAAAACCTTTTCGGGGATAAGGTAAGAGATGCAGTAGCTCAGTTGAAGGATCACCACAAAACCTTTCAACAACTCTCTGCTAGTGCTTCAGATCCTTCATGCTCTGTCAGGAAATCTTCCAGACCAAGTTCCAGGAAGTCCTTTTATCTGCAGCAGAAATACCCCTGCTGCTCAGACTCGCACGACCCGTGCTAGCTCCAGGGGCCGTTCCCGTGAACAGCAAACACCTAGACTCCAACAGGCCCTGGCTTTGGACTAGAGGCAAGGGACATGGGCCAGTGAGTCCAACCCCCGACGCTAAATCCTCCAGTGGGAGGCAGTCTTCTCCACTTCACCCACCACTAATATAAGAAATTGCAATACTGGTTCAAACCAAGGGTCCATCAAGCTGAGCATCCTGTTTCCAACAGTGGCCAATCCAGGCTTACAAGTATCTGGCAAGTACCCCAAAACTAAGTATATCCCATGCTACGGATACTGGTAATAGCGGTGGCTGTTTTCTAAATCAACTTGATTAATAGCAGGTAATGGACTTCTCCAAGAACTTGTCCAAACCTTTTTTTAAACTCAGCTACACTAATTGCACTAACCACATCCCCTGGCAACAAATTCCAGAGTTTATTGTGCATTGAGTGAAATAATTTTCTCCAGTTTTAAATGTGCTATATGCTAAATTCATGGAGGTTCCCCTCGTCCTTCTGTTTTCCGAAAGAGTAAATAACCAATTCATTTACCTGATCTAGACCTCTTATGATTTTAAAGGCCTCTATCATATCCCCCCTCTACTGTCTCTTCTCCAAGCTGAACAGCCATAACCTCTTTGGTCTTTCCTCATAGGGGAACAGTTCCATCCCCTTTATCATTTTGGTCTTCATTTTTTGTACCTTCTCCATCGCAAATATCTTTCTTAAGATGCGGCGACCAGAATTGTACACAGTACTCAAAGTGCGGTCTCACCATGGAGCGATAGAGGCATTATGACATTTTCAGTTTTATTCACCATTCCCTTCCTAATAATTCCCAACATTCTGTTTGCTTTTTTGACTGCCGCAGCACACTGAACCGACTATTTCAATGTTATCCACTATGACGCCTAGATCTCTTTCTTGGGTTGTAGCACCTAATATGGAACCCAACATTGTGTAATTATAGCATGGGTTATGTTTCCCTATATGCATCACCTTGCACTTATCCACATTAAATTTCATCTGCCATTTGGATGCCCAATTTTCCAGTCTCAGAAGGTCTTCCTGCAATTTATCACAATCCGCTTGTGATTTTATTACTCTGAATAATTTTGTATCATGTGCAAATTTGATTACCTCACTCATCTTCTTCCTTTCCAGATCATTTATAAATATATTGGAAAGCACGGGTCCTAGTACAGATCCTTGAGGCACTCCATTGTGTACCCTTTTCCATTAAGAAAATTTCCATTTAATCCTACTCTGTTTCCTTTCTTTTAACCAGTTTTTAATCCACGAAAAGACATTGCCACCTATCCCATGACTTTTCACTTTTCTTAGAAGCCTCTCATGAGGAACTTTGTCAAATACCTTCTGAAAATCCAAATACTCTAAATCCACTGGTTCACCTATATCTACATGTTTATTAACCCCCTTCAAAAAAAAGTGAAGTAGATTTGTGAGGCAAGACTTGCCTTGGGTAAAGCCATGCTGACTTTTCCCTGTAGTTTCCTGGATCGCCCCGGAGCCCTTTTTAAATATTGGGGTTACATTAGCCACCCTCCAGTCTTTAGGTACAATGGGGAATTTTAATGATAGGTTACAAATTTTAACTAATAGATCTGAAATTTCATTTTTGAGTACCTTCAGAACCCTTGGGTGTATACCATCCAGTCCAGGTGATTTACTACTCTTCAGTTTGTCAATCAGGCCTACCACATCTTCTAGGTTCACCATGATTTGGTTCAGTTCATCTGAATCATTACCCATGAAAACCTTCTCTGGAACTGGTATCCACCCAACATCCTCTTCAGTAAACACCAAAGCAAAGAAATTGTTTAATCTTTCCATGATGACCTTATCTTCTCTAACTGCCCCTTTAACCCCTCGATCATCTAATGGTCCAACTGACTCTTTCACAGACTTTCTGCTTCGAATATATTTTTAAAAGATTTTACTGAGTGTTTGCCTCTACGGCCAAATTCTTTTCAAATTCTCTTTTAGCCTGTCTTATCTACGTCTTACATTTAACTTGCCAGCGCTAATGCTTTATCCTATTTTCTTCTGTGGGATCCTTCTTCCAATTTTTATTTTTTATTTATTAAGTTTTATATACCATCACTAAGACAAGTCATCGTAACTGTTCACAAGATATTAAATGAAGATCTTTTGGCTAAAATAGCCTCTTTCACCTCACTTTTTAACCATGCCGATAATAGTTTTGCCTTCTTTCCACCTTTCTTAATTGCTGGAATACATCTGGAGTGTGCTTCTAGGATAGTATTTTTTTAACAATGTCCATGCCTCTTGCACACTTTTTACCTTTGTAGCTGCTCCTTTCAGTTCTTTTTCTTTTTCTTATTTTATCAAAGTTTCCCTTTTGAAAGTTTAGCGCTAGAGCCATAGATTTACTTACTGCCCCCCTTCCTTTCATTAATTCAAATCTGATCATATTATGATCACTAATGCCAAGTGGCCCCACCACCGTTACCTCTCTCACCAAATCATGTGCCCCACTAAGAATTAATCTAAAACTGCTGCCTCTCTTGTCAGTTCCAGAACCAATTGTTCCATAAAACTGTCATTTATTCCATCTAAGAACTTTATCTGTCTAGCATGTCCTGATGTTACATTTACCCAGTCAATATTGGGGTAATTGAAATCTCCCATTATTGCCATATGCCATATTGCCATATACCCCATTATTGCCATTATTGCCATATACCCCAGTCAATATTGGGGTAATTGAAATCTCCCATTGTTGCGTGGTAATTGAAATCTCCCATTATTACTGCACTACAATTTGGTTGGCTTCCCTAATGTCTCTTAGCATTTCACTGTTTGTCTCACCATCTTGGCCAGGTGGACGGTAGTATACTCCTGTCACTATACTTTCCCACAACACAGAAGGGATTTCTACCCATAAAGATTCAATTGTGCATTTAGTCTCATGCAGAATCTTTATCCTGTTGGACTCTATGCCATCCCGGACATAAAGCGCCACCCCGCCTCCCAGATGCTTTTCTCTGTCATTGCGATATAATTTGTACCCCGGTATAGCACTGTCCAATTGGTTATCCCAGGAGAAGCAGGATGCTAGTCCTCACATATGGGTGACATCGGTAATGGAGCCCTATGTACGGAAAAACTTCTTTAAAAGTTTCCATGAAACTTTTGAATGGCACCGGAGGGCCTACTGAGCATGCCCAGCATGCCATGATATTCCCTGCCACAGGGGTCTCCCTTCAGTCTTCTTTTTTCCGCGAAGCCGTTAGCATCGCGGGCTAATTGGAGTCCTGAGGTGATTTTCACCTAGCGGAAAAAAATTCATATTTTCGGAAAAAATTTACTCCATCCGCAGGGGTTTCCCTTAGTATAACTTTTTCCGTTTTCGATTCCCGGCCGGGAACGATATTTTTGGGGTTATCGCCGTCGACGGCTGTCCGGCGCCATGGCCTCGGGCTTCAAAAAATGCCCAAATTGTGTGAGGACAATGTCGATAACCGACCCTCACTTTGAATGTGTTCTTTGCCTAGGCAAAGACCACAATATCCAAACATGTAAATCATGTGCGGAAATGACAGCTAAAGGTCGTCGTCTTCGGGCCGAAAAAATGGAGCAGTTATTTAATATCCAGTTGCTTCCAAGGCCTTCGACCTCAGCGCAATCTTCTCCATCCGCTTCAGTCCGTCAACTAATGCTGAAGCAGAAACGTCCGGAGGCGGGAGATGCCTCAACACCATCCCCTTCAATTTCATCAAAAGCATCGACCTCGGGGAGCGAAAAGCAAAAAAGAAAAACACCGCCACCGGCATCGGAGACGCCAGGTAACGATGACCGAGGATCCATCGGAAGGCACGGCCTCGCCTGCAAAGAAACCCCGGACGGGGACTGAGGCTCCGAGGCCTAGTGAAGGGCGATCCCCACCGATATCGGTGACGGGCTCCATACCTCCTCAGGGCTCTGAGGAGGTATTGGCATCGCTAACACCGCCTCCCTCCACAGCTGCTCTGTTATCACCAGCTGTGAGAGTGGAACTTGACTCCTTTATTCGTCAAGCGGTGCAACAGGCTCTGTGCGATGCGATTCCTCCTCAGCCATCGACAACTCCACCGATGCCGATTCCATCACCGAGAGAGCCAGCACCATCGATGCCGCAGACACCGAGGCCACGGGAACCGGTCCCGATGCCTACTCCGGTACCTTCACCGGTGCCACAGGTACCTCCACCGGTGCCCACACCGATATCTCCGATGCCAGCACCAGTGCCCAAGGAGGATGTATCCGGGTTACATCCAGTTTTTACCAAACTGGACACACTCCTGGACATCCTCACTAAGAAAATACCAGTGGAACCGATTGCAGGCCCATCTGGAGTGCCAAGACCCCCAAGGCCTCGTTCTCCGGTCTTACCATCTTGACCTATGCAGCCAATCCCTCATCACACACATGAGATACCTGTGGACACCAGCTCTGATTTTTCTTCTGATGAAGAAATATTTTCAGAGCCTTCTCCGCCTGATGACCACAGGAAATCACCTCCTGAGGACCTCTCCTTTACCAATTTTGTTAGAGATGGCTGACACCATTCCCTTTCCCATTCAAACAGAGGTGGATGCACGTCAAAAGACCTTGGAAGTCCTCCAGTTTGTGGACCCTCCCAAGGAAATGCTGGCAGTCCCTGTCCATGAGGTTTTCCAGGAACTGCAATATAGGATTTAGGGAGCATCCAGGTTCGGTGTCAGCAGTAAACAAGAGAGCAGAGTCAACCTACCTAGTGCAACCTATTCCAGGGTTCCAGAAAATACAGTTGCCTCACCAGTCAGTGGTCGTTGAATCCGCTCAGAAGAAGGCAAAGCGGCAAAAGTCACACTCCTCTGTACCACCTGGAAAAGAGAGTAGGCTTCTGGACAACCTGGGAAGGAAAATCTTTCAAGGTTCAATGCTGGTTTCAAAAATTTCATCCTATCAATTATATATGAACCAGTACCAAAGGAACCTTTGGAAACAGGTTCAGGAACTCTCTCTCTCTCTCTTCCTGAGCAATATCAGGAATCCTTACAAGACATCATCATAAAGGCCTCGACTCTGGTAAACATGAGGTTCGAACAACCTATGATTGTTTCGAGACTGCTGCACGGCTATCAGCATCTGGTATTGCGGCAAGAAGATGGGCATGGCTAAAAGCCTCTGATCTGCGGCCAGAGGTTCAAGAACATTTGGCAGATCTGCCTTGCTTGGGGGATAATCTCTTTGGTGAAAAGATAAAAGAAGCTGTGGCAACCCTGAAGGACCACACTGAAACATTGAAACAATTATCTTCTCAACCACAAGAGACTCAGCCTTCTACCAGGAAGTTTCCAAGGCGTGACACTCGACGGCCTTATTGCCCACGTCGATATTACCCCCCAACAGGTAGGGCCAGAACTAGTCAGCCAACGCAATGCCAGCAGCCTAGACAAAGGCCTGCAAGGGCTCAACCACCTCCACAGACGGCCACTACATCTGGTTTTTGAAAAGCCCCAGAGAGCAGCAGCCAGATCAACCCATTCCCAGACACCAGTAGGAGGTCAAATACAATACTTCCACAACAGTTGGACCTCCATCACCACCGACCAGTGGGTGTTATCCATCACAACTCACGGTTACAGACTGGATTTCCTAACTATCCCAAAAATCCACCACTTCAATCTTGGACAGTAAATCAACATTCCATAATTCTTCAAACAGAATTATCCACCCTTCTGATAGCCAGGGCCATAGAACCAGTTCCTGGGCCTCAAAGGGGCAGAGGATTCTACTCCAGATATTTCCTCATTCCAAAGAAAACAGGAGGCCTTCGTCCCATTCTAGACCTCAGAAATCTCAACAAATTTCTCAAAGAAAAATTCAGAATGGTGTCCCTAGGCACCATACTACCTCTTCTTCAAAGGGGAGATTGGCTCTGCTCTCTGGATCTTCAAGATGCATACGCTCACATCCCCATCTTTCCTCCTCAGCGCCAATACCTGCGCTTTCGGGTACTGGATCAGCACTTTCAATACAGAGTGCTGCCATTTGGCCTTGCATCAGCACCACGAGTATTCACAAAGTGCATGGCTGCAGCAGTGGCACACCTCCACAAGCAGAGAGTGCACGTGTTCCCTTACCTGGACGACTGGCTCATCAAAAGTCAGTCAAAAGAAGGAGCTCTCACTTCTCTCAAGCTAACCATCCAAGTGCTTCACTCCTTGGGATTTCTCATCAACTACCAGAAATCCCATCTGTCACCAACTCATCTGATACAGTTCATAGGTGCAGAACTGAACACTGCAATAGCAACAGCTTTTCTTCCAAGAGACCGTGCTCAAACACTTGTCCTGTTGACTCACAATCTTCGCAACCAATTCCAAGTAACAGCTCACCAGTGCCTCATTCTTCTAGGGCACATGGCTTCCACTGTTCATGTAACTCCCATGGCCAGATTGACCATGCGACTACTGCAATGGACACTCAAAGCTCAGTGGATACAAGCCACTCAACCAATGTCCACTCCCATTCACATAACACCAGAACTCAGATCTGCACTCCTCTGGTGGACATCAATGAACAACCTGCTCAAAGGCCTACCCTTCCAGCAACCAGTTCCACAGGTGACTTTGACTACAGATGCATCCACCTTAGGGTGGGGAGCACATATTGGTCATCTAAAGACACAGGGCAAGTGGACACAGCTCGAAGCCTCTTTTCAAATAAACTTCCTGGAGCTTCGAGCTATACGCTATGCGCTGCATGCATTCAAGGACTGCCTATCACACAAAACTGTTCTGATCCAAACGGACAACACAGTAGCCATGTGGTACATCAACAAACAAGGGGGGACAGGTTCTTATCTCCTTTGTCAAGAAGCAGCACAAATTTGGGACTGGGCCCTGACACACTCAATTCTTCTACGGGCCACTTACCTAGCGGGCATCCACAACATAGTAGCGGATCGCCTCAGTCATCAGTTCCAACCACACGAATGGTCCTTGGATCCAGCAATAGCATCCAAGATCTTCCAACGCTGGGGTCAACCGACGATAGATCTCTTTGCATCCCAGCTCAACTACAAAGTGAACAATTACTGCTCTCTACTCCGACAGCAGAACAGCCTACCAAAGGACGCATTTGCACGCCATTGGAGTTCAGGCCTGTTATACGCGTATCCACCGATACCGCTCATAACCAAAACACTAGTGAAGCTACAACAGGACAAGGGAACTATGATACTCATAGCCCCATACTGGCCTCGACAGGTATGGTTCCCCACACTGCTAGATCTCTCAGTCAAGGATCCAATTCGCCTGGGAGTAGCTCCCAATCTCATAACTCAGGAACAGGGTCAGTTGCGCCATCCCAACCTTCAATCCCTGTCCCTGACAGCATGGATATTGAAAGCTTGATCTTACAACCTCTCAACCTTCCAACCAATATATCTCAAGTACTTATAGCTGCACGTAAACCTTCCACTAGAAAAAATTATTCCTACAAATGGAAACGGTTTACATTGTGGTGCACTCAGAAAGATTTAGATCCTTTCACTTGCCCCACTACCTCACTACTAGATTACCTTTACCATCTCTCAGACTCTGGTCTTAAGACGTCATCTGTAAGGGTACACTTAAGTGCAATCTCAGCTTATCACAACAAGCTGGGAGATACATCTATCTCCACACAGTCTCTCGTCAGTAAATTCATGAGAGGCCTAACTCACATTAAACCTCCAGTTCATTCCCCAAGCACATTATGGGACCTGAACGTAGTCTTAACCAGGCTTATGCGTCCTCCATTTGAACCTATAAATACCTGTGACCTCAAATACCTTACTTGGAAAATGGTATTTCTCATAGCCATTACATCAGCTAGGAGGGTCAGCGAACTACAAGCTCTAGTCACATACGAACCTTTTACAAAGTTCCTACATGACAGGGTAGTACTCCGTACACATCCAAAATTCCTTCCTAAGGTTGTCATGGAATTTCACTTGAATCAATCAATAGTTTTACCAACATTCTTTCCTAGGCCTCATTCCCATCAAGGTGAAAGAGCCTTACACACTTTGGACTGTAAGCGTGCGTTATCCTTCTATTTAAACCGAACATCAGTCCAAAGGAAATCCAGCCAGCTGTTTGTATCCTATGATCCAAACAAACCAGGTAAAGCAGTGGGCAAACATACTCTGTCAAACTGGCTAGCAGATTGCATACAGTTCTGTTATGAGAAAGCAGGCCTTACTCTTCAAGGGCTAGTAAAAGCACACTCAGTCAGAGCAATGTCAACCTCAGTAGCACACCTTCGCTCTGTACCTATTCTGGACATTTGTAAAGCAGCAACATGGAGTTCTCTTCACACCTTTGCAGCTCACTATTGTTTAGACAAAGAAGGAAGACAAGATTCAGCATATGGACAATCTGTCTTAAAGAACTTGTTTCCAGTTTAATCCCAACTCCTTCTACATCTAACCTAATGTGATCTTCGGCTGATTCATTTCAACAACAATACTTCACTGTTGCTCACCTCAAAATGACTCAGCCTCTAGCTTGCTAATCACCCATATGTGAGGACTAGCATCCTGCTTGTCCTGGGATAAAGCAAAATTGCTTACCTTGTAATAGGTGTTATCCCAGGACAGCAGGATATAGTCCTCACGAAACCCACCCACCACCCCGCGGAGTTGGGTCCGATACGTTTTATTATTTTATTTTTGGCTAACGCTTATTGCTACAAAACAAGACTGAAGGGAGACCCCTGTGGCAGGGAATATCATGGCATGCTGGGCATGCTCAGTAGGCACTCCGGTGCCATTCAAAAGTTTCATGGAAACTTTTAAAGAAGTTTTTCCGTACATAGGGCTCCATTACCGATGTCACCCATATGTGAGGACTACATCCTGCTGTCCTGGGATAACACCTATTACAAGGTAAGCAATTTTGCTTTATCCTCCTTTCATCAAGTCTCTGAGATGCCAGTTAAGTCTGTCATCATTCATAAGAAATGCCATACTGGGTCAGACCAAGGGTCCATCAAGCCCAGTATCCTGTTTCCAATAGTAGCCAATCCAAGTCACATGTACCTGGCAAGTACCCAAACAATAGTTAGATCAAAAGCTACTACTGCTTACCAATTACCGTAATAGCAGTTTATGGATTTAAACTCTAGGAACTTATCCAAACCTTTTCTAAAACCCAGTAACACTAACTGCTGAAACTACATCCCCTGGCAATGAATTCCAGAGTTTAACTATGCGCTGAGTGAAAAAAATATTCTTCAATTTGTTTTAAATGAGCTACTTGCTAACTTCATGGAGTGCCCCTTGATCCTTCTATTATCTGAGAGAGTAAATAGCCAATTTACATTAACGTATTCAAGTCCTTTCATGATTTTGTAGATTTTTATCATATCCCCCCTCAGTCATCTCGTCTCCAAACTGAACAGTCCTAACTTCTTTAGTCTTTCCTCACAGGGCAGCTATATATTCTAATTCTCCCATCTTACTTAGACTTCTGGCATTAGCATACAAACATTTCAAAGTGTGGTTTTTGTTTGTATTTTCATTCTGCTTCAGACTACTGGGTCCTTACTATAGTTCACCAGGGGTATTAACTAAAATTTCAAAAAGATCCCAGAGAACTCTCGCCCATGTCCATCATGGGGTTAATCCGCCCAGCAGGTCATACTTCGGACAGAGTTATCCGTTCTTCTCACTGTGGGAGCGGTAGAGCCCTTTCCTTGTCATCAGCAAAGCAGAGGATTCTATTCAAGGTACTTCCTCAAACTGAAGAGGACTGGGGGCTTGCGCCCCATTCTCAATCTCAGGTCGTTGAACGAATTCCTCAGAAGAGAAGTTCAAGGTGGTTTCTCTGGACACTCTGATTCCCTTCCTCAAAAGAGGAGACTAGCTGTGCTCCCTTGATCTCAAGGATGCCTATGCCCACATTGCCATCTTCCCCAGAGACAAAGTATCTTCACTTTGTGGTGGGGAGTGCTTACTACCAGTACAGGATGCTGCCTTTTAGCTTGGCCTCAACCCTCTCATCTTCAAATGCCTGGCAGTGGTGGAAGTGCACCTCAGGCGCCGTGCGGTGCACATCTTCCCATACCTGGATGACTGGTTGGTCAAAAGCAACTCCTAGGCTGGAAGCTCTGGCCCTGATGATACAAGCGCTACAATCTCTTGGTTTTGTCATCAACTACCCAAAATCCCACTTCTGCCTATCTCCCTAGCTGGACTTCATAGGAGCCAGACTGGACACAACTCAGGCAAAGGCATTCTTGCCCTATCTTCGTTGGCAATCTTGGTGCAGAGCAGTCCGAGTATAAATGCCCTCCTGCTTAGCTTGTTGGGCCACATGGCAGCCTCAGTCCGTTAGCCCGCCTTTGCATGTGCGGAACGCAATGGATGTTGCAGTCGCAATGGCAGCAGGCTTCCCAGGATCTCGAGTCTCATGTCTCCATCACACAACCTCTGAAGATTTATTTATTTATTTAGCATTTTTTATATACCGAGGTATAGCAGAGTTGCCTTCACTCCGGTTTACAATTATAACAACCAGTTACAATAAAACATTTAGAGTTTAAATTTAACAAGCAGAAAAACTGTCATATAATATTGGTATAAACAAACAAGATATACCAAAGATCTCTCCAATCTAGAGCGGGGGGGATTCCCTTCCAACCTACCCCGCCTCAAGTGGTCCTTACCACTTGAGGCGGGGTAGCCCCTCAGGGCTGGGTAGCCCATGTGGACAGCCTCCATACGCAGGACCACTGGACTGCTCTGGAAGCTGTCTGCCAGATAAACTACTTAGAGCTTCATGTGATCCATTATGCCTTCTGGGCATTCAGAGACTGGTTGTACCACAATGCAGTCCTGATTTGGACGGACAGTCAAGTCGCGATATGGTATATCAACAAGCAAGGAGGCATGGGGTCGTTCTTTCTCTGTCAGGAGGTGGTACAAATCTGGTCCTAGGTTCTGTCACATGGGATGTCTCTACGAGCGGTGTACCTGCCCGGGATGCTGAGCATGCTGGAAGACCACCTAAGCTGCTTTTTTCAGCTACACGAGAGGTCTCTGAACCCGGATGTGGCAGCAGTTTTTGCTCCCTTTTCGCGTGGGATGGCCATTCAGTCTTTGCCTTTACCCTTCTTTGGGAGAGGGGTCTCCTGTACACGTACCCTCCTCTTCTGCTCCTCATGATCCTCGTAGCACCCTATTGGCCCAGGCAAGCCTGGTTCCCTCTCCTTCAGGACCTGTCGATCAGGGATCCCATCAGACTAGAGACCGTGCCCGATCTAATAACACAGAATTAGGGCACCCTGCACCATCTGAACCTCCGGGCATTAGCACTGACAGCTTGGATGTTGAGCGTCTAGTCCTTCAGCCCCTGGATCTCTCAGAAAAAGTCTCCCAGGTGCTGGTAGCTTCCAGAAAGCCTTCCACCAGGAAAGCTTACAGGTTGAAGTGGAAGAGGTTCTCTGCCTGGAGTGAGGGGCATGGCTTAGATCCATTCACATGCCCCCTTCCCAGGTTCTTGGACTATTTGTGGTACCTTTCCAAGTCTGGGCTTAAAACCACCTTGGTCATGGATCATCTAAATGTGGTTAGTGCGTACCACTGATGTGTCTCTGGCACACCCATATCAGTGCAGCCTATAGTAGGTCGATTTATGGGGGGTCTATTTCAGCTAAAGCTCCCTCTTCAGCCTCCTGTTCTGTCCTGGGACCTCAACGTTGTCCTGGTGCAGGTCATGCATCCTCCCTTTGAACCCTTGCGCTCCTGCGACCTGAAGTTCCTCACCTGGAAGGTTATATTCCTAGTGGCAATCACTTCGGCTCGTAGAATTAGTAAGCTTCAGGCCTTGGTTATGTACCTGCCGTACACAAAGTTCTTTCATGATCGTGTGGTCTTGCGTACGCATCCCAAGTTCCTGCCTAAGGTTGTGACTGATTTTCACATCAGTCAGTCCATTGTTTTGCCCTCCTTCTTTCCGAGGCCTCATTCCATTGCAGGGGAACGAGCTCTTCATACATTAGATTGCAAGAGGGCTTTAGCCTTCTATTTGGAATGCACAGCAGGTTACAGGCAATCCACTCAACTCTTTGTTTCTTTTGATAACAGACTGGGAGTTGCGGTAGGCAAACACTCCATCTAATTGGCAAGCGGACTGCATCACCACCTGCTGTGCCCAAGCGAGCCTTTGGCTTGGAGGCCGAATCAAAGCTTACTCTGTGAAGGCCATTCGGATATCGGTAGCCCAACTGCGGGCAGTTCCCATCACCGACATTTGCCGGGCAGCGACATAGTTCCCTGCACATTTTCGCTGCCCACTGCTGCGTGGAAAAGGATGGTTGACAAGATAGTGTCTTCGGCCAATCTTTCCTACGCATTCTCTTCCAGGTTTAAACCCAGCTCTTCCTGACTAGAGCCCCTGATTGGAACCAGGCTGTCTCCCTACTAACAAACAGCACCACAGTCTTTATGCCCATTGGCACCTTGTTCGGTACTTGTTGGTCTTGGTGGTTGGTGGTTGCCGGGAGCATCCTGGAGCTTGGTATTCACCCATCTGTGAGGACTACCATCCTGCTTGTCCTAGGAGAAAGCGCAGTTGCTTACCTGTAACAGGTGTTCTAGGACAGCAGGATGTTAGTTGTCAGGAAACCCACCTGACACCCTGCAGAGTTGGGTTCTCCTGCGTTTTGTTTTAGTTTTTCGCTTGTATTTTTTAATCTGTTACAAGACTGAAGGGGGACCTTGCATGGACGCGTGGATAGTGGCATGCTGGGCATGCTTAGTGTGTCAGTCAAAGCTTCTAGAAACTTTGACAAAAGTTTTCCATGCTGGGCTCCATCTGATGATGTCACCCATCTGTGAGGACTAACATTCTGCTGTCCTAGGAGAACACCTGTTACAGTTAAGTAACTGTGCTATTTTAAAGCACAGAATATGATGAGTCCTATCTGCCTACAGGACAAGTTTAGGCAATATATACTGGAATGCCAGTTATGCTCTGCGCAAAGAGAACTACCGGCTGTCCCAAGCATAATCAGAGTTTCCATTAAAAAGTACATAAAGAAAAGCCTCTTCTGTTGCTGTACTCATATTATGGAGTTGATTACCAGACAATCTTAAGCAACAGGTTATCCCAAGTTTAGAAAATATGTTGAGGCATGACTCTTTCTTCAGGCTTATCCAGTTAATAACTAAGAGTGATAAATATAGGGACATGTATGTTGAGAATTCATAGCTGTGAGAGATGTTTGAATATTGAAGGAAGGAAGAATTGGTTAGATGGGGGGCGGGGTTTAAGAACATGGTGAGACGTGTTGGTAATGGTGTAAATTTTATGTATTTATTTTGAAATTTTAAATGGAGGATGAATTGTTTATATAATTATGAATTGTACCTTTTTGGATGACAGAACACAGATTGTTTCATAGGCCAACAAACCATCCACACTTAGGAATCTCATCTGTGGAGTGCCCCAGGGTTCAGAACTTTCCCTGATCCTCTTCAACCTCTATAATAGTCCACCCTGCGAAATCGTCTCTGATATTGAATGTCATCTATTTGCCAATGAACCTCAAACAAAATTCACCCTATTAAACTGCTGAAAATTTACTGTAAACGAAAAATATCTTCCTAGATCATTATGACCTTCATATAATTGTAGACGCTGACTGTGCTTTGTCCAAGTGACTGGTTTTTTAGGAAGCATGTCTAAATTTATAATCATTGGTCGTATAGTTTACGCTTTTTTCTTTAACAATGCAGATAAAAACAACTTATCTTTGGAGAGAGATCTTGTTTTATGTGCAAGACTGGAGAAGGCATGGCTTGGTGCAGGCTGGGAATAGGGCAAGGAAAGACCAGACAGACAAGGAAAGGATTGGACAATGACTAAACTAGGCAGACAAGAGCAGGGCATAGACAAGGCGAACAAGGGTAACACAAAACAGAGAACATGAAAGCCCGAAGGCAACAAGGCTGGGGACCCATAGGCCACTAGGCTACAGGAAAGATTGGATAGGCCACAAGGTAGGATACAAGACTGAGTAGGCCCGAAGGGCTGAAAGCCACAAAGGGCAAAGAGCAAGAAGGCCCTAAGGCAAGGAGCAAGAATGCCCGAAGATCACAAGGCAAGAGTGGCCAGGTCAGAGAGCCAAGGGTAAATCCATGATGAGGCAAGGGTGAAGTGACAATGCTGGGTTACCTAGGGCTGGAGCTTGGGTGTGGTGAGAAGGAGCTTGGAAAGGCTGGAGACCAAGCTCACTGAGAACTCCTGGTGGAGCGGAGGCTGCAAGTCAGACTGATTCAAGAAGCCATTGAGGAGCTTGCTCGGATAACACTGCACAGAGCTTACGAGAGGCTTTTGCAGGTGGGGAGGCATTGTAGTAGTCTGACTCAGGGTACGATGAGGCTGTGTAGTAGATGAAATCGTAACATTTAAATTGTTGTAAATTGCCTTAAGTTGTAAGTAAAGAAGGCAATTAAAAAATCTGCACAAATGCAACTACATTTTAGCAATAGAGCACAAAGTTTTACATATTTAAAGTGGAAAAATGAAATCCGTATGACCATGTTTTCATCTATAGTGATCAGTATCAAGAATATCAAAGCAGTAGTAATGGTAAATAACGAAAACTAGGGAAGTTGCTTTTTCTTGTTAGACTGGAAGACTGGGCATTTAAATGGCATAGTTACATTTATTGCCATTAGACTTTTCATGAGAAAATAAAATGAGGTGCAACTTTGCTTAGCCACACAGACTTGAGGGTACATCAAGCTCAGTATCCTGTTTCCAACAATGACCAATCT
The DNA here is from genome assembly GCF_901001135.1 of Rhinatrema bivittatum. NCBI lineage: Eukaryota > Metazoa > Chordata > Amphibia > Gymnophiona > Rhinatrematidae > Rhinatrema > Rhinatrema bivittatum. The sequence goes on along the minus strand of NC_042616.1, from coordinate 127,386,772 downwards.
AGGACAGAAGTACATGGTAATATCCTAAGTAGATCCCATGCTGCTATCGCACAATGATAAGTAGTGGCTATTCCCTATGTCCACTTGGTTGTTAACGTTTTATGGTCTTCTCCTCCAGGAACTTGTCCAAACCTTTTTTTTAAACCCAGCTATGCTCACTGCCTTAACCACACCCTCCGGCAATGAATTTCAGAACTTCACTGTGTGTTGAGTGAGAGAGAAGCTTTCACCAATTTGTTTTGAATGTGCTGCTTACTACCTTCATGGCGCATCCCCTAGTTTTTGTATTTTTGGAAAGAGCAAATAACAGATTTACATTTACTTGTTCTATTCAGCTCATGATTTTATAGACCTTTATCCTATCCCCTCTCAGCCATCTTTTCTACAAGCTTAAAAAGCCCTAATCTCTTTAGCCTTCCCGCATAGGGGAGTCTTTCCATCCCCTTGATCATTTTTGGTCGTCATTCTCTTTACCTCTTCCAATGTAACTATATCTTTTTTGAGATATGGCGAACAGAACTGCACAAAGTACTCCAGGTATGGCCTCACATGGAGTGATACAGAAGCATTATGACATTCGCTGTTTTATTCTCCATTCCTTTACTAATAAATCCTAACATTGTTTACTTTTTTGATGGCCACCTCACACTGAGCTGCGGATTACAAAGTATTGTCCACGATGACGCTCATATCCTATTCCTGGTTGTAACTCCTATTATAGAACCTAACATCATTTAACTATAGTGTGGGTTACTTTCCTCATGTGCATAACTTGACATTTAACCACATTAAATTTTATTTGCCATTTAAATGCCCAGTCTTCCAGTCTAACAAGGTTCTCCTGCAATTTCTCATAATCTGCTTGTGATTTAACAACTTGGAATAATTTTGTCATGTGCAAATTTGATCAGCTCACTTGATCCCCTTTCCAGATCATTTATAAATATATTAAAAAGAACTGGCCCCAGTATAGTTCCCACTGTTTGTTTGTTTATTTATGTTTTTTTATATACCGGTCTTCTTACATTATATGCAAATCAAATCGGTTTACAGAGAACTATTAAAAGGTTTGCTTGGGAGCAATTACATATAACGAATAACTTTTTGAACAAACAGATAAATAGAACTTTTTAAACAATAGTTACATAGATAAATATATTAGACAAATACACTGAATTATAAATGTAAATGTCTTAATGTTTTAAATAAAACTTTTAAATAGCCTTTATAAAAGAAAGAAAAAATAAAAATAGATAACCAAAGGACAACGTCTAACTCAAACATGATGTTAGGAATTATTCCTATTCCTAAATGTATAAATGTCTTGCTGGAAAACAGAAGTCATTGGAAAACTAACTTCCGCTTGAGTGCATTAACTGAAACATTGTGGGAAAGAAAATGAAGAGGAGGGGAGGAGGGTGGAGCTGGATATATGAATTTTTAGAACGTGGCAGATATAAAAATAACAAATTGAAAGCTGCTTGTGGGTAGTCATGGAAATGCTTGTCTGAATAGCCAAGTTTTCAGATTTTTCTTGAATGACTGGTGGGAGGGGTCTTGTCTTAGTTCTAGTGGTAGTGAATTCCATAGAGAAGGGCTTGCGGTAGAAAAAGCTCTATTCCTTAACGGGGTTTTGGCTTGAGGGATGACAAGGGTGTTTTGGTAGGCTTTTCTAATAGGTCTTGTTGATTTGATGGTGCGTAGTTGATGTGTAAGATCGATTGGAGCTATATTGTTAATGGATTTGTGAATAAGGGTCATGACTTTGTAGATGATTCTAAATTTAATTGGAAGCCAGTGAAGATTGTAGAGGATGGGCGAGATGTGGTCTCTTTTATTAGAATTGGTCAAGACCCTAGCTGCTGAATTTAGAACCATCTGGAGGGGTTTGATTGTAGAGGCTGGTAGACCAAGTAGCAACGCGTTGCAGTAGTCCATTTTGGTGAGAATAATTGATTGTAGGACGAGACGGAAGTCGTGGGCGTGTAGTAAGAGTTTTAACTTTTTCAGAACTTGTAATTTGAAAAAGCATTCTTTGGTTGTATTTACAAATCTTTTAAGGTTCAGCTGATTGTCAAGAAGAACGCCTAAGTCTCTTACATAGGATGTATTTTTGAGGTTGTTAAGAATGGGTGTAAGTGGATTGTGATCGGCGGTGTCTTTTTGTGGTTGATCAATTATAATGGATGGGATTTCTCTGTGGATGAAGTTTTCTTGTGAGATGATGAGGTATTCTGTTCTGTCCTTGTTGATGACTAAATTAAGTTTGGTGAGGAGTACACTAATTTCTTGAAAGCATTGTTCCCAAAAAATTAGAGACAGTTGAAGGGATTTCCTAATAGGGATGAGGATTTGAATGTCATCTGCGTAAACCATGTGTTTGAGTTTTAGTTTGGAAAGGAGGAAGCAGAGAGGTAGAAGATATATGTTGAAAAGGGTTGGGGAAAGAGATGAACCTTGTGGAACTCCCATGTTTGAGACTATTGCCTGAGATTCCTTGTTGATTTTTACCTTGAATGATCTGTTGTTGAGAAATGAACGGAACCAATCTAAGGCGGTGCCTGAAATACCAATTGCAGTTAATCGGTCAAGTAGGATAGAATGGTTGACCGTATCGAAGGCTGCAGAAAGGTCTAGAAGAATGAGGATGTGAGGTTGTCTTTTTTTCTGAGTTTAGGAGGATAGAGTCCATGAGGGAAATCAACAGAGTTTCTGTGTTTCGTGTTTTTCGAAATCCGTATTGTGCTGGAGCCAGTATTTTGTGTTCTTCAAGGTAATCAGTAAGCTGTTTATTTACTATTTTTTCCAAGATCTTTGATATAAAGGGAAGGTTAGCGATGGGATGGAAATTCGCTGGTTCCTCTGTAGACAGATTCGGTTTTTTTAGGAGAGGTTTCAAGATAGCTTGTTTAAGGGAGTCAGGAACGTGACCTTGATTTAGTGAGCAGTTTATGATTTCTGCAATGGGTTTTGCTATGGAGTTTGGTATTGATATAAGAATGTTTGTGGGGATGGAATCTAGTGGATGTGATGAGGGTTTAAGTTTCTTAAGAATATTCATAACTTCAAGTGAAGAGGTATTCTCGAAGGAATATAGTGATGAGGAGGTCTCGTAGGATTCTAAAATGGTGTTCTGTTGAGATGTTATAGTTTGAGATGGGGTGATGGTTGAGTTGGGCATTTGAAATTGGTAAGTTTGATTTTTTCTTCGAAGAAAGATGCGAGTTCGTTGGCTTTGGACAGAGCCTGGTCGTCAGGAAAAGGAGGAGGTGGTTTAGTGAGGGCAGATACGTAAGAAAGAGAGCTTTGGAATCAAATATGAAATGGTGTATTTTTTTGGCATAAAAGTCTTTCTTTGTTTTGAAGATGGTGTTCCTGTACTTGTTGAGTATAGATTTGTAGATTGCTTGATTCGTAGTAGTTGGATTTCTGCGCCAAATATGTTCTTTGTTTCTGAGTTCTGACTTGATAGCCTTTAGTTCGGGTGTAAACCAGGGTTTTCTGTTTTCTTGAGATTTGTGAATCACCTTGGTGGTTAGAGGGCATGTTTGGTCGGCGACTTTGTTGGTGATAGTATGCCAAGATGTGATGGCTGAATCCGCATTGGAAAGGTTAAGTTGTAATAGTTCTTTATCAAGAGAGTTGGAGATGTTTACTCTTCTCTACTGGGTAAACTGACCATTTAGTCCTATTCTGTTTTCTGTCTTTTAACCAGTTTGCAGTCCACAATAAAACATTGCCTCTAATCCTGTAACTTTTTAATTTTCTCAGGAGTCTCTCGTGGGGCACTTTGTCAAAAATCTTCTTAAAATATAAATGCCCTACATCCACCGGCTTACCAGTATGAACATGTTTATTAACCCCTTCAAAAAAAAATCTAGCAGATTGGTGAGGCAAGATTTCCCTTGTGTAAATTCATGCTGGCTGTGTCCCATTAGAACTTCATAGTAGCATTATTCTGATATTAGAAAGTATGAATACAAAATGAAGCGCTGAAGAGATAATGATGGAGATCCTTATAAAGGAGGGTATGGCCATAAAACCAAGTACACCGTGTTTTTTTAAATTATATTTTTATTAATTTAAAAAATACAAAACATTTGAAAAGGAAAATTTGGATATGCAATCTATACAGAATAATATATACAAGGAATAGAATGAAAGAAAAAAATTACAATGATACACATTCCACAGTAGACCCTAACTGGAAAGAAGAACCCTCAAAAGGCCATGGAAATAATAGGCCTATCTAAACAGAGGAAATGGAAAAAAAAAAGAACGAAGTTGCACAACTGTTAGATGCTAGCTACAACTCACTCGTTTGAAGTCTAAGAAGGACTAGTTATGTTGGATCAAAATAAACATTTCACACCATTTATGTTCAAAATACATTTACAAGGATAACTTGTAACAGAAGCAGTGCCCAATGACACAGCCTCCGGTCTTAAAGCAAGAAATTTCTTTCTCCTAGGATAAACAGGATGATAGTCTTCACAGATGGGTGACTTCATTAGATGGAGCCCAACATGGAAAATTTTTGTCAGTCTCTAGAACTTTGACTGGCACATTGAGCTTGCCCAGCATGCTACTATCCGCGCATCCATACAGGGTCTCTCTTCAGGGTTATTTTTCCTCAAAGTAATTGCCTCGCGGTAGTGGAGCTCTGCTCTTAACTCATACTTTTCAAAGTATTTTCCCAGTCGTTTTTGAACAGTCTGTGCTGAGTCCCTCTTCTTCAGTCGGTGCTGTCCAGAATCTGGTAGGTGTTTAAATTTTCCCTTTGTGTTTTCAATTCCCGGTGAGTCTCCTCTGTGACTGGCCATTGAACGCTTGCCGCCTGTTTTTCATGGCGTCATCTGGTTTTCGTAGATGCCCCCAGTGCCCGGGGACCATGTCAATTACTGATTCGCATGAGGTCTGTATCCTTTGCCTGGGGGTGTTGCACGACATCCAAGGGTGCCACCTGTGTAACAGATGACCCCCAAAGGCCGTTGTACCTGGCTGGATAAGATGAAAAAGCTTTTTGCCAGAAAGTCTGATCCATCTACTCCGGCATCGGGGGCGTCTACACCTAGAGGCCGAGGGGAACCGTTAGATATGTCGTCACTCTCTACCCCTCCGGCGAGTCCCTTTCAAGAGAGAAGAGCCAGTGATAGGCTGTCTCCGGTGTCGTCGCACTCAAGGATGCCAGGATCTTCACCTTCCTCTGTTCCGGGGAAAGACTGGACAGAGTATCAAGGGAAGACCCACAAGCAGCATCACTGGTCACTGTTTGCGCATGGCTACAGGACAGGTGCGACATCAGCGGCTGCTGTGCCATCACCATAGCGAACCCTGTGGGGAATCCAAGGTGTTCCCCCACTGGTTGCGGTGCTGGGCACCGACCCTCCTCTGGGCTCTGAGGAGGTTCTGGTGATGCCGCCTCCTCCATCTGTCTTAACTACAACAGACTTTCAGGAGGAGTTGGACCACAGGGTTCAGCAGATGGTGCTCCAAGCCCTGAAGAATATCGAGCAGCCGTCTGCACCGGTCCCCATGCCAGTGCTGGAGCCTGCGCCGTCTCTCTTGGCGCCCTTGCTAGAGCATCTAGACATCCTTCTTGGCGTACTTCTGACACAGCTGGTGCCTGTAGGACAATCAGCTCCCCAGCGGTCACCGATGCCCTCCTCCGGAGAGATTCCCATTATTGGGTCCTCCGAGGAGGAAAAATCTGTGTGGCCGACAGTGCCCTCAGGACCCTTAGTGCCACGGTCGGGGTTCCACGATCCCTTTCCCGGACCATCAGGGATCTCTGTGCCATTGATGCCTTCAGGGCTGTCAACGCCAAAATCAAGAGGCTTGGACAGGGACCCTCCACACCAATCCCCAAGGAACCTTAGCAAGGAGGAGCCCTCATATGATACATCAGAGTCTTCCTTGGGGCACTCAGATGACCTTCTTTCCGAGTCGTCTCCGCCAGATGAGAAGCGTCTGTCTTCCCCGGAATGGAATGGGCCATCCCATTCCAGCTTCTCACTGAAGAGGACGCTCGGCACAAAATGCTGGAGATCCTCCAGTTTGTTGATGCCCCAAAGGATATAGTGGCTATCCCAGTCCATGAGAAGTTCAAGGAGCTTCTCCTTAGGATCTGGGAGCACCCTGTGTCCATTCCTCTGGTCAATCGGAAGGCATATGCCATTTACCTGGTGCAACAAGCCTTGGTCTTTGAGAGGTGCCACCTCCCACACCAGTTTGTGGTGGTGGAGTCTGCCCTCAAGCAGGCCAAGTGCTCTCACACCCACATCTCTGCCCCACCAGGTCGGGAATACAAGGCCTTAGATGCCCTAAGTTGGAAGGTCTTTCAGGGTGCTATGCTTATTGCCCATATGATGTCCTACCAACTATATATGACCCAATACCACCGGAACCTGTGGGAATAGCTCTAGGAATTGTCGGAACACCTGCCTCAACAGCAGCAGGACACTTTCATGGCAGTAGTGCAGCAAGGCCTGGAGGCGGGCAAACACGAAGTGCGGTCCACCTACGACATCTTTGAAACTGTAGCGAGGATGGCTGCAGTGGGCATTGGCGCCCGCAGAATGTCCTGGCTTCATGTCTCGGACCTTCGACCAGAGGTCCAGGAGAAGCTTGCGGATTTACCTTGCACAAGGGATAATTACATAAGAAAATGCCATACTGGGTCAGACCAAGGGTCCATCAAGCCCAGCATCCTGTTTCCAACAGTGGCCAATCCAGGCCATAAGAACCTGGCAAGTACCCAAAAACTAAGTCTATTCCATGTTACCATTGCTAATGGCAGTGGCTATTCTCTAAGTGAACTTAATAGCAGGTAATGGACTTCTCCTCCAAGAACTTATCCAATCCTTTTTTAAACACAGCTATATTAACTGCACTGACCACATCCTCTGGTAACAAATTCCAGAGTTTAATCGTGTGTTGAGTAAAAAAGAACTTTTTCCGATTAGTTTTAAACGTGCCCCATGCTAACTTCATGGAGTGCCCCCTAGTCTTTCTACTATCCGAAAGAGTAAATAACCGATTCACATCTACCCGTTCTAGACCTCTCATGATTTTAAACACCTCTATCATATCCCCTCTCAGTTGTCTCTTCTCCAAGCTGAAAAGTCCTAACCTCTTTAGTCTTTCCTCGTAGGGAAGTAGTTCCATTCCCCTTATCATTTTGGTAGCCCTTCTCTGTACCTTCTCCATCGCAATTATATCTTTTTTGAGATGCGGCGACCAGAATTGCACACAGTATTCAAGGTGTGGTCTCACCATGGAGCGATACAGAGGCATTATGACATTTTCTGTTTTATTCACCATTCCCTTTCTAATAATTCCCAACATTCTGTTTGCTTTTTTGACTGCCGCAGCACACTGAACAGACTATTTCAATGTGTTATCCACTATGACACCTAGATCTCTTTCTTGGGTTGTAGCACCTAATATGGAACCCAACATTGTGTAATTATAGCATTGGTTATTTTTCCCTATATGCATCACCTTGCACTTATCCACATTAAATTTCATCTGCCATTTGGATGCCCAATTTTCCAGTCTCACAAGGTCTTCCTGCAATTTATCACAATCTGCTTGTGATTTAACTACTCTGAACAATTTTGTGTCATCTACAAATTTGATTATCTCTCTTGTCGTATTTCTTTCCAGATCATTTATAAATATATTGAAAAGTAAGGGTCCCAATACAGATCCCTGAGGCACTCCACTGTCCACTCCCACTGAGAAAATTGTCCATTTAATCCTACTATGTTTCCTGTCTTTTAGCCAGTTTGCAATCCATGAAAGGACATCGCCACCTATCCCATGACTTTTTACTTTTCCTAGAAGCCTCTCATGAGGAACTTTGTCCACATGCATCCCACATGCACGGAGAAAAGGTTAGGGATGCAGTGGCCCAGTTAAAAGACCACCAGGAGACCCTGCAACACCTCAGCAAGTACCTCAGAATCGCCATTGTCAATCAGGAAATCCTCACAGCAGGGCTCCAGGAAATCCTTTTACTGCTAGAGAAAGTACTACCCTCCTTTCCTCTTGGGCACACACGTCACAAGCCAGCTCTCGGAGCCGCTTATATCAACAGCAGACCCCCAGGCCTCAACCCTCCCCCAAGCAAAGCCCACTATGGGGTTTTGACTCTGGGCGAGGAAGCATGTGTCAGATTGCCATACCCTCAGCCTGCTGTCCCCCAGTCAGCCGGCTATGTCTATTTGCGGACTTCTTCCCAGCATTACGTCCAACCGGTAGGTTCTCGTCATCGTTCGCTGAGGGTACTGGCTGAATTTCAGCGATGTCCTGTGGACTCTCCCTTGTGTCTATCGTTGGGTCTGTCCTCTCATCAGGAAGTGCTTATGACAGAGCTCTCCGCCCTACTAATCGCTGGGGTGGTCGAAACCGTCTGCCCCCCACCAGCGGGGCCAGGGATTTTACTCTCGGTACTTCCTGATACCAAAGAAAACAGAGGGCCTGTACTCCTATTCTCGATGTGAGGGCCTTGAACAAGTTTCTTCAAAGAGAAACGTTCAAGATGGTCTCTTTGGGCACCCTGATCCATCTCCTGCAAAAAGGAGACTGGCTGTGCTCCCTCGATCTAAAAGATACCCACGTCCACATAGAGATCTTCCCCAGCTACAGGAAGTATCTCCACTTTCTAGTGAGCAAGGAGCATTTCCATTACCATTTGTTTCTCTTCAGCCTTGCTTCGGCTCCACGGGTCTTCACCAAGTGCCTGGTGGTTGTGGGGCATACCTGCGCCAGCAGGGAGTGCACATGTTCCCCTATCTGGACGATTGGTTAATCAGAAGTAACACCCAGCAGGGGCGCTCCACTCCCTGACGCTAACTACATGTGTGCTGCAGTCTCTGGGATTTGTCATCAACTACCCCACGTCTCATCTCTGCCCATCTCCATATCTGGGATTTATCGGAGCCAGACTGGACACGGTTCAGGCCAAGGCTTTTCTGCTCCATGACCAAGTACTTGCCCTACCATCACTGGCTAGTTTGGGCTGTCTCAGTCATCAGGTTTCCATTCGCCTGTTCTGTTTATTGGGTCACATGGCTGCATCTGTCCATGTTACCCCATTCACTCGCTTGTGTATGCATAGTATTCAATGGACCCTGCGCTCTCAGTGGCTGCAGTCAACTCAGGACCTCAATGCACATGTCTGCATCATGCAGCCTTTTCAGGCCTCCCTGTCTTGGTGGGAAAATCTCTTCAGTCTGGAGCGGGGACTTCTGTTTCAAGTTGCCCCGCACTAGATTGTGCTCACCACCGATGCATTCACCCTGGGTTTGGGGGTGCATGTGGACAGTCTCCGTACACATGGTCGATGGACAGCACAGGAAGCTCACTGCCAGATCAACTTCCTGGAGCTCCAAGTGATCCACTATGCTCTCTGGGCGTTTCGGGATTGTTTGTCCCACAAAGCTGTCCTGATCCAAATGGACAATCAGGTTGTGATGTACAGCAACAAACAGGGAGGCACGGGCTCCTTCCTCCTTTGTCAGGAGGCGGTGGTGATATGGTCCTGATCCCTATTCCAAGGCATTCTCTTGCAAGTGATTTACCTGGCTGGGATGAAAACTTGGGTAGCGGACCGCCTGAGTTGGGCATTCCAACCACACGGATGGTCGCTGGACCCCTTGGTAGTGGATCAATTCTTCCGCCTGTGGGAAAACTCTGGATGTGGATATCTTTGCCTCCCCTTACAACCAATCCTCCCCCTTACTTTTGATCCTCATCCCTATTATTTCACTGTATTCATCATATTTTATATAGTTGTATTCATCATTTTATATAGTTTACTGTATTATCTTATATTATTTCATCCAGTGTTAGTCCAGTAAATTCTCTCTCATGTATTTGTTTCTTTTGCCTTTTTTACTAGATTCACCTTATTTTATATTATCCATTTTTAGTCCTGTACTTTATTCCCCCTGTATTTCAGTTTATTTTACGCCTTGAATTTCAGTATGTTTTACGCCTTGAATTTTATTATTTCTTGCGCCTTGTATCTCAGTACATTTTTGCCCTGTTTTTCAGTATTTTCTATGCCTTGTTACCCCTGTACCATCTAGCCGTTATTTATTAGTTACGCCACTTTTTGCCTGAATCCTCTTCCCTGTGTATTTTAGTACTCTTTTTCCCGTGTTACCTTCCTCTAGTTTCCTCGTTCATATTAGTTTCTCCTATTATTCCATTTTACCCCTCCTCACCCCCCCTTGTTCTTTGGTTCCTCTATCGTTCCCTTGTTTCCCCCACCCTTGTTCTCTGTAATACGTTATCTGTAAACCGATATGATGTACCCATGAATACCAGTATAGAAAAGTTCTTAAATAAATAACTAAAAATAAACAGCAAAGTCAACCACTTCTGCTCCCTGTTTAGGAGCAATGGGAAGCCAGCCTCAGACTCCTTTGCCCGTTACTGGGGCAAGGGTCTTCTATATGCGTATCTTCCGCTTCCGCTAGTAATGAAGACTCTCTGAACGACTAATCCTGCAGGACCTGTCGTTCAGAGAACCCATCCATTTGGGGACCTCCCCCGATCTGATTACACAGGATTGGGGCAGGCTGCGCCATCCAAATCTGAGGTCATTAGCTCTGACAGCCTGGAGAGAGGCTAGTCCTGCAGTCCCTCGACCTCGCTGACGAAGAGTCTCCGGTATTGGTAGCTTCAAGAAAGCCTTCCACCAGGAAGGTCTTACAGGCTCAAGTGGAAGAGGTTCTCAGTCTGGTGTGGAGGTCATGGCTTGGATCCATTTGCCTGGCCTATGCTGCAGTTGCTAGACTACGTGGCACCTCTCGGAGGCTGGCTTGAAGACCAATTTGGTCAGGGTCCACCTGAGTGCCATCAGCGCTTACCATCAAAGTATTGGTGGTACACCCATCTCTTTGCAGCCCACATTAGGGCGATGTATGCGGGGGTTGCTTCAGATGAAGCCCCCATGTGTCATCCTGTTGTGTCCTGGGACCTTAACATGGAGCTAGCACAGCTCATGCCTGACCCATTCAAGCCTATGCTCTCCTGCAATCTGAGGTACCTAACCTAGAAGGTTCTCATCTTCATGGCGGTTACTTCGGCTTGCAGAGTTAGTGAGCTTCAGGTTGGTGATGTATTTGTCCTACACAAAGTTCTTTCATGTTAGGCTGAGTACGTAGGACCACCCTAAGTTTCTGCCTAAGGTGATGACTGATTTTCATCTTAATCAGTCTATTATTCTGCCTACCTTTTTCCCTGATTGCTCATTCTCACCAAGGCGAATGGGCTCTACACAGTTTATATTGTAAGAGGGCTTTGGCCTTCTATCTTGAACGCACTGCAGGCAACAGGCAGTCCACACAACTCTTCATATGCTTTCACAAGAACAGAATGGATGTTGTGGTGGGCAAACAAACTCTGTCCAGCTGGCTGGCGGATTGCATCTCCTTCTGCTATGCACAAGCAGACCTTCAGCTTGGAGGCCGCATTAAGGCTCACTCGGTGAGAGCCATGGCGGCATCAGTAGCACACTTACGAGCGGTTCCCATTGCAGAAATCTGCAGAACCACAATGTGGAGTTCCCTACACATGTTTGCTGCTTATTACTGCTTGGACAAGGATGGTTGACATGACAGTAACTTCGGCCAATCTGTCCTTTGTAACATCTTCCGTGCTTAAAAACCCAACTCTCCCTGCCTAGGGCCCATTGTTTGGGTTCATGCTGTCTTCCTGTGTTACCAACAGCACCACAGTTATTTTTGTGCCTGTTGGCACTTGTTTCGGTGCCTGTTAGTCATAAGCCTTACCGGGAGCAGCCTGTAGCTTGGTTTTCACCCATCTTTGAGGACTACCATCCTGCTGGTCCTAGGAAAAAGCAGAGTTGCTTACCTGTAGCAAGTGTTCTCCTAGGACAGCAAGATGTTAGTTAGTCCTCAGGAACCCGCCTGCCACCCCGCAGAGTTGGGTTCTCATGCATCTTGCCATTTTATTTTTTGTCATGAATTCTGTGTTTCGAGACTGAAGAGGGACCCCGCATGGACGCGCGGATAGTGGCATCCTGGGCATGCTCACTCTGCCAAAGTTTTAGAAACTTTGACAAGTTTTCCATGCTGGGCTCCATCTGATGATGTCAACCATCTGTGAGGGCTAACATTCTGCTGTCCTAGGAGAATACCTGTTCTAGGTAAGCAACTTTGCTTTCTACGTTCCTGTGTTACACATGACAAATCAAAGAACACCAATAAATTTGTCCTTTGAAAAATTCTTCAGTTGCATTTAGTCTTGAGGAAAATTAAGTCACAAATAAAGTAGCTCTTGAAGTAATCTCCTCTTCAAGTTTCTACAAAGTCCTGAAACATTAGGGCTACCTGATATCTCAGTATTTCTTCTGGCACTGCCTTTCTCCACTCCAAACTTCTCTGGAGAAGGTAGAAAATTTTCTCAATAGGAGGGAGCCTTGCTTAAGGCACTTTTAGAACCTCCTTCAAATAGGACTCCGAGTTCCTAACAGTGGAATATATCTACTAACTGGAAAGTTTGACATACACATTCAAAAATCTGTTTGAATTTTCCAGACTCCTGTGAAGCATAGTCTGTTCTTTATTGATGATTGTTGGAACATCTTTAACTTGAATTAGTGCCATTTTGACCGTAGCCACCCTATTTTCATAAACTGAATTCTTCTCATCTTGAGTTTGCAGTTTAGAGTGAATTCCAATAGTAACCGTAACAAGTGAGGAAATAGATTTCTTCAGGACAGCCATGATGGACCAAATGCTATCTAAAGTTACAACCATGGGTTTTGACAAGGAAGATTTCACCTGCAGAGCTTCCAGAGCACCAGCAGTCTCCAAACTTGCTGCAGCAGACTCCTGAGGTGAAGACTGGAACCTCCCGCACCATGGGCTCAGCTCTAGGAGAACCAGGAACTACAGACCCTCCATGGGGCTGCAAAATGCCTTGAACCGCTGCAGACTCAGCTCCCTCCTCCATTGAGACCGACTGAGGGTTGTTGAGTGATGACATGGTAAAAAGACCAGTAGACAGAAGGAACACCGACAAAACTCCTCCTCCCAAAAAACAACCATGTGGAGGCTATGGCATCAAGCTGTCTTTGGGACTAAGAGTCACATCTGCCACCAGCAGGCTGGACATCCCACTACCAACTAAGCCAATCTCCGAATTTGCTAAGGGCTGAAGAGATGCTTGTTCCAGAAGAGTTTTCTATTGGAGCGGCAGCCCTCAGGAGCCAAGGACTTTCCCCTTTACAAATCCTTTGCATTTCTCCATTTAAAAAATGACACCAGCAGATAGTTTAAAAATAAACCACAAAGAACGGGAAGCTCCTTCTTCCGAAATCTAAACAGCAGCAGCCATCTTGGGTGAGTCCCCAAGTACTCAGCTTTTTATTCCAAGATAATTATAAAAAGAAAGTGAACTTTAGGGTAAAAGAGAGGACATAGTAACACAAATGATGGCAGATAAAAGACCAGGTTGGCCCATTCAGTCTGCATAGTTAAGATTCTTCCACTTTGAACAGATGGACATATAATTTTCTCATATGTAAACCAATACCAACTCCCACCCACTCGACCCTTGATTTTTAGACACGAGACACTTTCTCATTAAAAATCAATCCGGGTCTTATCTAAATCATACTATTGTACCAGCCCTTATTGGAAGTTTAATCATCCCCTTGTACGGCACTAGCTGATTAAATTTACAGGTAAATTAACTAATTAAATTACTCTCATTCCAGTCCCTTAGTATCCTAAACTTAACTAGGAACTCAATAAAACTAAGATGAAGGCAGCAGTCCAGCAGCAAGAGGGGGGCTTTCCAGTCTTTTGCATTGAGTGTCACATGTATGATTTTGTTACCCACCGATGAGAGATTTTATGTGTGCAATCTGTGCAAAGAGCTCCTGGCTCTCAGGGAACGAGTCCGATCTCTGGAGGCTAGAGTAGCAGACTTGGAGGAGCTGAGGCAGACAGAGAGGTACATTGATAAGACCTTCAGGGACATAGTAGTCAAGTCCCAAATCCAGTCTGGCAGCGCCAGTGCTGCCTTGGATCAGAAAGGTCTCTCAGTAGGAGAACATCACCCTGGTGTAGCAGGAAGTGATCCTGTAGCAAGGACCTGCTCTCCAGGTGATGAATTGTCCTCTCTGACTGAGGACAAGTCTCCCAGGGCTACTGCCCAGAGGGAAGGGTTAGGCCAGCCATCATAGTTGGTGATTCAATTATTAGAAATGTAGATAGCAGGGGTGCCTGGTGGAAGTGAGGACCGCCTGGTAACTTGCCTGCCTGGTGCAAAGATGGCAGATCTCATGCGTCACCTAGATAGGATTATAGACAGTGCTGGGGAGGAGCCGGCTGTTGTGGTACATGTGGGCACCAACGACATATGAAAATGTGGGAGAGAGGTTGTGGAAGCCAAATTTAGGATTTTAGGTAGGAAGCTGAAATCCAGAACCTCCAGGGTAGCATTCTCTGAAATGCTTCCTGTTCCACGTGCAGGTCCACAGAGGCAGGCAGAGCTCCAGAGTTTCAATGCGTGGATGAGACGATAGTGCAGGGAAGAGGGATTTAGCTTTGTAAGGAACTGGGGAAACCTTTGGGGAAGGGGGCGACTTTTCCGAAAGGATGGGCTCCACCTTAACCAGAGTGGAACCAAGCTGCTGGCACTAACTTTCAAAACAGAGAGAGAGCAGCTTTTAAACTAGAACAAGGGGGAAAGCACAGTCACTCAGCAGTGCATGGTTTGGAGAAATGTATCCTTGAAGGATCCTAATGAAACAGGAGAGTTAGGGCATCCCAACAGAGAGGTTCCAATAAAAGCAAGCGTAGTCCATGTGCCTATATGTAAAAAATCACCGAAGCTAATGATTTCCGAATTAGCCCTAACAACTGAAAAGCAGGTTATTACAAACAAAAAACACACATTGAAATGTCTGTATGCCAATACCAGAAGTCTAAAAAGTAAGTAACACATTAGCAAGGAGCCCATTTAAGACTAATCGGAGAAAATTCTTTTTTTCACTCAACGCACAATAAAGCTCTGGAATTTGTTGCCAGAGGATGTGGTTAGTGCAGTTAGTGTAGCTGGGTTCAAAAAAGGTTTGGATAAGTTCTTGGAGGAGAAGTCCATTAATGGCTATTAATCAATTTTACTTAGGGAATAGCCACTGCTATTAATTGCATCAGTAGCATGGGATCTTCTTAGTGTTTGGGTAATTGCCAGGTTCTTGTGGCCTGGTTTTGGCCTCTGTTGGAAACAGGATGCTGGGCTTGATGGACCCTTGGTCTGACCCAGCATGGCAATTTCTTATGTTCTTATGTTCTTAAGATGGGAGAGTTAGAGTGTATAGCAGCAAATGATGAGATTGACATAATTGGCATCACAGAGACTTGGTGGAAGGAGGATAACCAATGGGAAAGTGCTATATCAAGGTACAAATTATATCGCAATGATAGGGAGGATCAACTTGGTTGGGGTGTGGCACTTTATGTCCGGAAGGGTATAGAGTCCAACAGGATAAAGATCATACAAGAGACTAAATGCTGAGTAGAATCTATATGGGTAGAAATCCCATGTGTATTGGGTAAGAATATAGTGATAGGAGTATACTAATGTCCACCTAGCCAAAATGGACAGTCAGACGATGAAATGCTAAGAGAGATCAGGGAAACTCCCATTATTACTGCACTGCCAAATTGGTTAGATTTCAGTTATCCCAAGATTGACTGGGTAAATGTTACATCAAGACATGCTAGAGACATAAAATTCCTGGATGGAATAAACTGCTTCATGGAGCAATTGGTTCAGGAACCAACGATAAAGGGAGCTATTTTAGATTTCATTCTTAGTGGAACGCAGGATTTGGTGAGAGGTAACTATGGTGAGGCCACTTGGCAATAGTGGTCATAACATCATCAAATTTGATCTAATGACTGGAAGAGGGACAATATGTAAATCTGCAGCTCTAACACTAAACTTTCAAAAGGGAAACTCTGATAAAATGAAGAAAATAGAAAAAAACTGAAAGGTGCAGCTACAAAGGTTGTGTTCAACAGGCATGGACATAATTTAAAAATACAATCCTAGAGGCACAGCCTATATGCATTCCACACATTAAGAAAGGTGGAAGGAAGGCAAATTGATTACAGTCATGGTTAAAAGGTGAGGTGAAATAGGCTATTTTAGCCAAAAAAGCATCCTTCAAAAATTTGAAGGAGGATCCATCAGAAGAAAATTGGAAAAAGCATAAGCATTGTTAAGTGTAAAACATTGATAAGGCAGGCTAAGAGATAATTTGAAACGAAGTTGGCCGTAGAGGTAACAACTCATAATAAAATATTTTTTAAATATATCCAAAGCAAGAAACCTGTGAGGGAATTAGATGGACCATTAGATGACCAAGGGGTTAAAGGGACTCTTAGGGAAGATAAGGCAATCGCAGAAAGACTAAACACATTTTTTGCTTTTGTGTTTACTAATAAGGATGTTGGGGAGATAGTTCCAGAGATGGTTTTCAAGGGTGATGAGTCAAATGAACTGAACCAAATCACTGTGAAGATGTAGTAGGCCAGATTCACAAACTAAAGAGTAGCAAATCCTCTGAACTGGATGGTATGCATACCAGGGTTCTGAAAGAACTAAAAAATGAAATTTCAGATCTGTTAGTTAAAATTTGTAACCTATCATTAAAATCATCCATTGTACCTGAAGACTGGAGAGTGGCCAGTGTAAGAAGAGCTCCAGGGGCAATCTGGGAGACTGTAGACCAGTGAGCCTGACTTCAGTGCCAGGAAAAATAGTGGAATTTGTTCTATAGATCAGAATCACAGAGTATATAGAAAGACATGGTTTAATGGAACACAGTCAGCATGGATTTATCCAAGGGAAGTCTTGCCTCACAAATCTGCATCATTTTTTGAAAGGGTTAATAAACATGGATAAAGGTGAACCGGTAGATATGCGGGTAGATTTTCAAAGGGGTATGCGCGTAGGGGGGGAGAAAGGCTGATGTGCACGGAGCAGGAGAGAGACCTTGAGGTGATGGTGTCTAATGATCTGAAGTCGGCGAAACAATGTGACAAGGCGATAGCTAAAGCCAGAAGAATGCTGGGCTGCATAGAGAGAGGAATATCGAGTAAGAAAAGGGAAGTGATTATCCCCTTGTACAGGTCCTTGGTGAGACCTCTCCTGGAGTATTGTGTTCAGTTCTGGAGACCGTATCTCCGAAGATTCAGAGACAAGATGGAGGCGGTCCAAAGAAGGGCGACCAAAAAGGTGGAAGGTCTTCATCAAATGACTTAGGAGGAGAGATTGAAGAATCTAAATATGTACACCCTGGAGGAAAGGAGGAGCAGAGGTGATATAATACAGACTTTCAGATACTTGAAAGGTTTTAATGATCCAAAGACAACGACGAACCTTTTCCGTAGGAAAAAAGTCAGCAGAACCAGGGGTCACGATTTGAAGCTCCGGGGAGGAAGATTCAGAACCAATGTCAGGAAGTATTTCTTCACGGAGAGGGTGGTGGATGCCTGGAATGCCCTTCTGGAGGAAGTGGTGAAGACTAGAACTGTGAAGGACTTCAAAGGGGCGTGGGATAAACACTGTGGATCCATAAAGTCAAGAGGCCGTCAATGAAGAGTGGGTGGCTCGCCAGAATGACGGCTACTGCCTGGAGAATAATACCCTTATTCAATAAACATACACATGGTTACTGTGACTCCAACATCGCTCTAAGCTTCAACAGCAAGAGGAAATGTGGAAAAAAGGATTTGCACTCACAAAGCGGGGAGTAGCTGGCTTGTTACGGCGGTTACTGCCTCAAACCAAATAAGCCTGATACTTCACTTTCAATGCATATCCAGCATAGCTCTCTGCTTCAACGGCAGGGAAGAAGAAAAACTAATACTTCACGCATATCCAGCATAGCTCTCTGCTTCAATGGCAGGGGAGAAGAAAAACTGATACTTCACGCATATCCAGCATAGCTCTCTGCTTCAACGGCAGGGGAGAAGAAAAATTGATACTTCACGCATAGCCAGCATAGCTCTCTGCTTCAACGGCAGGGGAGAAGAAAAACTGATACTTCACGCATAGCCAGCATAGCTCTCTGCTTCAATGGCAGGGGAGAAGAAAAACTGATACTTCACGCATAGCTCTCTGCTTCAACGGCAGGGGAGAAGAAAAACAACCAATAAGGGCTGAATAACATAGTCTGGGTAAAACAAATAAGCATGGGTGTAGCTTGCTTATTGCGGCGGTTACTACCCCTACTACCCCTAACTAATCAAGATTGATATTTCACTCGGATGCAGCTCCATCACTGCTCTTTACATTAATGGCGGGGGTGGAAGGGGAAATAGAACCAAAGAGCTAAGAGAAACAGATAAGTATGAGAAAAAATGTGTGAAGCTTGGTGGGCAGACTGGATGGGCCGTTTGGTCGTCTTCTGCCGTCATTTCTATGTTTCTATGATACGCGCATACCCCCCGAAAACCTACCCCAAACCCCCCCTGCACGCGCCGAGCCTATTTTGCATAGGCTCGGCGGCGCACGCAAGCCCCGGGATGCGCGTAAGTCCCGGGGCTTACATGGAGGGGCATGTCGGGGGCGTGCCCGGAGTGACGCGGTGTTTTGGGGGTGGCGCCGTGGGCGTGGTTTCGGCCATTATACACAAGATTCAGCGGCACAGAGGCCTAGTTCTTCTGGTGGCCCCGGACTGGCCAAGAAGACCCTGGTACGCAGACATGAGAAGACTGCTGGCAGGGGATCCTCTACCCCTGCCCCCTCACAGGGACCTGCTGCGACAAGGTCCCAGCCTCCACGAGAATCCAGCTCAATTCTCTCTTACGGTCTGGCCATTGAGAGGGCTAGACTGAAGAAAAGGGGATACTCGGGCCGGTAATAGATACACTCCTCCGAGCACGCAAGTTCTCCACATCACTAACTTATATAAGGATCTGGAGAGTATTTGAAGCCTGGTGCGAAACTCACAGCACCAATCCGCATGCCGCTAGAATCCCCATCTTTCTGGATTTCCAGCAAGATGGACTTCAGAAGGTTCTGTACCTCAGTTCAATCAAGGTTCAGGTGGCAGCGCTATCCTGCTACGGCCTCGGGAGTGACGGCAACAGCATTGCCACACACCCAGACTTTTCATGTTTCCTGAAAGGAGTCAAACACATTCGCTCGCCACTGAAGTGGCCGGTGCCCCTGTGGAACCTCAACCTAGTCTTGGAATTCCTAGCGGGACCCGCCTTCAGACCTCTTGGAGGCCTGTCCCTCCATTTGTTAACCTTGAAAATGGTGTTCTTGCTGGCCGTATGCTCAGCACGCCGCATCTCAGAGCTACTAGCGCTGTCCTGCCGCGATCCGTTTCTCAGGATCACCCCAGGGACTATCCATCTTCGCACGGTTCCTTCCTTCTTACCCAAGGTTGTCTCACACTTCCACCTCAACCAAATCATTTCCTTGCCAACCATGGAAGGTTTGAAGAAGTCGGAAGAAGGTCGAATACTGCGCCATCTCGACATCGGCAGGCTGCTGTCCAGATACCTGGAAATGTCGGAAGCAGTACGAAAGACGGACCACCTGTTCGTCCTTCACAGTGGGAAGAAGCAAGGAGAAGCGGCCTCACGGGCAACTATTGCTCGCTGGATCAAGGAAGTTATCAAGGCGGCCTACGTAGAAGCGGGAAAGCCACCACTTCTACGGGTCAAGGCTCACTCTACCAGAGCCCAAGCAGCCTCCTGGGCAGAAACTAGGATGCTGTCGCCTGCAGAGATATGTAAAGCGGCAAAGTGGTCCTCCCTCCATACCTTCTCCAGATTCTACCGTCTGGATGTCCAGGCCAGGGAGGATACAGCATTTGCAAGGGCAATCCTAAACGGACCTCGGGCAGCCTCCCACCCAGTCCAGGAGTAGCTTTTGTACATCCCATTTGTAATGAGTCCATCTGCTACACGCTAGGAAATGGAGAGATTACTTACCTGATAATCTCGTTTTCCTTAGTGTAGGCAGATGGACTCAGCATCCCGCCCGGCTGCCGATATACATGGGGTTTCACCGTTTCAAGGTAAGCCATGTTTTCTTACATAGGGCATCCACCCTGCCGGGTGTCGACGCCTTCTGGTTGAGAACACTGTCGGTCTCCAGCTACTATCAATCGGTCAGGTTAATCATGTTTGGTTAAGCAATCGGTCAGTCACACATATATCCATGAAGCTTTTGCAAGGAAGATTACTGAGCTGCTGCACTTCCTGCAGGGGTATATGTACCACGTGCTGACGTCAGATCCTTCTCCAACTGCTAGCACAAGCACACTCTACCCATTTGTAATGAGTCCATCTGCCTACACTAAGGAAAACGAGATTATCAGGTAAGTAATCTCTCCATTTTCTCAGTGGAAAAGCGTTGAGTGCCTCAGAGATCTGTACTTGGACTGGTGCTTTTCAATATATATATAAACTAGCCGTTAAGCCCGTAACAACGGGCTACATTTAAAAAAAAAATTTTCGGTCCATTTCCTTCCCACTCCCTCCCCCTCATTCTCCCTCCTCCCTCTAGTCTCCCTCCCTCCCCCCTCCCTTTCCCCTTCCCCTCCCCCTCTTCCCCTCCCTTTCCCCTTCCCCTCCCCCTCTTCCCCTCCCTTTCCCCCTTCCCCCCCCCTCTTCCTCCCCCCTTCCTCCCTCTCCCTTCCTTCCTCTCCCCTCACTCCCTCTCCCCTCACTCTCTCCTCCCTCTCCTCAGTCACTCCCCCTCTCTCAATCCCTTCCCCTTTCAGATCATCCACAACCGGCAGACGGAAGATCTCCAGGGGGGGGGTCCCTCCCGCATGCATGCGGCGCCGCCGCTACTGCTCGTCGTCGCTGCCGCCACTTCTGCTCCTCCCACTCCTGCTTCTCACTGCCGCCGCTCCTGCGGCCCCAGCGCCATTTTTTTTTTCGGGCACACACGGCTCTGACCGTCGTGCTTGCATGCGCGGTAGAGCTGCTCTCTACTGCGCATTTGCGGGCCGTCTGTCAGAGCCCATTTATAAGGTAGATGATCTGGAAAGGAAAATGGGTGAGGTAATACAAAATTACAGATGATACAAAATTATTCAGATTATTTAAATTACAAGTGGATTATGATAAATTGTAGGAGGACCTTGTGATACTGGAAGATTGGGCATCCAAATGACAAATGATAATGTGGACAAGTGCAAGGTGTTGCATATAGGGAAGAAGAACCCATGCTATAGTTACATGATGTTAAGTTCCAAATTAGGAGTTACCACCCAGGAAAAAATTCTAGGCATAGTTTTGGGTAATACATTGAAATCTTCGGCTCACTGTGCTGTGGCAGTCAAAAAAGGAAACAATGTTAGGAATTATTAGGAAGGGAATGGTGAATAAAATGGAAAATGTCATATTGCCTCTGTATCGCTCCATGGTGAGACTGCGCCTTGAGTATTGTGTGCAGTCCTGGTCACCGCATCTCAAAACTGATATAGTTGCACTAGAGAAAGTACAGAGAAGGGTGACCAAAATGGTAAAGGGGATGGAACAGCTTCCCAATGAGGAAAAGCTAAAGAGGTTAGGGCTGTTCAGCTTGGAGAAGAGCAGCTTAGGTGGGATATGACAGAGGTCTTTAAAATTATGGGAGGTCTAGAATGGGTAAATGTGAATCGGTTATTTTATCCCAGGACAAGCAGGATGATAGTCCTCACATATGGGTGATGTCACTGGACGGAGTCCTATCACGGAAAACTTTCTGTCAACATTTTTAGAAACTTTTGACTGGCACATTGAGCATGCCCAGCTTGCTATTATCCCTCGAGCCACAGAGGTCTCCCTTCAGTCTTTTTTTTTTTCACGCTGCAGTTTGCCTCGCGGTTAGGAGCCCTGTGTTATTTCTCACACAATTTTTCCTCACGGAAAAAAGTATGTTTCCTCAGAAAAACATCCCCTCATAGGTGGTCTCCCATTCTCAGTTCATTTTTCTTCGATCAGTGAGTAAAATATTCTTAGCGGTCGATACTGTTCTAACAGTTTCCTCGGTGAACACAGGCAGTCGACAGCTGTCCAGCCTTAAATTTGTCATTATGGCAACTGGTTTCAAAAAATGCCCAAACTGCCCTCGTACAATGTCGATCACCGATCCCCACATCGAGTACATTCTATGTCTGAGCACAGGACATAATGTTTGTTTATTTATTTATTTATTTATTTATTATTTTTATTATACCGAGTTTCATGATATGAATCACATCAACCCGGTTTACAATTAACAATGTGAATAACTGCAGAGAGTAACATGGTAGAAACATTTCCCAATTCGACATCAAATATAATAAGAAACTTAACAAATAAAAACATTGTAACAATATTTAGGATGTGAGGAAGTTACAAAAAACAAGGAAAAATAACTAGGATCTGAAAGGGGAGGGGTTTATCCCAGGACAAGCAGGATGCTAGTCCTCACATATGGGTGATGTCAGCAACGGAGCCCTAGGTGGGAAAGTTTACTGTCAAAGTTTCTAGATACTTTTGACTGGCATTGTGGTGCCCACTGAGCATGCCCAGCATGCTATGATATTCTCTGCCATAGGTGTCACTCTTCAGTCTTCGTCTTTCCGTGCTGCTGTTCGCAACGCGGGATAAGGAGCCGTTGAGATGCCTCTCAACAAAAATTTGACTGAAAAAGTTGATTAAATTAGATATTCTCTGTCACAGATTTAGAGGGGTAATTTTTCTTCACCGGCCGGTGAGTACCTCTGTCTCATTTGTCCCTTTTTTCGAGGGTTTTTTCTCTTCCCCTTCTTTCGACAGCTGTCGATAAGAAACATGGCTACGGGGTTTAAAAAATGTCGATTACCGACCCGCACCTCGAATGTGTGCTATGCCTCAGGGAAAAACATGAGGTAAATAATTGCCCACAATGCGCCGAGATGACTCTGAAAAGTCGAAAGACCCGACTTGAAAAAATGGAGCATCTTTTCCAGCTTCAGCTTATCCCATCTCTGTCGGCGTTTTCGAAGTCGTCCCCGACCGGAACATCTAAGAGCTTACTACTTAAAAAAAACCTCGCCCGGGGCCATCGGGGGATCCTTCGTCACTGTCGTCATCATTGACGAAATCCATCGACCCTCAGAAGTTAAAACATAAGCATCGACATCAACCATCGATGCCCGAAACGGACCCCCAGGAACCCTCGATGGCAAAGCGGCCACGCCTGGGCCTACTCCTCCAGCTTTGGTTCTTGATCCTCTGCAGGGCTCTGCACCGGATCCTACACCTCAGCCTCCGCCAACGTTTACAACTGCTCTGGTACCAACAGTTGTAACGCCGGAATTGTCTGAGATTATCAGACAAGTGGTATCTAAGGCCTTTATGGAGCAACATCTAATACTGACGGGCTCGCCGATGCTCTCTGCATCGATGCCGGCAAATTTGCCAATGCCGGTGTCGACCTTCACACCGACTAAAGACTCGATGTTGACGCCCAAAATAATGACGTCCGCATCGATATACACACACTTGCCATCGATGTCTTCGATGTCGATACCAATGACTCCGCTGACGTCAGGTCTGACATTGAGAAGACCACCTTCGACGTCGATTCCGATAACTATTCCGTCGATCCATCCACCACAGGAAGAGCCAGAAATTCAAGATCTAGCTTTCTTCCAGCGACTACAACAACGGTATCAAGATGTCATAGACACTTTATCGAAACAACCTGAAAAACAAAAACTTCCATTACCTCCCATTGATGACCCATTACCAGGTCCATCAGGATTACATTTACCATCCAAGCCCATCACAAGATCCCCTCACAGGGATGATGATGAAGACTCCTGGAATAGCCAAGGCACAAATACATCTTCTGAGGACTTTGTCAGAACCGTCTCCACCAGAACCCAGAAAAAAGTCCCCACCAGAAGACTTATCATTCTCCAGTTTTATACAAGACATGGCAGATACCATACCCTTTAAATTGACTACTGAACAAGACATTAGACAACACACTCTAGAAGTCTTACAATTTGTAGATCCTCCCAAACAAGTTTTGGCTATCCCAATCCATGTAGTGCTCTTAAATCTACAATACAGGATCTGGGAGCACTCTTCTACAGTTCCAGCAGTAAATAAGAGTAGATTCCACTTGTCTGGTACAGACAGCACCTGGCTTCCAAAAAGCACAATTACCACATAATTCAGTGGTAGTTGAATCTGCCCAGAAAAAGTCAAGACGTGTCCGTCCTCCAACTCCCCCAGGAAAAGACCACCGCTTCCTGGATACATTAGGAAAAAAGGTGTATCAAGCAGCAATCCTGAATTCGAGAATCTCTGCATACGAGTTGTATATGACACAGTATCAGAGAGACTTGTGGAAGCAGATGGAGCAATTCGTAAACTCACTACCCGCACAGTGTCAAGAATCAGCACAGGCCATAGTGAACAAAGGCCTAGAAGCAGGAAAGCATGAGGTCAGAGCAGCTTACGATAGCTTTGACACTGCCTCCAGGACTGCAGCTGCTGGGATTACTGCTCGAAGGCATGCATGGCTCAAGGCCTCGGATCTCAGGCCTGAGGTCCAGGAAAAATTAGTAGATCTGCCATGTTTGGGAGACAATTTATATGGTGACAAGGTCCAGGAAGCAGTCCAACAGCTAAAGGACAACAATGAGACATTACGCCAGCTGTCCCAAATGCCTCAGGAACCTTCAACACAATCACAACGACGCTTGCCCCGCAGGGAACAAAAGCGTTCTTACTATAGGCCACGTAGATACTACTCACAAACATCCAGGGGCAGACCTACTAGGCCTCAACAACAACGTTCTCAAGCAAGACAGCCTAGGCCTCTTCGCATGCAACCTCCACCTCAGACAGGTCCAGCGGCGGGGTTTTGAGAGTCAGACCAGAGAACAAGCCATAATTTCAAATCCTCAAACACATCTGCCAGTAGGAGGAAGAGTTTCACACTTTTACAAACACTGGCAAATAACAGACCAATGGGTACTCTCTATAATTGCCCATGGTTACAAACTAAATTTCCTCTCAATTCCTCCAGAATTTCCACCAACTTCCTACCCAAAACAAAATTCTCAACTAAATCAATTACAAATAGAATTATCCACCCTTCTGAGAGCCAGGGCCATTCAACCAGTGCCCCGGACACAGCAGGGCAGAGGATTCTACTCCAGATATTTCCTCATTCCAAAGAAAACTGGAGGCCTACATCCCATCCTAGACCTCAGAAATCTCAACAAATTTCTAAAAAGAGAAAAGTTCAGGATGGTTTCTCTAGGCATCATGCTTCCACTTCTTCAAAAAGGGGATTGGCTTTGTTCTCTGGATCTACAAGATGCTTACACTCATATACCAATATACCCTCCTCATCAAAAATATCTCCGCTTCGTAGTGGGTCATCAGCATTTCCAATACAGAGTACTGCCATTCGGACTGGCATCTGCTCCCAGAGTTTTCACCAAATGCCTGGCAGTAATAACAGCACACTTACGCAAGGAAAGTGTTCATGTTTTCCCATATCTAGACGACTGGCTCATCAGAAGTCACTCTCGCCAGGGAGCAGTAAGTTCTCTCAACCGAACAATTGCTCTACTTCACTCCATGGGTTTTCTAATCAACTATCAAAAATCCCATCTCATACCCTCTCGGCTACTCCAATTCATAGGAGCAGAACTAAACACAGTCCTTGCAAAGGCCTTTCTACCAGTGGATCGAGCAGAAACATTATCCGAGTTGGCAAACTCGATTCACTCAAGGAATCGGGCAACAGCTCATCAGTTTCTAATTCTACTAGGCCACATGACCTCTACAGTTCAGGTTACACCTCTAGCAAGGCTCACCATGAGAGTAACTCAATGGACTCTAAAATCACAATGGATCCAAGCCATTCAACCATTACATTCTTCAATTCAAGTAACCCACCAACTACGTTCCTCACTTCTTTGGATAAACAAGGACAATTTGTGCAAAGGTCTACCTTTTCAACAGCCAGTCCCACAGATAACGTTAATTACAGATGCATCCACCTTGGGTTGGGGAGCTCACATAAACAATCTCCAAACACAAGGGACTTGGACAACACTGGAAGCAACATTTCAGAGCAATTTCTTGGAGCTTCGAGCTATACGCTATGCTCTGCATGCATTCAAGGACTGCCTTTCACACCACACTGTTCTCATCCAAACGGACAACACAGTTGCCATGTGGTACATCAACAAACAAGGAGGCACGGGCTCGTATCTCCTTTGTCAAGAAGCTGCACAAATCTGGGACTGGGCCCTCAACCACTCAATCCTTCTTCGGGCCACTTACCTAGCAGGCATTCAAAATGTAGTGGCGGATCGACTGTCGTCAATTCCAACCACACGAATGGTCACTAAATCCCTCAATAGCGACCAAGATATTTCAAACATGGGGTCAACCAACAATAGACCTCTTTGCAGCACATCCGAATTACAAAGTGAATAACTTCTGTTCTCTCCACAAACAGAAAAACCAGCCAGCCAAGGATGCCTTTGCTCGCCCTTGGAACTTAGGCCTACTATACGCGTATCCTCCAATACCGCTCATAACCAAAACTCTAGTGAAGCTACAACAGGACAAGGGGTCCATGATTCTCATAGCCCCGTATTGGCCTCGACAAGTATGGTTCCCCACACTTCTAGACCTCTCACTCACGGATCCCATTCGCCTGGGAGTACATCCCAATCTCATAACTCAGAATCAGGGTTGCGTCATCCCAACCTTCAATCCCTTTCTCTAACAGCATGGATGTTGAAAGCTTGATCTTACAACCACTCAATCTTTCAACCAATATATCTCAAGTACTTATAGCTTCACGTAAACCTTCCACAAGAAAGAACTATTCTTCAAAATGGAAAAGGTTTACTTTGTGGTACATGAAAAAGAACATTGACCCTTTCTCCTGCCCCACAATTTCTCTACTAGACTATCTCTATCATCTTTCAAACTCTGGCCTCCAGACTTCATCAATAAGGGTACATCTCAGTGCAATCTCAGCTTACCATAACAGGGTTAGAGATGCACCAATCTCCACTCAACCTCTTGTAAGTAGGTTTATGAAGGGATTAACTCACCTTAAACCACCAATTCGGCCACCAGTCACAGAATGGGACCTGAATCTGGTTTTAACAAGACTCATGCGTTCCCCCTTCGAATCCATAGTCTCCTGTGACCTAAAATTTCTCACATGGAAGACTATCTTCCTCATAGCCATTACATCAGCTAGAAGGGTTAGTGAGTTACAAGCACTAGTTACATACCCACCCTACACAAAATTCTTAAATGATAGGGTGGTTCTCCGTACACATCCAAAATTCCTTCCCCAAGGTAGTTACGGAATTCCACTTGAATCAATCTATAGTTTTATCCACTTTCTTTCCAAGGCCTCATTCCCATCCAGGAGAAACAGCCTTGCACACCTCGGACTGTAAACGTGCTCTATCCTTCTATTTAAACCGCACTGCAGTCCACAGGAAATCCAATCAACTATTTGTTTCTTATGATCCAAACAAACCTGGTAAAGCAGTTGGTAAACATACTCTATCCAACTGGCTAGCAGATTGCATACAGTTTTGCTATGAAAAAGCAGGCCTTCCTCTCCAAGGGCAAGTAAAGGCACATTCAGTAAGAGCAATGTCAACCACAGTAGCACACTATTGTTCCGTGCCAATCCTTGACATCTGTAAAGCTGCAACATGGAGTTCTCTTCACACCTTTGCAGCTCATTACTGCTTGGACAAAGAAGGACGACAAGATTCAGCCTATGGACAATCTGTCTTAAAGAACTTGTTTCCAGTTTAAACCCAACTCCTTCTACATCCAATGTTCTGTGATCTTCAGCTGACTCATTTCAACAGCAATACTTCACTGTTGCCTCAATGCAAAATGACTCAGCCTCTAGCTTGCTATTCACCCATATGTGAGAACTAGCATCCTGCTTGTCCTGGGATAAAGCAAAATTGCTTACCTTGTAATAAGTATTATCCCAGGACAGCAGGATGTAGTCCTCACAGAACCCACCCGCCACCCTGCGGAGTTGGGCCTCATACTTTATTATTTTATTTTTTCGCTAAAGCTTATTGCTACATACGAGACTGAAGAGTGACACCTGTGGCAGAGAATATCATAGCATGCTGGGCATGCTCAGTGGGCACCACAGTGCCAGCCAAAGTTTCTAGAAACTTTGACAGTAAACTTTCCCGCCTAGGACTCCATTGCTGACGTCACCTATATGTGAGGACTACATCCTGCTGTGCTGGGATAATACCTATTACAAGGTAAGCAATTTTGCTTTCTTCATGTCCTCAATGCGCCGAAATTACGTCAAAAGGTAGACAGACCCATCTAGAGAAGATGGAACATCTCTTTAAAATTCAGCTGCTTCCATCAACATTGATGCAATCTTCACCAGCGGAGGTTTCCAAGAAGGTGGTAATAAAAACCTGCCAAGTACATGAGAGTAGTGGTGACCAACTGTCCCTGACTCCATCCAAGGTGTCGACTAAGTCTGCTTCGGTGCTAGAAAAAAGAACCGAGCACCGAGAAAAGCATCGGCTTCAAAGAGAAATACCCGATGCCGGATCCGATCCTTGAGCGGGCTCGATGGCTATCGAATCGCCCCCCAAGAAGACCAGGGTAGAGGAATCGTCTATTTCCTCGACGCCACAAAATCCAAGGCAATCCCCACCAATATCTGTGCCGGGTACTGTGCCCCCACAGGGACCTGTAGAGGAGCCAGTTTTGCCTATTCTGCCACCCCCTATAGCTGCTTTGCCTTCATCAGCTATATGGGAGGAATTGGACGGATTTATCCTCCAGGCGGTTATCGATGCCCTCAGAGAGCTTCATCCACCAGTGCCGGTTCCCATACCACCACCGATGCCGGAGCCATCGATACTCACACCACTACTGACTAAGCTTGATACATTGATCGGTGCCCTGCTGATGCAACCTGGGCCATCGATGCCGAT
Organism: Rhinatrema bivittatum; assembly: GCF_901001135.1. Lineage (NCBI taxonomy): Eukaryota > Metazoa > Chordata > Amphibia > Gymnophiona > Rhinatrematidae > Rhinatrema > Rhinatrema bivittatum. The sequence goes on along the minus strand of NC_042616.1, from coordinate 127,357,740 downwards.
CAGACACTGATCAAACATCCAAAAGACCTGATACCAATTCCAGGCTCTTCGGACGACGGAAGCACAGACTCTGACCAATAACCATAGACTCCTCATCCGATGCCAGGACTCTCGGGACTGAGACGTCCGAATCTACCATCAGTGCCATCGATGCCACATCCATTGTCATCGATGCCACCGAGGCATAAACAAAAACCATCGATGGATCCATCGAAGACCATACCTCCATCGATGCCATTCTCCCTTCCTCCTTCCAGCCTACATCCATACACCTTGTCAGATTCCTGGGAGGATGTAGACACCGATTCCTCTACTGAGGATATCTTATCAGACCCATCTCCACCAGAGGAAAGGAGAAAATCACCGCCTGAAAACCTCTCCTTCTCAAACGTTGTACGAGAATAGTCTGAAACAATCCCCTTCCAATTACTAACAGAAGAGGATACAAGACACAGGAGTTTGGAGGTCCTTCAATTTGTTGATGCTCCTAAAGAGATAGTAGCCATACCAGTGCATGAAGTGCTAGTTGACCTCCAAAATCACCTTTGGGAGCATCCCTGCTCTGTTCCTCCTGTAAACAGAAGGACAGATGCCACATAATTGGTGTAATATATACCTGGGTTCCAAAAGCCTCAGCTCCCACATCAATCTGTTGTGGTAGAGTCTGCGCAAAAAAGATCAAAGCGGATTAGACCACACTCTTCTACACCTCTTGGGAAAGAGAAAAACATTCTTAGACAATTTGGGAGGTAAAATGTTCCAGGGTTCCATGCTCTTATCCAGAATTGCCTCATACCAAGTATATATGACGTAATACCAAAGAAATTTGTGGAAGCAGATGCAAGAATTGTCAGAAACTCTTCCACAACAGCATCAAGACACTTTCAGTTCCATCATACATAAGGACTAGAAGCTGGGAAACACAAGTCATTCAAGACATCCTCCAGAATGGCATCGGTGTCTGCATGGCTGAAGGCATCCGACCACAGGCCTGAAGTCCAAGAAAAATTAGCTGACCACCTTTGCACGGGTGAAAACTTGTTCGGAGAAACAGTGCAAGATGCAGTGGCGCAATTGAAAGATAACGAAACTCTGCACCAACTGTCAATGATTACTGCAGAAACCACATCTTCTGCAAGACACCCATCCAGAAAAGATACAAGAAAGCCATTCTATCGACCCCGCAGGTGTTATCTACCAGCTCCTCATGGTAGGACAACAAGGCCACCCCAAAGAGCTCATCCCAGGCAGCCAAAAGCATCCAGACCTCAGCCTCTCCCTCACAGGCCAAGTATCTGGGTTTTGAAAAACTCCGAGAACAGCAGCCTCTCCAGAAACCCAAATAAAAATGTATCAGTTTCAGGCCGGGTTTCTTTCTTTCTACCCAATTGTATAAACATCACAACAGATCAATGGGTACTATCCATTATAAACCAAGGTTACCATTGGGATTTTCTCACGGTACACAGATTCCCCACCAAACTCCCTCTGAGTACCCAAAGATCATACCACTTTTCTAGAAACAGAATTATCCTCCCTACTAAGAGTCAGGGCTGTGGAACCTGTTCCCGACCTCAGCAGGGCAGCGGATTCTACTCCCGCTGTTTTCTCATTCCAAAGAAAACAGATGGACTCCGCCCCATCTTAGACCTCCGAAATCTCAACAAATTTCTACGAAAAGAAAAATTCAGGATGGTGTCCTTAGGCACCGTGCTTCCCCTTCTTCAAACAGGAGATTGGCTCCGTTCTCTGGATCTTCAAGATGCTTATGCTCACATTCCAATATTCCCACCTCATCGCAAGTACCTGCGTTTCCTAGTGGGTCATCATCACTTTCAATACAGAGTTCTGCCCTTCGGACTTGTATCTGCACCCCGTGTATTTACAAAGTGCCTAGCAGTAGCAGCAGCCCATTTACGCAAGGAAAGCATACACATTTTTCCTTATCTGGACGACTGACTCATCAAGAGCCAATCGAAACAAGGAGCTCTCGACTCTCCAGCTCACAATCAATCTCCTTTCACTCACTGGAATTTCTCATCAGCTACCAAAAATCCCACCTCAACCCTTCTCACCTTCAACTTTGCTCCGATGAATTGTAGAACACCACCATATCAAAAGCCTTCCTACCAAAAGATGGCGCCGACACACTCTCCAGACTAGCGAAATCTCTGCGTGCAAAGAAAACGGCTTCAGCCCACCAGTTCCTAACGCTGCTGGGCCACATGGCTTCCATGGTCCACTTCACCCCTATGGCCAGATTAGCCATGAGAGTAACACAATAGACTTTGAGATCACAGTGGCTCCAAGCCTTTCAACAGCGGTGAATTCCCGAGGAAGACCGGCCCGGGGATTCGCCGCCCAGGCCGGCCCAGAACACATCACGTGGTCTGCCGAGCGTGGCTCCGTCACAGCCGCGCATGGTAGACCACGTGACTGGAGCGACCGGCCCACTGGGGGATGCCTGATAGGCTAGTCCGCCCCTGCCTTTCAAGCACTGTCGTCTCCAATACATATAACCCACCAATTACGTTCATTTCTCCTCTGGACGAACACCAGCAACTTGCTAGCAGGACTGCCCTTCCAGCAACCATTTCCACAAGTCACCTTAACCACAGATGCATCCACCTTAGGTTGGGAGCACATATGGACAATCTTCAGATTCAGGGTACTTGGACAACTCTCAAAGCATCATTTCAGATCAATTTCCTGAAACTTCGAGTTATATGTTATGCTCTGCATGCATTCATGGACTGCCTTTCACTCAAGACTGTTCTAATTCAAACAGACAACAAAGTGGCCATGTGGTACCTGAACAAACAAGGAGGCGCACAGGCTCTTATCTCCTCTGCCAAGAAGCCACGCAGATTTGGGACTGGGCCCTAACACATTCAATGTTTCTCAGGGCCACTTATCTAGCAGACATACACAATGTAATTGCAGATTGCCTCAGTCGTCAGTTCCATCCCCACGAGTGGTCCCTGAATCCGGTAATAGTGACCAAAATATTCCAACGGTGGGGTCAACCAACAATAGACCTCTTTGCATCCAAACTGAATCACAAAGTGGACAGATTCTGCTTCCTACACAAGCGCAGAAACCAGTTAGCCATTGATGCCTTTGCTCGCCCCTGGAACTCAGGCCTCCTATATGCGTATCCCCTGAAACCGCTGATAGCCAAAACTCTAGTAAAGCTACAACAGGACAAAGAGTCAATGATACTTATAGCCCCATATTGGCCTCAACAAGTATGGTTTCCCATAGTTCTCGACCTCTTGATCAGAGAACCAATTCGCCTGGGCACAGCACCCACTCTCATAACTCAGGACCAGGGCAGGTTGCGCCATCACAACCTTCAAACCATAGCCCTCACATCCTGGATGTTGAAAGCTTGATCCTTCAACCACTCAGTCTCAACTAATGTCTCTCAAGTGCTTGTAGCTTCACGAAAACCTTCCACACAAAAATCCTATCATTGTAAGTCGAAAAGGTTCACCACTTGGTGCACGCAGAAGTATTGACCCCTTTTCCTGCCCCATATCATCCTTATTGGACTACCTCTGGCACCTTTCCGACTCTGGTCTCCAAACTATGCCGGTGAGGGTCCATCTGAGTACTATCTCAGCTTTACCACAAAGGAGTAGGGGATGCCTCGATATCAGTGCAACCCCTTTTCAGTAGATTTATGAGAGGTTTAATTCAGCTTAAACCCCTGTTATGGCCACCAGTCACAGAATGGGACCTTAATGTAGTACTAACAAGGCTCATGCGTTCTCCCTTTGAGCCCATAGATTCCTGCGATATTACATTTCTTACATGGAAAGTTCTTTTCCTAGTAGCTATTACATCTGCTAGGAGAGTTAGTGAGTTGCAAGCACTTGTTACATACTCACCCTATACAAGATTCCTACATGACAGAGTGGTCCTGCGTACTCACCCTAAATTCCTTCCCAAGATGGTTACTGACTTTCACTTGAATCAGTCTATATATAGTCTTGCCAACTTTTTTCCCAAGGCCCACTCTCACCAGGGCGAGAGAGTTTCTCACAGGACAAGCAGGATGTTAGTCCTCACAAATGGGTGACATCGAGGATGGAGCCCAACCTCGGAAAACTTCTGTCAAAGTTTCAGGAACTTTGACTGGCCCCTACTGGGCATGCCCAGCACAGCACTAACCCTGCAGCCAGCAGGGGTCTCCCTTCAGTCTTCTTTTTTCCACGCAGCAGTAGCCACGCGGTGAAAGAGCTCTTAACCACATTCCTGACAGGAATTTAGAATTCGTTATTCTGAAGAAAATTTGCCCCTCAGGGGTCTCCCTTCGGTAAATTTTTTCGTCCGCAGAACTCCGGTAAGTCTTTGCCGTTTCATCGACTTCCGTTGACTTTGGCCCATGAGGCCCGCTGGCAGTCGACAGTCCCGCGGCTAAATTTTTTGGCCTTCAGCCATGGCGTCGGGGTTCCGTCGGTGCCCGGACTGTACCCGAACTATGTCAATCACAGACCCTCATAGAGTCTGTGTTTTATGTCTAGGGAGTGAGCATGATGTTCTGACTTGCACCAAATGTGCCCTAATGACACCAAAAGGTCGCAAAGCCAGAATGGAGAAGATGGGGCTCCTCTTCCATGTTCGCACCCCAACGCCATCGATTGCATCGACGTTATCGGAACCGGCACCGTCGAAGTCTTACTACCATCGACAGCCCTCCGGTGACCGTCCGCCATCGACGACTTCTCGGCCATCGACTCCTGTCCCTTCCCCTGATCATCGAGGAGATAGGAAGGAGAAACATCGCCATCGACGTCATAAGTCTCGGCCCGTCGAGGAAACGACGTCATCGACCTCTGTACCGACCGACCCTCCGCAGAAAAAGCCTCAATCAGAGTTGGCACCATCCACTTCTGTTTCGCAGGCACCGAGGCAACCCTCACCCCTTCCGGGTTTGGGAGCCGCGATCCCACTGGTGACGGTGGTCCCTCCGGCTCAGCCTCAGCCTCCCTCTCCCGTCGAGCCGGGTCTTGTTACCTCTGGTCTCCAGGTAGAACTGGACCGGCTGGTCCAGGAGGCCATCGATAAGGCGATGCAACGGTTCCAGCCTCCTCCGGCACCGACTCCGGCACCGAGAGCGGAACCGGCCACCGAGCCGATTGCAGCGGCACTGGCACCGCTGTTGCACCGGATGGAAGCGCTCATGACAGCCCTTCCACCGGTGATACCTGTGTCACCGACACCGGTAAGACCGCTGTCACCGAGAGGTTTTTCATCAGGTGGAGAAACACCGTATCGAATTCCCCCTTCGGGAATTGTTCCACCAAGGTCAGGTCGTCCCTCGCCACCGATACTATCTTCAGGGGCGATACGCACCTCTGCTCCACCGAGGTTTCCGATGCCGGCACCGATTCCATCGAGACCGGCACCGATTCCCTCGATGCCTACACCGGCACCGATATCGACACCAATTCCATCGAGAATTTTCTCGATGCCCCCGGTGACTCCAGCCAATATTTCGGAGCCTCAACCTGGGCCCTCAGGAGTTCAGCCCCCTAGAGGGCCTCCAGGTCATCAACCTGATCCCTATGATACTTGGGCTGATGATACCTCTACTGACACCGATGATTTGCCTTCACCACCCTCTCCTGCGGAGAGCAGAAAGCGTTCTCCCCCTGAGGACCTCTCTTTCATAAACTTTGTGAAGGAAATGTCAGAGTTGGTTCCCTTCCAACTTCAATCTGAACAGGATGATAGGCACCAAATGATGGAATTGCTCCAATTTTTGGATGCCCCAAAAGTCATCACCTCTATTCCCATTCATCAGGTTTTTCTAGACCTTCTTAAAAAGAATTGGGAATCTCCTGGCTCTGTGTCCCCAGTCAATAAAAAAGCTGATTCTACATATCTTGTACAATCAGCGCCAGGTTTTCAAAAACCTCAGTTGGATCATCATTCTGTGGTCGTCGAGTCAGCTCAGAAAAAAGCCAAACGACTAAAACCACACTCTTCCATACCTCCTACTAAGGATAATAAATTCCTAGATAGTATAGGTAGGAAGGTTTACCATGGAGCTATGCTGATTTCCAGAATAGCTTCTTACCAACTTTATATGACTCAATATAACAGAGTCATTTTAAAGCAAAAGCAAGAATACGCTGACGCCTTGCCAGAGCAGTTCCAGCCCCAGATTCAGTCCCTTTTAAATAAAGGGTTTGAAGCTGGAAAGCATGAAATCCGAACCGCCTATGACATCTTCGATGCTTCTACTAGAATTTCTGCTACAGCTATTTCTGCTAGACGTTGGGCTTGGCTCAAATCATCTGACCTTCGCCCAGAAGTTCAGGACAGGCTTTCGGATTTGCCCTGCTTAGGGGATAATCTGTTTGGTGAGCAAATTCAGCAACTTGTTGCTGAATTAAAGGATCATCATGAGACGTTAAAGCAGCTCTCATCTATTCCTCCTGACTTGCCTTCCAAACAACCGTCTAGGAAGGACTCCAAAAAGTCTTTCTTTAGGCCACGAAAGTATTATCCCCCATCTACCAAGCCTCGGCCTGCACGGTCCTACCATAAGACTCAGCCGAGCCAGGCTCGTAAACAAAAACCTGCAGCAGCTCCACCTCCTGGCCCTGCGGCGGGTTTTTGACTTCCACTTAGAGAGCACATGCCAGACCCCTCTTCCAGCCATTCCAGTAGGAGGTCGGCTATGCCACTTTTTAGATCAGTGGCATCGGATCACCACAGATCAGTGGGTGACAGCGATCATCGCACAGGGTTACCATCTCAACTTCCTGTCTCTCCCTCCAGACTCCCCACCCTTGCAGGCGTGGAGTCTTACCGATCATTCTCTTCTTTTAGAACAGGAAGCTTCTCTTCTCCTACAGTCAAATGCTATAGAACCCGTTCCTTCCTTGCAACGAGGCCTAGGGTTCTATTCCAGGTACTTCCTGATCCCAAAAAAGTCAGGGGGACTTCGTCCCATCCTCGACCTGAGGGTCCTCAACAAGTACCTTCACAAGGAGAAGTTCAAGATGGTAACCCTGGGCTCGCTACTCCCTCTGCTGCAAAGAGGGGACTGGTTATGCTCTCTAGACCTAAAAGACGCATATACCCACATTGCGATAACACAATCTCATCGCAAATTCCTGCGGTTTCTAGTAGGCCGAAATCACTACCAATATCGTGTGTTACCTTTCGGCCTAGCGTCCACACCACGAGTGTTCACCAAGTGCCTCGTAGTGGTTGCAGCGTTTCTAAGGAAAGAAGGAGTCCACGTCTACCCCTACTTAGACGATTGGTTGATCAGGGCCCCAACCCAGCAACTAGCTCGGTCCTCCCTGACCCTAACAATTCGAACTTTGCTTTCTCTAGGATTTCTGGTAAATTACGAGAAATCCTACTTAGTCCCATCTCAAACCTTATCATTCATTGGGGCAGACTTGGACACCTTACAGGCAAAAGCCTTCCTTCCTCATCAACGAGTCCAAACCCTAGTGTCCCTAGCTTGCCAGCTGCAGTCCCAACACACAGCTACAGCTCGCCACTTCCTCGTTCTTCTGGGACACATGGCCTCCTCAGTTTGTGACTCCCACGGCCCGCTTGGCCATGAGAGTCACACAGTGGACTCTGAGACTACAGTGGACTCAAGCTCTTCAGCCTCTGTCCTCTATAATACGCGTCTCCAACGCACTTCGCCTGTCTCTTGCTTGGTGGACGAATCCCTTCAACCTCCTACAGGGTTTGCCCTTTCTCCCACCAGATCCTCAGGTCATCCTCACTACCGATGCTTCCAACATCGGTTGGGGAGCCCATGTAAACGATTTACAAACTCAAGGGTTCTGGTCACTAGAGGAAGCCAAACACCAGATAAATTTCCTGGAGCTCCGAGCAATCCGCTATGCTCTCAGGACCTTTCAAGATTGCCTATCACACCATTCAATCTTAATCCAGACAGACAACCAGGTGGCCATGTGGTACATAAACAAGCAGGGAGGCACAGGCTCCTTCCTGTTGTGTCAGGAAGCTGCGCAGATTTGGGCAGAAACCCTCTCCCACTCCATGTACCTCAGGGCCATGTACCTGCCGGGAGTAGACAATGTATTGGCAGACCAGCTGAGCCGTGTCTTCCAACCACACGAGTGGTCACTCAATCCTGTAGTAGCAACCTCTCTATTCCACAAGTGGGGTTACCCCCACATAGACCTCTTTGCGTCCCCTCAGAACCACAAAGTGGACAATTATTGCTCTCTCATTCGGAGCCAGCACTCTCGGCCGAGGGATGCATTTTCCCTCAAGTGGACGACCGGTCTGCTCTATGCATTCCCTCCTCTTCCTCTGCTGTCGAGGACCCTCGTGAAGCTCCGCCAGGACAGGGGAACCATGATCCTGATAGCACCGCACTGGCCACGCCAAGTGTGGTTTCCCATACTCCAGGATCTCTCCATCCGCAGGCACATTCCTCTGGGACAGGACTCGCATCTGCTCACTCAAAACGACGGATGCCTCCTTCATCCCAACCTCCAAGCCTTGTCCCTGACGGCATGGATGTTGAAAGGTTAGTCCTTCAGCCTTTTAACCTTTCCGATTCAGTTTCTCGTGTCCTGATAGCTTCACGAAAGCCCTCTACAAGAAAATCTTACTCATACAAATGGAAAAGGTACACATCATGGTGCACTTCTCAGTCCCTTGATCCCCTTTCCTGTCCAATCTCTCAGTTCTTGGACTATTTGTGGCATCTATCAGAATCCGGTCTCAAGACCTCTTCCATTAGAATGCATGTCAGTGCGGTAGCCGCCTTCCATGAAGGTATTGGGGGTGTTCCTATTTCAGTACAACCCCTTGTAACACGCTTTCTTAAAGGCTTGCTCCATTTAAAGCCACCTTTACGTCCTCCGGCCCCATCTTGGGACCTTAATCTGGTTCTTGGTCGCCTTATGAAACCACCTTTCGAACCTCTGCACTCCTGTGAATTAAAATATCTCACATGGAAAGTGTTATTCCTTTTGGCTATCACTTCAGCTCGCAGGGTTAGTGAATTACAGGCCCTAGTTACTTATCCGCCTTACACTAAACTCCTGCAGGACCGGGCGGTACTCCGCACTCACCCTAAATTCTTACCTAAGGTAGTTTCGGAGTTTCATATTAATCAATCCATCATACTACCTATCTTTTTTCCCAGGCCCCACTCCAACTCCGGAGAACAGACTCTGCATACCCTAGACTGTAAACGAGCTCTAGCTTTTTATCTAGACCGTACAGTTGCTCACAGGAAAAGCACTCAATTATTTGTCTCTTTCCATCCTAACAAATTAGGACAACCTGTGGGTAAGCAGGCTCTCTCCTCTTGGTTGGCGGACTGCATTTCATTTTGCTATCAGCAAGCTGGCATTCCTTTTCAAGACCGTGTCAAGGCACACTCTGTGAGGGCCATGGCGACTTCAGTAGCACACCTTCGATCGGTGCCGCTTCCTGACATCTGCAAGGCTGCAACCTGGAGTTCCCTCCATACTTTTGCAGCCCACTATTGTTTGGATAAAGCTGGAAGACAGGATTCCATCTTCGGCCAATCTGTCTTGCGTAACCTTTTTCCTACGTGATGTACCAACACCCTTCCACCTTCCCGGTAAGGTGCGGATGCCCTTTCCCAAATTACACCCCAGTTGTTGTGCCAGTTGCACGCCGTTGGGTACATTTGGTGCAAGTCAGGACATCCTCAGCTCGGTACTTACCCATTTGTGAGGACAACCATACTGCTTGTCCTGTGAGAAAGCAAATGTTGCTTACCTGATGTAACAGGTGTTCTCACAGGACAAGCAGTATGGTTGTCCTGTGAGAACACCTGTTACATCAGGTGTAACAGGTGTTCTCCCCCGCGGTGTTGGGTTCGTTTATTTTACTTTTTAGGCACTGCCTGTAGCTATAAAAACAAGACTGAAGGGAGACCCCTGCTGGCTGCAGGGTTAGTGCTGTGCTGGGCATGCCCAGTAGGGGCCAGTCAAAGTTCCTGAAACTTTGACAGAAGTTTTCCGTGGTTGGGCTCCATCCTCGATGTCACCCATTTGTAAGGACTAACATCCTGCTGTCCTGTGAGAACACCTGTTACATCAGGTAAGCAACATTTGCTTTTACACACCTTGGACTGTAAACTTGCACTTGCATATTACCTAGACCGCACTGCAGTCCATAGAAAATCAACCCAGCTCTTTGTTTCTTTTGAAACCTGGTATGGCATTGGGCAAACAAACTCTCTCCAACTGGCTAGCAAATTGTATAGAGTTCTGCTATGAGAAAGCAGGCCTTCCTCTCCAGGGAAGAGTAAAGTCACACTCAGTAAGAGCAATGTCAACCTCAGTAGCACACTGTCGTTTAGTACCAATTGCTGAGATTTGTAAGGCTGCAACAGGGAGCTCTCTTCACACATTTGCAGCCCATTATTGCTTAGTCAAGGAAGGGACGACAAGATTCAACCTTCGGACAATCTGTCTTAAAGAACTTATTTCCAGTATAATCCCAACTCCTTCCACATCCAACCTGCTGTGATTTCAGGCTGCCTCATTTTTTCCAACGGTATACCAGATGTTGTGCCAGTTGCACAAGTTGTATGCTGTTTGTCCAAAACAAATGAGACTCAGCCTGTAGCTTGCTAATCACCCATATGTGTGAGGACTTTCATCCTGCTTGTCCTGGGATAAAGCAGGATGTAGTCCTCACGAAACCCACCTGCCACCTCACGGAGTTGGATCCAAAACGTTTTATTGTGTTAATTTTTTCGCTCGCACTTATTGCTACAAGCAAGACTGAAGGGAGACCCCTGTGGCTTGAGGGATAATGAAATGCTTGGCATGCTCAGTGTGCCAGTCAAACGTTTCTAGAAACTTTGACAGTTTTCCGTGAGGCCTCCATCCAGTGACGTCACCCATATGTGAGGACTACATCCTATTGTCCTGGGATAGCACCTATTACAGGTAAGCAATTTTGATTTCTCTTTCAGATAATAGAAAGACTGGGGGCACGCCATGAAGTTAGCAAGTAGCACATTTAAAACTAATCAGAGAAAATTATTTGTCACTCAATGCACAATTAAGCTCTGGAATTTTGTTGCCAGAGGATGTGTTTAGTGCACTTAGTGTAGCTTGGTTTAAAAAAGGTTTGGTTAAGTTCTTGGAGGAGTGGTCCATTGACTGCCATTGATAGTGTTGACTTGAGGAATAGCCCCTGCTATTGCTGGCAGTGATAGAATAGGATCTACTTAGTGTTTGGGTACTTGCCAGGTACTTGTAGACTGGATTGGCCACTGTTAAAAACAGGATGCTGGACTTGATGGACCCTTGGTCTGATCGAGCATGGCAATTTCTTATGTTCTTATGCTATAATTATAATTGCTATATTTATCCTAGAACTAGCAGGATGGTAGTCCTCACACACGGGTGACATCGGATAGAGCTCGGCATGGAACTTTGATCTCAAAAATTCTAGAGCTTTCAGTATCCCCTACTGAGCATGTGCAGCTGTAGTGATAACCCTGCCCCCTAGGCAGAGTCCCTCAGTCTCTTCTTTTCTGCGGAGCTGTCGTCTCACAGTTGTGGAACTCCATGCTCTTTTATTAGAAAATGTTTTTCATGGTATTCAGCTTTGCTCTCTTATGGTTTTGTAAATTTTTTTTTTCTAGAGCTGCAGATTTTCTTTCTTTCTTTTCCCAACTGTCTTTTCTTTCTTTCCACAGTGCAGACAGGACTGGAGTATGCCATCTGTTGGTGATCCGTGTAGGCCTCTGAGCCTGGGGACTTGCCTGATTTCTTCCTGGGCTGGAGTTCCATGGTGATTCACCGATGCCTACCGATCGGTAGGCATCGGTGGATTCAGACAGTGGAAGGATCGAGGACCATGCCATTCCTGTGGGGAGGAGAGCTCATTCTCCCCCACATCTCAAGGAATCAGTCTCCATGGATGGGAGCCCTCGATGACATTGCCTCCCCTCCTGCTTGCCAGCCTTGGCAATGCAATCTGCCTGTGAAAGAGGGTGAGCAGAGCCTGGGCTAGCAGTTTGCTGCTGAACTATGGTGCCAAGCTCATGAACGGTTGCCCGTGCACAGCAGAGACCAGTGTACCATTCGTCCGCATCTATCTTGAGACCGCATTGGGACAGGGCCCATCCTTGTGTACCATGGTCCCCTTGACACTGTCGAGGTCCAGGGTTACCCTCGTTGCATCAAGTTGCGTGACTGCCTACAATGCCATGGTGGCCTTCAGTGCCGTCGGCATCTGTGGAACTGGAGTCTTGCTGCACTGGTTTGGGTATTTAGGCCTCCCTGCCCTCAATGTCATGGTGCCGTGCACTCGATGTCACTGTACCCTCAATGCATTCGACTCAGTGCCCTTGGTGCCACACGCTCGTTGACTGTGTCCTCTATGCAGTCGAGGCTTCAGTACCACGGTGCCTTTGCTGCATTCGATGTCACGGTGCTTTTGGCTCAATCCCTCAAGTGCGCTGTCTCGGTACCCTTGCGGCACTCGGTGTTGTGGTGACTGCGGTGCCATCAATGCCGCTGTGCTATCGATGCCTGTGCTGCTCTCAATGCCAGAGGGGCCCTCGACAACATCGCCTGGATCCATCAAGGTGTGTGTATGGCTCCCCCCCAGGGGCTGGCAAGATCGAAGTGGTGGCAGGCCCTCGATACTGTTAAGGGCATAACATTGATTCTGCGGCAGCCCTCACTGCCGTCGAGGGAGTTACCTGAATGCTGCAGCCCCCCCCAATAGGATGTCTAGGTGCTCAGCCTTGTTGCGAGCATGAGCTCTATGCCATCATGATGCGGTGCTTCCCTGATAATATCGATGCCCTTGAGGCCATCAAAGTGTGGGACCACCATAGAGGCCTTTGGACCACTGATGCCTCTCGTTACTGCCTTGGCTACGATGAGCCCCCACCGACCAAGCACCGGATCTGCCTTTGAGCACCCTTGTGGCCATCAACCACTGGGACTCTCTGAAGACCTACATGACCCAGCAGCCCTTGGGGGAGCAAAGGCTTTTGGCCTCTTGCGTATCAAGCACAGGTGTAGCCATCTATTCGGCACCCTGGTGTGCTGGTGCACCTGTCTGCAGTGGCTGAGTGCCCTCTGGGCTCCTGTGTGGTGTCCACTGGAGAGCACTGGGAGGCTCAGAGCTGTCCCTCCAGCCAATGATCCCAAGGTTGGAGGCCCTGCCAAAATGCACACACCATCGATATTAATGGTCTCTAGTGAAGCTGTCATCAGCCATGATGCTTGTGAGGCCATTGAGCTTGCAGTATTGTCCCCCACCTGTTGAATCGCTGAGCCGAGGGCAATTGCCGTCAACACTAACAGTCATCAGTTCCTTTTGACATCGATGACCTGTTGGGAGACTGCAGGGCGTCTCCCTGTAGATGCCCATGGCGTCATTGGTCCATACCTTTGGGCGTCGGGGCTTCCAGGCGATAGACGCCCGTGGGCAACTGGGGCGCTAGGAATGGCGCTATTCACCGGCAAACTGCTTATAGATTGCAAGACATGTCCGCAGTCCTCCATAAGCACCTGCACTCGTCAGGGACTTGGCTTCAGTGGTTCTGGTGGGACTTGCAGGTGAGCCGGATCCGGCGCAGTTCAATGGCCTGTCTCTGGGTGTTCTCTGTTACTGGAGGAGGTGATGCCATAGGCTTCCATTCTCCACCATGCCTTAACCAGAGCACCAGTATGCTGGGGACACCGCCATCACGCTCTCTTCTGCACTCTGCTGGAGTTACTGTGGCATTGATGCGCAGCTGGCGTGGTTGGGACAGATGAAGCATCTGTTCCGAGGACCTCGCAAACTGGCAGGTGGCATTATCCCTAGCTGTGCATTCCTCAGCCATACTAGAATTCTGCTATCTTTCAGCCTGCTTGGCCTCCGCATCAGTCCGCACTGCATAGTGCCAAGGAGCACTGGCAGGGGAGGCGTCATTACACACTCAGCCTAGTCATGGGGCGACATGTAACCACCGAATCTGGCACGTGGTTCTCGGCCCTTGCTGGGCATGAGGTTTCTTCCATAAGCATGGTGCTCAGGATCATGAGTGTGCCACCATTCATGGATGGGTTACCACTGCATGAGTTCGCCCAGTGTGCTTTCGCAGCAGAGAGCTTCCAGTTGCCCTCTGTTGCCTGGGCATTTGTGTGTGTGCGTGCTTGTTCCTTCCAGACGGTCACAACAGGTTATGTTCCGCAGCTACAGAACTGGCCTAGGACTACACTGCTGATTAGATCCAGAGATGAGTGGACATTGCAAGTGTGGCTAGAGTGTCCTTTCCTTTCTCAGCAGAGGCCTATGTCTTTCACCCTCTACCATGTTCTTGGGAAATAATCCCCGAGACTCTGTTCCTGAGAATTTTTTCTCTGATCTGGGGCTCTGATCCTCTGCATCGGCGCGTTTCCTTGGAGTCCTAGGCCAGGGAGCAGCTGAGGCAGTCGCAGTCATCAGCTGTGACCCCTCAAGGGATTGCAGTGGTGACCTCCCTTATCTGAGACCGGTGGCCTGTGGTGGGTTAGTCACTTCGGCACCTCGGCGGTCTATGATTGTGCATCTACTCTCCTCCTGGGAGTCGCCCGACTATCAGGATTGGGAGGCCCCAATCCCGCAACTTTACTCTCCTCCTTGAAAAGGTTGTTTCCTCTAAGTTCTGGGGCAACCCTTTCAGGTTCCCCTTTGGATGTCCCACTGTGCACCCCTTCAAGGGTTGTCCTTTGTTTCCACTCCCGGACGAGGGATGTCACTACTCTGACAGGTGCTAGCTCCAAGAATAGTCGAGTGTAGCACTCTCTCTTGTATGCTTGAGGCGCAGCAGGTCTATCCTCAAGGGAAACCTGTCCAGTGTTGCCCCCAGTGATCCTCCAGGTTTCCCCCGGTTCGGGAGTTACCATGATCTTTACTGGACTCTTTGGCCATCTTCCTCAAGGATCACTACCTTCTGTCATCCTTGCCTTGGGGGACCTCCTCTATGAGGAATTTTTCAGCCATCAGCTAGGCAAACATGCCTTTCCCTTTTGTCATGTCCATGCTGAGGGAATTGAGGCCCAGTCCCAACATGAGGGGTATTGTCCTCTGCTAGGGGTAGCATACAAGCTGTTCTTTCCCCTTATTTTAGGATTGCCCTGTCTGCAGACAGAGCAGTCCTGTGTCATGCAGCATTGTCCATTGCTGGGCCACGTGCTCCCTTAGAAGGGGAAGTACATACCCTCATAGCTGGGGTAGTGATACCGCAGCTGGGTGGCTTGGTAATCTATTCCGAGATCACCCTGGACCTGCCCTGATGCCCTTTCGGCTTCCAGACTGGTGGTAACATCAGGTTCTGCTAGAGTGTGCGCATGCAACTCCCTGGCTTACCCTGTCCTGGGGGAGTCTTCAGGGCTTCTCCTTGGGGGCAATTGCTCTGTTTCCACTGTTTCCAAAAGACTGAGGGCTCCATCTCAGTGGGATACTTCCTGCTGTCTTCAGCAGTGAGTTATTTGCTTGGGGTTGATACCCAACAGGGCGACTTGTGCTTGCCCTCAGTTTGCCAGTCTGCCTCCTTGTGTTCTTTGATCCTCCTGACTTCCGATTGGTTTGTCGGGATGAGTGGAGAGGAAGCTAAGGTGCCTGTGGTATCTCTCCATATACCTGCAGGGAGAGCTACTGCCTTAGTTTCTCTCATTCTCTGGGTTCCCAAAAGCGCCTACCTGATCCCCTGCTATCCTGTGTCAGGATAGCTGAATCGGTTCTGTCAGGTGCTCTTGAGTGAGCTTCAGGCCTATTTTATCTCCCTTCCAGGAGCTTTGGGCTACAGGTCTGTTTCAGGGATTGTTCTAATTCCCTGAAACCCTTGACGCTGTTCTGCGCTGATAATTCTGATGCTTTGGCACGCAGATTCTGTCCCAGGCCCTGTCATGGTGTACTGCTTGTTCTTCCAAATGTGGCGTGTATTTCTTTTGCCCATTCGGCCTACCAGCCATACCTAGGCACTCTTCTCCAGACCTTTGGCTGTCAGGGGTCGGCAGTCATTTTCTGGAGGGCTCCCGGACCCCAGTTTGTTTTTCAATTGTTTTTTCACACTGATAGAAACTGTGTGGGTTTCGTGCTAGAGTCTCTCTTACTTCTATCTCTGGGTCCTTCCTGTATCCAGGAGGATCTAGAGCCACTGTTTTTGTCAGAAAGCTTGTACTGTTTCCATGATGCACATTTTCTTCTGCTTGCACTCTCATCGCTCCCCTGCCTCAGGCGTCCCTGCTACGCATGAGGGTTTGTATCTGTCTTTTTTTTTTCTTGGCTTTCTTGGTAGAACCCAACTCTTCTCCAGCTTGCCCCTGGTGGGTCGGCTGCCTCGCAAGCAAATGAGGGAGGTAGTGCTCCAGCACTGTGCGGTTTACTACCTTGTCCTGCTCACAGCCTGGAGCTATGTTTTCACTCATGTGTGAAGACTACCATCCTGCTTATCCTAGATGAAAGCAGAGTTACTTAACTGTAACAGGTGTTCTCATAGGACAGCAGAATGTTAGCCCTCAGGAAAACCTCCCGCCTCCCCTGGGAGTTGGTTTCTCCCTTAATTAGCTTTATCTTGGACTGAGGAACTCTGCCTAGGGGACAGGGTTATCACTACAGCAGCACATGCTCAGTAGGGCATGCTGAAAGCTCTTGAATCTTTGAGATCAAAGTTCTGTGCCGGGCTCCATCCAATGATGTCACCCTTGTGTGAAGACTAACATCCTGCTGTCCTAGGAGAATACCTGTTACAGGGAAGCAACTCTGCTATACATAAACCTCATTTTGTTTTTTTGGATTCCATAAGAATGAGCCTCTGATAATTAGGTCTGCAGATAAGGACTGTTATCCTTATATTATGAAAGACCCTATGGATGCTGGAGGTATCCACCCCTTGAAAATCATGCAGCAAGCAGAATTTCCTACACAAGGACCAACATAAATGGTGTATCCTTTCACTGTGCATATCTGTTTGATAAATGATTTTATTTCTACAGTTTCTCAAGGAGCAGCCTGGACACCATCTTAACTGTTTCAAGAGCAGTGCACAGGAAAGTAATTTTTCGAACCACCATGAGAGCAGGTTTGACTACATCCGACTGATAAGGCAGCTGGAAGAGTGGCAAAAGATCACCAAGGACTATTGGGGCCTCAAAATTGTAGAATCTGGTTACTGTTTGCACTTCCATACTCTTTTACTATGCTTATCTGAGGGTATGCTTATGGATCTGTGGACTTCGCTGATCAGCAGAGGTCAGCAGGTTACCCCTTAGAATCCTCTCCTCCAGAGGACTTCTCCTTTTGCCAACTTTGTAAAGAATATGGCAGATACTGTTCCATTTGATTTGCAGGAGGGGGAAGGGTCTAAAATGCTTGACATTCTCCAATTCATGGATTCACCTAACAATATCATGGCAGTGCCCATCCATGAGATCCTTCAGAAGACGCAGATGAGAATGTAGGAGAATAACCTTTCTCTGTCTCCAGTAAATAAGACAAATGCAATATATCGCATTCAGAAGGTTCTCAGATTTGCGAAGCATCAGCTGCCTCAGTCAGTTGTAGTCAAATCTGCTCTTAAGAAGGTCAAGAGATCTAGAACCTATTCCTTGGTGCACCTTGGAAAGGACTACTAATCCCTTGACCTCATTGGTAGGTTTACTAGGGAGCTCTGCTCTTCAGGAGACAATACATGTGAAACATCCTGAAAAACATGAAGGGGTTGTCCCAGCTTCTTCCTCACAAGCAGTGTGACACGCTAAGTCACTAATGGACAAGGGAATGGAGTGTGGAAAATGCATTGTCCGGTTGACTTTCGGTATTTGTGAGACTGCATCAAGAGTCTCTACTGTGAGTATTGGGCTGAGAAGCTCATGTAGAGTGTTCTACACAGGAAAATTCTTCATGGGATAAACTTCCTAGAGGTGAGGACAATACAATACACTGTAAAAGCTTTCAGAGATTAGCTGGACAACAAACTTGCTCTCATTGAGAGAGACGATCAAGTAGTGATGTTCTATGTGAACAAGTATCATATGCATCTTTTATATACAGGGTGCACATCCAGTATCCAACTTGAATGAAAGCCAGTATAGTGCGGAGAGAGTTTACTTTGAACTTCTCTTGTAATAGGTTCTTTGTTCACACTTTGTAAGTTCAGGATGGTTCTTGATCCCCTTGACTTCTTGGGGATAGGAATATTGGGAGTAGAATCCCTTGTTATGTAGGGTTGTTTTCGTGTGCCCTTGGGCCTCTGCCCGACCCCAGACGGATCCAGGACCGGACCGAGGGTTGACGGCGTGTTCCACCATGGCTGACAGTCTGACCCTCTGCCAGGCCGGCAAGCTCCCATGGCCAACAACATGATGATGTTGGAATGTGAATGGTCCTCCAACCATTCCGAGCCCTTTCTGACCTGCTGCGTGGAACAGTATGGAGCAGCAGGCCTGGCCTGAGGTCGAGGGTAGACTGGCCTTGACACGAAGACATGACAGCAGGATCGATGCAACAGCATCGCGGACAAAGACTTGACAGCGGGGTCGATGCAACGGCATCGCGGACGAAGACATGACAGCGGGGTCGATGCAACGGCATCGCGGACGAAGACTTGACACCAAGCTGATGCGAAGACATCACGGACCAGTGGTCGATGCGATGGCATCCTGGACCAGGGTCGATGCGACGACATCAGGAACATGACAAGTTACCAAGATGATGCAACGGCATCCATGACGAGACGAGGAACTTGACGAAGTCCAGACGAGACAAGAAGCTGGGCGGAAGGACATTGGCACTGTCTCTCAGGGCGCCCTACTCGGGCCACCCGCGGGACTGAGTCGCGGACCACCCTGTCCCACTGTGCGCCCTACACAGCCCGAAGAGGCTGGTCACGTACCACGCTAGGAGCGGGGCAAGCGCAGGGAAGGATCCAGTCGAAGCAGAACTCAGACGAAGCGGCTGTCGTCCGAAGCTCCACCAACAGCTGGCAGGACATGACGGCTCAGGAGCACAGGACACCAGTCCACCTGTAGGCTGGTCCACTCGGGCACAACCTCATCCGAGGGACCCCCGACCTCACAGGTACCAGAAGGCTCAAGAGCACTGAAGACGAAGACACAGGAGCAGGACATCAAGGAACCTGGAACATCAGGAAACAGAAGACCAAGACGAGACACCAGGACTCCTGGACAGGGACCTCAGGCACAAACATGACTTGGCATGACGAGACGAAGCAACAAGAGCTCCATGGAGAAGATAAGACTACCTGACGGAGCTCTGGCAGGCAGGAGCCTCCAGAGTGAAGCAATTCCGATGCAAGGCAAAGACAGACTGACGGAGCAGCCCTTTATAGGGCTGAAGCAGGAAGTCCACTCCCTAGGTGTGGCCAGCACACTTCCTGTGCCTGGCCCTTTAAATCCAGCAGAGAGGCGCGCACCGGCGCCTAAGGAGCAGCAGGAAGCTGTGCAGGACCGCGGACAGCGGCCTGCACCAACGCCAGGAGCACAGGGCTGGGCCTGAGGAGCAGGCCCGATGACGGCACGGCTCCGGCCACTGCAGGAAGCCCTGGGGGCAGCTCCAGCTGCCACTCCAGCCCGGGGATGCGGTCTTTGCGCCACGAAGGTGGTGGAAGTCGGCGGCAGCTCTATGCCGCGAAGATGGCAGAAGTCTGAAGCGGCACTGTGCCGCATAGAAGGATATCCGGGGCAGCCTCTGGGCCGCGTGGGCAAAGACAGTCCGCGGCTCCGGCCACAAGGGCAGGCCCGGCGGCGTCCGGCCGCATCGGATAGCAGCGGCAGCAAGGGTGAGTGAGCCTGCTCGCGGGGGGACCTGCGGGCAGGGTGTTCATAACACCCCTAGCCAAGGTCTTTAGGAGGGACAGATTCTGTCACCTACTAAATGATTCTACTCTAGATGGAGCAAGTGAGATGGATCTGGGTTGAAAGTTAAAAATTGGTGTAACATTGGAGGATGGGAAAAGCGCAAACAGTAACTAGATTCCACAATTTTGAGGACCCCCAATGGTCCTTAGTGATCTTTTCCACTCTTTCAGAAATAGGTTAATACTCCCCCCTACAGGAGGGGAGTATTAATACTCCCCCCTACAGGATGTTGTCTCATCAAAAAAGTAGGCCTGGATTTAGGCTGGGCCTGTTGCGGTGTTTTTGGCAAACACTTCTCATGTGGACGTTTGCTTGATACTGCTGCTTGATACTTGATGCTTGATACTGCTTGATACTTGATGCTTGATACTGCTGAAACTGGTAGAAGGGGTATCTATAAAAGGAGGAGAGTTTAAAAATGAAGTAAGAATGCCTAGAGGAAGACTGCTGCTCAGCTTCTGTCAATAGTGACTGAATGGCAGTATTTTGCTTCTTTAAGTAGGGCAACTGTTTCCCTAACATTGTCCCCTGATCACAATGACATCAGCCAGTTTGTCATGAACATTCTCATGCAAAGTGCTGGCTCTCAGCCAGGTCATCCAGCATGCTCAGATGGCTGCTGCTGAAGATCTTGGTGCAGTATCAAGTGATTCTTATACTAGCAAAAATAACATTTTCACTTTTCTGCATCCAGAAGAGCTCACTGATAGCCTTCTTGCTCTCCGACAAAAGACACTACCAGAGGCTTGTCGATGCAGTTGTCTAAGTATTATATCCTATCTTACTGGTAGGCCGCAAGGCGGATGAGCATAGAGTTCTGGATCACCTTCCAGAAACTGACCAATGCAATAGTCCTTATCCATTGGAGTGTTGAAAACTGTAGTCTTTTTAGCCTGTTTTCATTCTGATACTACTATTACTACTGATTGGGGCGGTAGTTAAACTACTCCAAACCACGGAGTCTGTTGCACTGTTTAAGGTCCAGTTTCCTGGCTACTGGGGCACAGGAGGCCAGATTCTTCCACATTCTCATTTATAAATCACATAGGATTGAATGAATCTGGATTGCTGCAGATTGAGGTTGTTTCCAGAATTTGAAGTATTCTAAAGACCTCAGCACCGGGATCCTTGTCCTTTGGAGGTTGACTCTTATTGCCTTGCCTAGCTTGTTCAGAAATTTGGAGGATATAAGGTCTGGTGAGATGAAAATTCCAGCAGATCAGATACCCTGTGGGACCCTTCCTGGGAAAAAAAGAAGTGAAAGCGATACTAACCTACATGAAAGTGATTGGGGCGGGGACCTCAGTCATCTTAGAAGATCATACTCACGGGGCCCACATCAGTTGATGATGTCCCATGCTCCTTCCTTGGATTGAGTAGACTCTTTGCAGAGAGAAATGGTTTAGGGCTAGATCCCGCTACTGGAATTTCTGGTGGGAGTTCCTGAGGTTAGAGGGTCTATTCCCCTTGAGATAACACATCTGACATTCTGGACAGGAGAGGTTGAAGGCTGCCCTACTTATATCGTGCTGTCAACAAGACAAAGAATCTTCATCAATTCAGCTATCAGTTCTATAGTGTGTTGTGTTCTCTGACCCGGATTGGTGAAGACATCTCTTCCTTTGATTCCAGTATAGGGTCATCCTCCTGTGAAGCACCTTTGCATAGAGTCCAAAGGCGCAATGGAACAAATCATATCTGAAGTCTCCAAGCAAAGTCCATAATGAAGAAGGTGGGATGGAGATAAGGATGTCAACATGGAGGGAGGTAAGTACAATGATTCACCTCCAAGGCTCGAAAAGTCTGTTCTTGCATTGAGAGCACCAATGGGGTCTGGGATCAATGAGCCCGATTGTACTAGGATGCAGAGCATTGACAGCTCTGAGGTTCAATGGCACCAGAGGCCAGTGCAATGTCTGCTTCGGTGCCAATCTAAGCTTCAGTGGCACAGATCACCATCAACTCAGATGCATGGCGCTGCTGCTTGTGCACCAACGAGCCCTGCAGGGCATGCGTCAAGGAACTCACTGACCACGGCTCTCAATGTTTCTTTGTCCTGCTTGATGTCTGATCTGTGGCACCACAGTTGGGAGAGATTTGCTTAAGGAATTCCTATTATCTTGGCACAGGAGGAGCCTGAAGAGGCCCTGCTTGGAGAGGAGGACAACTCTTAACTTTTCACCAACCTACAAAGTTTCTCTATCTTCCAGTCCCTATTCCTCTGGGTTCTCGGTGACATCCAGCCAAAGGTATAGAAATTGGTTGTCATGGTCTGGTCCTAGGCATCTGTAACAAATATTGTGGCCATCTGCGATGAACATCTTGTAGCCTCATACATAGTTTTTGAAACCACTGGAAAAGGCCTTTGTCACTACTTGGGGGAATGGACCTGGGACAACTGACTGACAGGGCCAAGGCATGGTACAGAATTGTGAGGCAGAGACGTGATCAGGCAGGCAAGATCAAGGCAGGCAGAGTTCATACAGAAGCAGGAGATGAGCAAGAATCAGGGCAGGCAGCAGACAAAAGCAGAGTCAGGAACCAGCCCGGGTGTCAGTCAGCAGTCGGAATCTGGAACAGCCAGTCACAGAAGAGCAAACAGAACCTGTTGCTCAGGCACCTGCCCAGAAGACTGAGCTTCCTTTTATGTTAGAGCAGTGCTGATGTCATTAGTCTGCACCACAAGAAATCTTGTGCACTGGTTCTGTAAAGTTGGTGAGCTGTAATAGCCCTTACTCAGAACAGCAGGATGCTGGGAGGCTCCAGCAGGTCATAGGACACAGTGCTGGGCCAAAGATTGTGAGATACAGGATGCCAACCATGGTGCAGCATCCGTGGTTGGCGGCATACCACAGTACTCTCAAACAGCACCCCCCCCCCCCCCCAGGTCCCCATCTAAGGCCCCTTTTCTTTGATTTATGAGAAAAGGTGGTGGAATCTCTTGATCAGCAGCGGGGCATTGATGTTTTCCACTGGTTCCTAATTGATCTCAAACTAATTATCAGGGACAGATGAGACAGGTGTGGGAGCAGGGATCCTCATGAAGTAACTGTTGAAAACCAGTGGTTTAAGTAAGGAGATGTGGAAAGAGTTAAGAATACAAAGGGAGGGGGGGGAATCTTGACTTTGTAGGTCACCGGATTAAGTTGTCTTATGATCTGATAAGGACTGATAAATCTAGGAGCAAATTTGAAGGAGGGTACCTTGAGTCAGATGTTTCTAATGCTGAGCCAAACCTTATTTCAAGGGCAAATTGACACGGCAGCCTACACTTAGTGTCAGCACACCTTTTGTAACATTTTTGTAACAGAGATATGTGTTGGAAGAAATGGTTGGAGAGGCTTAGAGCTGTAGATAGATTCTCCAAATGTTCCATTTCATTCCTCTTGCAAACCTATCTACTACCCAGGTAATAGATAACAGGGCCTTGAAGTGGATAGATCAGTAATGAGTTCCATAGACAGATGAATCCAGGGTTTCTGGAATACAAGTAAAGGATGAAATAGGCCCAGGAGTTGTTGACACAAGGTCTTATTTTATGCATAATTAGTACAGGAGGATATGTAACCAGGTATATCATTGGCTAAACTGGGCCACCAGTAGTTATGGGAGATGAGGTCTAAGGTTTTGTGAATGCCCTGGAGATCAACCAGTTTAGACTTGTGGGCCCATTTCAAGACATTCCGTCAATAAGGTTTGGGTACAAAAATCTTTCCTGGAGGGATTCCAGCTGAGGTACCACATTGATGACCACGATAATCTTGGCTAGATCAAGGTGATATTAAGGCTTATTGAAGATAGGTTCAAAAGATCTAGAGAGAGCATCAGCTTTAGCATATTTTCTAGATGGTAGGTTAGGCAGAGGTTAAACCTGGCAAAGATTAAGGGCCATCTGGCTTGTCGTGGGTTAAGTCTTCTGGCAGTTTGAAGGTATACTAGATTCTTATGGTCTGTGAAGATGGTGAAGGGATGGAAGCCACCCTCTAAAAATGACACCACTCTTCCAAAACTAGTTTAATGGTGAGCAATTCTAGCTCGCCAATGCCATAGTTTTTTTGGGGTTTTTTTGTGGGGTGGGGGGGTTCTGCTAAGAGACTTTTAGAATAGAAGGCACAAGTTAATAATTTGCCACTGTGGCGGACTATGAGAGAATGATACCTAAGCCTAAAGTGAAAGCAACGACTTCCAAAAAAAAAAAATTGTCATGTCACGTTTTTGCAGCACTGGTGTGGAAAGGAATGCAGATTTCAGGAGTGCAAAAACTTGGGTTGCTTCAGGTGACTAGTCCTTGGTGATAGGAGCACTAAGAATAGAGAAATGTTGGATAGACTGCTGGATCACTTTGAGACCCACTGGCTGGGGCTCATCCGTAATTGCAGATAGCTTGGAGAGGTCCAATTGAAGATCTGGCGCAAATATAACATAATCCAGGAATGGCAGTTCTGACTGTTCAAAAACACACTTTTCCAACTTGGTGTATAAAGAATGACTTCTTAGCCTCTGGAGCATTACCTTAACATGAGAACGGTATGCCTGAAGGTTGGATGAGATCAAAATATTGTTTAGATATACTATGAAATAGGTATACAACAAGTCTCTAAATATATCATTGACAAAATTATGGAAGACCGCAGGGGCATTGCACAGGCCGAAAGAAACGGAACCTGTTGCTCAGGCACCTGCCCAGAGGACTGAGCTTCCTTTTATGTTAGAGCAGTACTGATGTCACTAGTCCGTATCAGGAGACTTCTCAGGAAATTAAAAAGACATGGGATAGGAGGCAATATCCTATTTATTTGTTGAGTTTTATATACCGTTGTTCGGTAAAGCCATCACAATGGTTTACAAGCATCAAACATTAAAGCTAATTTAACATTTGCTTATCAAAGAAATAATGGGAGGGTTCAAGGGAGGGGGGGGAAGGAAGCGTCATAATAAAGCTATCATAATGGATTACAAACATGTGAAGGTTACAAGCATATTAAGATGATAGTTAACAGCAAGAGGTGACCATTTGTAGAATAATTTTTAAATAGATATAGCACTACGGGTTTGTATAAATTACCTCACCTTCTCTGCATTTATGGCACACAAGGATATCACAAAGAATTTAGTAGAAGCAAATATAAATTTATTATTGTATATCCTTGGGAGATACAGACAGCCAGACCTTCAACACAAGTAAAGCACTACAGTCTGTCTCCCTTAGTATATCGTGAGAGCTGCGTTTTATAGGTTTAAACCATAGAGAAATGCCTGTGAGCCTATGATGATAATCACTTACGCAGTATGACATAATGAAATAGGATAGACTAAAACTACTTTAACCTGAAAACTCTCCACCCACGTGAAGGCCCCTTTGAGACTAGCCTTGCTTTTGCCAGATGCTTCTTCTGAGGTTCTTTGTCCTGTTAATATGTCAATCTCTTCAATTTGCCTTCTATTCTCATGGGGCATTGGGCCTCTCAATTGGAGACAGGTAGTCCAAGAGTGTAGCCTGGGAATGTGGCCTCAGCCATTTGCCATCTGTAACCTCATGACCTTCTAGCATAGGCTTTGCAGAGCCTAAATGTATTCCAGATGTCTTCCAAAGTCTTGAATCTGAGGTCAGTTACAGGTTTTTTTTCTATGGCCAAAGTTGCAAGCAGGCCACAGACCATGAAGGATTCTGGGATGCTGAGTGAGCAATAGTCTCCATATTAGGCTGCCCATATATCAGGTTGCACGAAGGGGTGCACAAAGGGGAGTACCCCTTTGTCGCGCCCCTTAGTGCAACCCGTTTAACGGTCCGGTGCCGAATCTGATGACGTCAGGGAGCGGGTCTTCCCATCGGAGCTCTATTCACCGTGCTTGCTGACATTTCATTCCTATTTTCTTTTTTTTTTTTTCATTTACTTGAGGTGGTGCAGGGTGCCTTTGGATGGTGGGTGGCCCCTCTCAGCATGGGCGCCTGATGGCATGCGCCATTTAACGGTCCGGTGCTGAGTCTGATGACGTCAGGGGGCAGGTCTTCCCATCGGAGCTCTCTTCACAGTGCTTGCTGTTGTGGATTACAAACCAGTTATAAAATAGGAAATAGAGTAGGACTAAATTTTCTCAGTCAAGAAAGGTAAACAGGTAGAGCTCCCCAGGGATCTTTCCTGGAACTGGTGCTTTTTTATACTGATAACCTAGAACAGAGAATGACAAGTAAGCTGATCAAATTTGCAGAGGGCACAAAATTATTCCAAGTTGTTAAATCACAAGCAGATTGTGAGAAATAGCAGAAGGATCTTGTAAGACTGGGAATCCAAATGGCAGATGTAATTTAATTTGGCAAATTGCAAGGTGACGCAAGGAAAAATAATCCAAACTGTAGTTACACGATGTAAGGTGCCATATTAGGTGTTATCACCCAGGAAAAGGATCTAGGCATTGTTATGAGCAATATATTGAAATCCTCAGCTCAATGTGGTCAAAAAAGCAAACAATGTTAGGAGTTAATGAGAAAGGAATAGAGAATAAAGTGGAGAATATATCATATCTCTGTATCACTCCATGATAAAATGGCATCTAGAGTACTTTGTGCAATTCAGGTCACTGCATCTAAAAAATATATATATAGCAGAATAGAAAAAGTACAGACAAAGGCAGCCAAAAATGATAAAAGTGGTGCAACTGCTCCCCTATGATGAAAAGCTAAAGAGGTTAGGATTTTCAGCTTAGATAAAGGGCAGCTGAGGGGGAAATATAAGAGATTTATAAAATGAATGGGTAAATGCAAATCGGATGTTTACTCTTTCAATATATAAAAAGAATAGGGGACTCTTTTATGAAGTTACTAAGTAGCATATTTCAAACAAATTGGAGAAAATACATTTTCACTCAGTGTTCAGTTAGAACCTGGAATTCATTGCTTGAGGATGTGATAAAAGCAGTTAGCATAGCTGGGTTAAGTTCCTGTAGAAGTCCATAAGCTATTAACCAGTTAGACTTGAGGAAAGTCAATGTTTATCCCTGGGCGTAAGCAGCATGGAATTCCTCTATCTGCTATTTGGGATCCTGCCAGGTACTTGTGACCTGGATTGGCCACTATTGAAATAGGAATCTAGTCTTGAGAGCCCCAGATCTGACCAGTATGGTAGGGTTTTTTTAATTATAAACCAGGCACTGAAACTAGAATAGTCTATTGCTGTTTCCCAGCCCCAACTTTCCCTTCTTATTCAAGCTAGAGGAGAAAGTGCTTTATTTTCAACTCCTAGACTTCCTAGAGGAAGCCAACATCCTCCATCATTACAAATATGGCTTCAGGAAAGGCCATGGATAGAATATGTTTTGTTAGTCTTAACCAACAACATCCATCTATGTGCTGACCAAAGTGGTGAATCCGTCCTGGTCCTATTAGATCTTTCTGCTGTGTTTAACACTGTCGACCATCTACTCTCTCTCTACAACGCTTGAGAGATATCAATATTGAGGGCTATGCTCGCGAATGGTTCAAATCATTCCTGACCTATTGATCATATTAAGTCTAGTGGACCAACATATCCACTTCTAGGTATCTCACCTGTGGAGTGGCTCAGTGCCTCACTGCTTTCCCTACTCAAAAACATCTACATCCGCCCAATCTGCGACCTCATCCAGTCTTTCAACATTAAATCTCACCTATTTATTTAGTTAATTGCAAATATTTGATATTCTACTTTTTGCCAGGTTTGGACTCAAAATGGATTACAGAAATTAAGGCTCCCTGTTTATTTCTGCATAAAGTTCAGGCTTCTCTTGATTGCTTATACATGCATTCCCTCTGCATTGCCTCATTACTTATATTCTCTTTCCCTATACCTGTCCTTGCAGTTCCCTATGCAGTTAATTAAGCAAGTTCTTACATGTGCCCTTCACCACCACCACCACCACCAACTCCTGACTCTGCACTTTCCACCTTGCTATACCATACGCCTGAAATAGATGTCCTGAGTTAATACATAATGTACCTTCTCTGGCTGTATTCAAATCCAGTTTAAAATCCCACCTTTTTGAAACTGCTTTTAAAAGTACTTCTCGACAATAAATACATTTCTCACAGATTCTTGTTTCTATTGTGTGTTTCTTGACTACATTATAAACTCCATGGAGCAGGAACCCTCTCTAGTGTGTCTATACAGCACTGCATATATTGAGTAGTGCTTCAGAAATGAATATTCATAGTAGAAATACTGTTTGCCATTGATATCCAGATTTGTGTCAAAACAGGGAATGGCCAGTCTGCAGCCCTCAATCTACCTCTCAGTAGTACCTCTAGGGCTGAATAAATGCAGTCTAAATCCCTTCCAAGTCTGAATTCCTCTGGTTAAGCTGAAAATGGCATTCTCTATTAACTTTGCCCTTCTTGTCAGGAACATAGTCTTGGGGGAACAACTCAATCAGCAACTCAACAGTGGTAAAGACCCGAGATTCATTAACTGCGTAACATTTTTTTCAAGAAATATGACCTAGTTACTGTATTACACTCACTGATCACCAGCTGTATCAAATAGAGAAACTCTGTATTCCATGCCATTGTACAATGCAACCTCAAACACCTCCAACCTTTGCAGAGCACCGCAAATATATTTTTGGTTGGACCAAATCCAGTGACCATGTTATGCCAATTTTACATCATCTTCATTAGCTCACAGAGCAGGATAAAATTTAAAACACTTTGCTTAATCTTCAAAATACTGTATTTGAATAAATTAGCCCCTGAATTCCACCAATAAGATAAATTGGGAATTTTTCATTCATTTTTTGGGAAGCTGGTTTTACTTGCAAATAAAAAAAATAATGTAATTATATACCCCTAGAGTCATCAAAATGCTGTAATATCGCAAGCCTAATGCCAGCGATAAGAAAAAGGGGCGTGTTCATGCAAATCGGGGCCTTTCTGCATCACAGAAGTAATTACCGCACACCGCGGCATGTCATCGCGGTAAGCGTTACGTTATCGTGCAGCGTGATATGATTTGACTATATATACTCATTTCCTTTCCCCCCTCCTTTGAGGGTGTCAGGTGTTGTAGTGAGAGGAGGTTAGTGTTGTAGAGTTCTGGAGGTAGATTTTTGTGATTTCTGACTGAGTTGTGCTGTTATCTCTTCATTTGTTTCCTTTTACCTTGATTTTTTGTGATATTTGTTGGAGTGAAAGAAACTTTAAGTCCTGACTGTCATTTTCTGTCAAGTGAAGGAGTGTGAGGAGTGTCGGAAGCCAGGAGAGGAGTGTCTGGAGCAGAGGTTTGGAGGAAAGCATGGAGTGTGAAAGGCCTGGGAAGAGAAGAGGAGGGAGGATAGGGGAAGGGGAGGAGGCAGAGGGAGTGGGCAGAGGAGAGCCGGAGTGCCAGGGGGAGTAGGTGTAGAAGTGGGGACTGGGAGAAGTAAAGACAGGCAGGAGGGAAGGGATATGAGGTAGGGGATGGGGGATGGGGGATGGGGGAAGAGGTTAGGCAGGAAAGAATAGTGGGAGGAATACCACAGCATAAGGTTAGACAGGGTAGACGGGAAGGGAGTTAGCAGTGCAGAGTTAGGTGGTGGGGGGGGGGGGGAGGAAAGGACGGGAGAGGACAGCAGGACGGAGAGTGAGGGCAGATAGGACACCTCTCCGGGAGAGGAAGTGGCACCCCCTTTGGCTAGTCAGCCAGCTTTACGGCAGAGACTGTGTGCAATCAGCTTCATTGTGGCAGAGAATGAGCTTCTCATTGCTGGGTTCCTGCAGAACTACGCCAGTCTCTTTGGAAACAGAGCAGCAAAGACATTGAAAGCAGCTAAAGGCCAAATGTGAAGGAACATAGCCCAGGCCATCACCCAGCATAGCAGCATTCATTGAAGTGCGGAACAGGTTGCACAATGCTACAGAGACGTTAAGACCCAGCTGAAGGCGAAGGTAGCAGAGTGGTCGAAATACATGCGCCAGACTGGAGGAGGAGCCCCCCTGTCCCATTGTCGACAAGGAAATGGAGCACCAACTGATTGAAAGGCTGTCCGAGGGCATGGATCAGTGGCTAGACACCACACGAGCTGCTGCTGGTAAGTTCAACTCACCTATAAATGGCCAGACAGCAACCTGTGTATACATAGGGGGTCTTTTACTAGGCATTTTTCCCATTATACAAGAATGGGAAAAAGCGTTGGTAAAAAAGCCCCAGACATTGCCAGTAGAGGCTAACTTTTGCCTTGATTCATCAAACCTTTTTCCTATACTCACACAATGGGAAAAATGCTTTAATGAATCAGGCACTGTAAATAAACAAAGTGCACCTCTTATGGGGGGAAAAAATGTTGCTATGCTTGCATATGTACTTAAGTTTTTGTTCTTTTCCTTCTCTATTTCCCCAGCTTTCGAGCAGAAAAGTGCTGGTCCCAGCCAGGAATGCCCAGATGCTCCAGGGACCAGCCACCCAATACCCTTCCTGCAAAGGCCTTTACTAATGGATGTGGAGACACGATATGAGCAGGAGGAGGGGAGCAGCATGAGGCACAGGAATCACAGGGCCTGTTTATAATGCAGTATCCAGCCTCCAGAAGTTCCATTAATGTAGACCTGGATCTTGACACTTTAATGGACTGGCAACATTCTCAGGAGCAGCTGGTATGAACCAGCACCCTACACCACTCAGAGAAAGCCCAGCTATGCCGACACTGGAGCCTCTGACTCCATCACCACTCTCAACAACAGGTCCACCCTTGTGCCAACCTCCACCAGCCCCCACACCAGCTCCATCAGGGCCCCTGCCAGCAGCCCCCATACCGCCACCATCAGGACCACCAGCACCAAAATCAGGCATCTCATCAGCCAATGTCCGGCAGTTGTAGGCAGAAATCCAGTACTTCCAAAGAACAGCACAGCGCCAAAACCGGATCCCTCAGCAAAGCATGACAGCCAGCACCCAAAGCGCTAACATCATAGCTGCTGCTATGATTTGTTATGAACAAATCCTGTAGTGAATGCCAGATCTGCCATCGGAATCATCAGCGACATCCATGGGATCGACACCCTGCAGCAGTCCCGCCAAATAGAAACACAGAAAGTGACGACAGAAAAGTCTGCCCAGCAGGCTTTCAAAATTCAGTTGGTTACTGTTTGAGATAAAGTTCCCTCCCCCCCACCCAGCTGCTAAATCAGAGAGCAATGTTGGAGTTGCATCAGAAGTGTAGTATCAGGCTTTTGGTTAAGGTACTAACCGCCGCATCAAGCAAGTTACCCCCATGCTCATTTGTTTTCCCAGACCGTACAGTTCGTCTTTTTGGTTGCTGTCTGAATCCAATTCCTCCTTTCCTCTTCTCCCTGCCATTGAAGCAGCGAGCAGTGATGGCGTTGCATCATATTTTGAAGTCTATTTGCCAAGGGTAGTATCTGCCACACCAGCAAGATACCCCCATGCCTTATTTCATTCCCCACCCCCTTGCCTTTAGGGATCCACAGTGTTTATTCCATGCCCTTTTGAAATCTTGCACTGTTTTTTGTTTTTACCACCTCCGGCAGGGCATTCCGGGCGTCCACCACCCTCTCCATGAAGAAATATTTCCTGACATTTCCTAGCGTGTAGCCAGATGGACTCAGAACAAATGGGTATAATGTCCTCGTGCTAGCAGTTGGAGACGGATCTGACGTTAGCACGGGTACATATACCCCCACAGGAAGTGTAGCAACTCAGTAATTTCCGTCTCCAAAGCAGTTTGGAGAGCCTGCACGCTCGCAGAGCGTGTTTTCCAATACTACTTTCTATTTTCTTCTTTCTATATTCTACTTACTAAATTTCTACAGGAACATCGAGCCCCGCACTCCTGCGGTGATACCCTCGGGTCCCTCCCCCAGTTGAGTTTCCCGGGGTGATTTCCGCGATCCCTCGGAGGTCTAGGCCTTGGTCCGGTGGCTGAATCGCGGTAGGGATCTAGCCCCCGAGCGAGAAGGGCTTGGGCCGGGCTGAGAGGCGCCTCGGTCCCGACGTGGACCTAGAGGCAGCGGGTGCATTTCCTCAAGCACGGCGGTGAAGGTATTTCCCCTCTCCCCCCGCAGCCGGAGACCGCCCGGGTTCCAACCGGGAAGCGCCGAGGATCAGGTAAGGCGTACATCTTTCTTTTGGTCTCAGAGGTACGAGGATCGGCGGCGTTGCCTGTATGCGGCACGCCGTGGAGGTCGCCATTTTGTCGGCCTTGTTCAGGTATTGAGCGCCCATGATAGGCGCCTGTACATCACATATTGTACGTCATTGAGCGTATATGGCTGACCGCATATTATTGTGCGCATATTGTATATCATTGAACGTAATTTGCTGACCGCATATTATTGAGCGCCTGTTGTATTACGCGCATATTGCTGCCGCATATTATTGAGCGCATATTGCATTGAGCGTATATTGCTGCCACATATTATTGAGTGCCTGTTGTATTAAGCGCATATTGCTACTGCATATTATTGAGCGCGTATTGTACTGAGCGTATATTGCTGCCGCATATTATTGAGCGCCTGTTGTATTAAGCGCATATTGCTGCCGCATATTATTGAGCGCCTGTTGTATTGACCGTATATTGCTGCCGCATATTATTGAGCGCATATTGTATTAAGCGCATATTCTTCAGCGCTACGTTCGCAAGCCGCGATGGAACATCCGAACGCCCCAGCTTCTCCTGCGGCGGCTCCTCCTGATTCCGGCATAAAAGCTCTCGGCCTCTGCTCAGCACGCCAGCTTAGAGCCACGCACAGCGAAGAGCCAGACTCCCTTTGTGCCCAATGTGAGGAGGCAGTGGGAGCCTCGGGCCAGGACCAGTCTCAACCGAGGTTTGCTGACCGTTCCCCAGGGGCCACCCCGGATCTAGCGGGCAGTCTCGAACAACCTGGGATCCCGGGGGACCTGGTACCCCGACGACTAGAGACCGCTTCCATTTCCTGGGTAGATCTCTTTAAGGGGATCCATGCCTTTGTACAGATGCAATCAGCTTCCCGTCCAGGCCCTGCTGCTGCTGCTCCAGCTGATCCTGCCCCGGACCTTCGCGCCCTTATCGTGGGCACCCGCCTCCGAGCAGTCCGGTTCAGGCGGACCCTGATGTCTCGGAGGACGAGTCCGAACCCCCCGAGGAGGGGGAACTTCCCTCGGGGATTGAGCCATATCGAACCATGAGGCGGTTCTTTCCCAAGGAAGATCTCTCCGACCTGGTATCTCAGTGCCTGGCGGAGTTGGCTATTACAGGTCCCAGCACTACGGTGCCCTCTACGCAGAACCCTCTGCTGGAAGGTCTTCATCCTACAGCCTGCCATTTTCCCTTCTTGCAAGCAGCACAGCAACTGATAGATTTAGAATGGGCTGCACCAGCGGCCTTTTTCAAAGGGGGTCGGGCCCTGACAGGCATGTACCCCCTGGAACCGGCAATCAAGGAGATGCTGGCGTGTCCTCAGGTGGACGCCTTGGTTAGCACTGTGGTCAAGCGCACTACCATTCCAGTTGAAGGGGGGGCGGCCCTCAAGGAGCCTCATGACCGGCGACTGGACACCATCCTGAAACAGACCTTTGAGGTGGCAGCTCTATCTTTGCGGATCGCAACCTGCTGCACAGTGGTGACGCGTTCCTGTTTGTCACAGGTCAGGAACAATGCTCCGGCAGCAGACAATGGAGTCCGCTCTCTCGTTCCTCACAGATGCCGCATCCGACCTAGTCCGTACGACAGCAAAGGGGGTCTCATCCTCTGTAGCTGCCAGGAGGCAGCTCTGGATATGGAATTGGTCAGCCGATGCTCCTTCGAAGACACGCCTCACCAGAATGCCCTTTAGGGGTTCTTTCCTGTTCGGCAGCAACCTTGATAAACTGGCCAGCACATGGGGCGCCTCTCCAGTACCTCGACTGCCGGAAGATAGGTTCAAAAGGAACCAGCGCGCCTTTCAGAGGCCCTCCAGAGGTAGAAGCTCCCAGCGCTTCACTCCCTATAGGAGTCGCTACCAGGCACCTCGTCCTCAGGCCAGGAACCAGTCCTTTCGGACCAAGCAGCATAAGAGGGGAGCCGGCTCGGGTTCACGGCCCGGCCGCGCCTCCCAATGAGAATCAGCCGATCCATCCGGGGGACGGAGCCATAGGGGGCAGGTTAACCCTCTTCTACCCCAGATGGGTCGAGATAACGTCGGACCAGTGGGTCCTCGCCGTCATCCGAGAGGGGTATTATCTGGACTTTCATCATCTCCCTCCGGACAGGTTTGTGGAATCTTCGTGTCCCATACACAAGAAGGCGGCATTGGAAGCTACCCTGGCGAGGCTCCTGTCCTTGAAAGCCATAATCCCAGTACCTGCATGGGAAATGGATTCTGGGCACTATTCCATTTAATTCATGGTACCCAAGAAAGAGGGCACTTTCCAGCCCGTACTGGACCTTAAGTCAGTCAATCGATACTTAAGGGTCCCGAGGTTTCGCATGGAAACTCTGCGCTCAGTCAAGACCGCAGTACAGCCAGGAGAATTCCTCACGGCCTTAGACTTGTCAGAAGCCTACCTGCATATCCCGATCCATCCGGATCATCAGCGCTACCTACGCTTCAAGGTTCTGGGACGCCACTTCCAATTCCGGGCTTTGCCCTTCGGGTTAGCCACGGCGCCGCGGACCTTCACCAAGGTGGTCGTAGTGGTAGCAGCGGCGCTCAGACGGGAAGGAATCCTTGTCCATCCCTACCTAGACGATTGGCTGATCAGGGCGAAATCACGAGAGGAGAGCCATCGGGCAACCAACAGAGTGATCGCCCTTCTGGAAAGCCTGGGATGGGTAGTCAACCTCAACAAGAGTTGCCTACAGCCTTCCCAATCACTGGAATAACCTGGGAGTCCAGTTCGACACCCAGGCAGACAGTCAGTCTCACTACCAAGAGAAGGTTAAAACTTCAGACGCGTCTCCGGTCCTTGATGGGAGCCAGCCGGCCCATAGCTTGGGACTATCTGCAGGTTCTCGGCCTCATGGCATCCACCCTGGAAGTGGTACCCTGGGCAAGGGCCCATATGAGATCTCTACAACGCTCCCTTCTCTCTCGCTGGAGTCCCCGCTTCCGGAATTATTCCGTGCATCTACCTCTGCCAGCCAGAGTGCGGACCCAGTTACGGTGATGGTTGCAGTCCAACCACACGAGCAGGGGGTCGAAGATGTCCTCCCCCACGTGGATTCTGCTCACCACAGATGCCAGCCTGAGCGGATGGGGAGCACACTGCGAAGAACTCACCGCACAAGGGTGGTGGAACAGAGAAGAGTCAGGGTGGAACATCAACCGTCTAGAGGCACGGGCAGTCCGGTTAGCCTGCCTGCAATTTGCTCAAGACTGCGGAACCGGGCAGTCAGGGTGATGTCAGACAACGCCACCACGGTGGCATACATCAACCGTCAGGGCGGAACCAGAAGCCGACAGGTATCCCTAGAGATAGTCCCGCTGATGGCTTGGGCAGAGGCGAATCTTCAGGACATCTCTGCCGTCCACATTGCCGGGAAGGACAACACCACGGCAGACTTCCTCAGCAGAGAAAGCCTAAATCCGGGGGAATGGCAGTTGTCCCCCACAGCCTTCCAGATGATTGTGGATCAGTGGGGGATTCCGGACATGGACTTACTAGCGGACAGGTCCAATGCTCAAGTACCCAGATACTTCAGCCGCAAGCGAGATCCGTTCTCTCACGGGATCGACGCCCTGGTTCAGCCATGGCCTCCCGGGACCCTGCTATATGCTTTTCCTCCGTGGCCTCTGCTGGGCGCCCTTATCCACAAGATTCAGAAGCACCGGGGCCTAGTTCTTCTAGTGGCACCAGACTGGCCAAGAAGACCCTGGTACGCGGACATGAGAAGACTACTGGCAGGGGAGCCCCTTCCCCTGCCTCCTCTCAGGGACCTGCTACGTCAAGGTCCCATCCTCCACGAGGATCCGGCTCAATTCTCTCTTACGGTCTGGCCATTGAGAGGGCTAGGCTGAGGAAAAGAGCTTACTTGGAGCCGGTGATAGATACACTCCTCCGAGCCCGCAAGTTTTCCACATCCCTCACCTACATAAGGATCTGGAGAGTATTTGAAGCCTGGTGCGACACTCATGGCACCAATCCACATGCGACTACTATCCCTATTGTTCTGGATTTCCTGCAGGATGGGCTTCAGAAGGGTCTCTCCCTAAGCTCCATCAAGGTTCAGGTGGCTGCGCTGTCTTGCTACGGTCCCAGGAGGGATGGCAAGACCATTGCCACGCACCCAGATGTTTCTCGCTTCCTGAAAGGAGTCAAGCACATTCGTCCGCCACTGAAGTGGCCAGTGCCCCTGTGGAACCTCAACCTTGTTTTGGATTTCCTCACAGGATCCACCTCAGACCCCTTCGGGGCCTGTTTCTCCGTTCGTTAACTTTGAAGATGGTATTCCTGCTGGCAGTGTGTTCAGCACGCCGCATCTCAGAGCTACAAGCGCTGTCCTGCCGTGATCCCTTTCTCAGAATCACTCCTGAGGCTATCCATCTTCGCACGGTTCCCTCCTTTCTACCAAAGTGGTCTCACAGTTTCATCTTAACCAAACCATATCCTTGCCTACCACGGCGGGTTTGAAGAAATCAGAAGAAGGGCGGACCATCTGTTCGTCCTGCACAGCGGAAAGAAACAAGGAGAAGCGGCCTCTCGGCCCACCATCGCCTGCTGGATTAAAGAAGTTATCAGAGCAGCTTACGTAGAGGCCGGGAAGTCACCGCCTCTACAAGTCAAGGCTCATTCTACCAGAGCCCAAGCAGCATCTTGGGCAGAATCCAGGATGCTGTCGCCTGCAGAAATATGTAAAGCGGCGACATGGTCCTCCCTCCATACCTTCTCCAGGTTCTACCGTCTGGATGTCCAGGCCAGGGAGGACACAGCGTTTGCGAGGGCAGTCCTACGCGGTCCTCAGGCAGCCTCCCGCCCAGGATGGGAGTAAAGCTTTTGTACATCCCACTTGTTCTGAGTCCATCTGGCTACACGTCAGGAAATGGTGAGATTACTTACCTGATAATCTCCTTTTCCTTAGTGTAGACAGATGGACTCAGCATCCCGCCCGGCTGCCGGTATACATGGGTTTCACCGATTCAAGGTAGGCCATGTCATTTTCTTACATAAGAGCGTCTCTTTGGCCAGGTGTCGACGCCTTCCGGTTGTGAATGCTGGTGGTCTCCAGCTCCTATCAATCGGTCAGGGGAATCCGGTTTCACTAATTTCATTGATCGTCAGTACACATACATCCATAACAGCTTTTGCAAGGAAGATTACTGAGTTGCTACACTTCCTGTGGGGGTATATGTACCCGTGCTGACGTCAGATCCGTCTCCAACTGCTAGCACGAGCACACTATACCCATTTGTTCTGAGTCCATCTGTCTACACTAAGGAAAAGGAGATTATCAGGTAAGTAATCTCAACATTGCTTCTGAGTCGTCCTCCCTGGAGTTTCATTTCATGACCCCTAATTCTATTGGATTCATTCCAGCGGAAAAGGTTTGTTGTTGATCTTGCATCATTAAAACCTTTCAGGTATCTGAAGGTCTGTATCATATCTCCTCTGTTCCTCCGCTCCTCCAGGGTATACATAGTTAGATCTTTCCAGCTCTTCTCATAAGTCATTTGATGAAGACCTCTCACCATTTTGGTTGCCATTCTCTGGACCACCTCCAACCTGTCTGTCCCTTTTGAGATACGTTTTCCAGAACCGAACACAGTACTCCAGGTGAGGCCTCACCAAGGACCTGTACAAGGGGATTATCACGTCATTTTTTTTTTTTTTTAAATTAGTTATTGCTCTCTATGCAGCCCAGCATACTTCTAGCTTTAGCTATCACCTTGTCACAATGGTGAACGGGTCGGCCAAACAAAACAATGCCCTCCCCCCCAAAGTGGGAAGTCAAGACATGGAAAGGGGCTTTGAAACTAGAAAAGCGCTGTGTTTTCAAATGTATAGAAAACACTGGGATGCGCTCTTCACAGAGTTGCTATGCTGCCTAGATCATGGCTTCCCAAGCCTGCCCTGGGGATCCCACAGCCAGTCGGGTTTTCAGGATACCCTCAATGAATATGCATAAGATACATTTGCATATACCGGGTCTCCATGGTATGCAAATGTATCTCATGCATATTCATTGCGGATATCCTGAAAACCTGGCTGTGGGGTCCCCAGGACAAGTTTGGGAAGCCCTGATCCTAGAAAGAGAGAAACTGGCTCATCGTCTGCTCACAACAGAGTTGCTGTCCTGTCAGGCACATTAGATGTTATGTGAAACATTTGGTAGCAGCACAGTCTGTAAAAAGCGGTCCTTCAACCTCTGGGCATATTCTACCATACTTTAAGTAACCTTCAGTGTCTTGCCAGATGCTCTCTCTTTTTACGTACTCCTGTCTCTGGCTCCAAGCAGCGGGGTGTCATCTCTTCTCATCTCCTGCAAGTGCTGGCTCTGTGCTGCGTTGTCATCTCTTCTCATCTCCTGCAAGTGCTGGCTCCGTGCTGTGGGATCCTCTCATCTCCTGCAAGTGCTGGCTCCGTGCTGCGGGATCCTCTCATCTCCTGCAAGTGCTGGCTCCGTGCTGCTCTGTCTGCAGACTGACTCCTGCTGCGTACATGTTTACCTGTTTGCAGTTTGTACTGCTGACTACATGCTGAGCTGTGCTGGCCGGGGCCTTTGGCTGTTGTCTTAGAATGCTCTTTTTGAGCATTTAGTGTGTGGGACCTTTACGTACAATTTGCTGGTCTGGCCCTTAGCCTTTCCTCTTAAAGTGCACTCTTTGAACATACACTGTGTGGGGCCTTGGCTGTAATATTGCTGGCCTGGCCTTTTGGCTGTCCTCTTTGAGTACACTCTTTCAACATGCACAATATGCGGTATAACATGTACACCAGTTTTTGTGCTTTTTGTAGCTCTCACTTCACAGCTGTGAGACAGTTTTAGGGGTGCCACTTCCTCTTTTGGGGCCCTATTTACTGAAGGATTTTTCCTAGTATTTTTAAATGGAAAAAATGCTTAGTAAATATCCCCCAATGTAATTGGGTGTAATCATTCTGTGTTAAGGATAACATGCAATACCTGTATATGTCATGATATTTGCATATATTACTGTTCAGGTTAACGCAGAATGTGCAGTGAATGAAAATGTACATTGTTCTGTGCTATGACCTATCTTTGCAGAATGTGATAAAGAAAGCAAATTGCAGAATTTCAAGCAGTGTACTACATGTGTTTGTTAAAGTGCTCACTGTTTGAAAAACTGACGTTTTTCGTGATGTTTAATTGTGTGGTTTTAGTCTGTATGGGTAGGTATGGATAAACGTTGGATGTCAACATTACCTTGCATGCTCCAATGCCCTGAGACACAAAAAATGTTCATTTATGGAGGACGCAAGGCCTTAATGGCTCTGCCATTGCAAGGAAAGCTCAGTGTATGCTATTCACGAAGTTATACAGAGGTCAATAAGAAGACCCTTACTGTGGCACTTCACTATTGACACTTGTTGGGTTTTTTAATTACCATTTTGTTAGATGACTTCTACTTAGATGGCCCTTTTTGCAAC
The DNA here is from genome assembly GCF_901001135.1 of Rhinatrema bivittatum. NCBI lineage: Eukaryota > Metazoa > Chordata > Amphibia > Gymnophiona > Rhinatrematidae > Rhinatrema > Rhinatrema bivittatum. The sequence goes on along the minus strand of NC_042616.1, from coordinate 127,318,337 downwards.
CAGGCCTGAACCTTAAGCCACACATGATATAGTATATATGTATAGCCTGTATGGTGTAATTGTTGAACATACAGTGTTCATGACCCAGCATTTTTTCTTTTCGGTCCACTTACTTCATCCAGAAGTGCAAGGGTATGTAACAACAGATGTTACATACGTCACATAATTTACACTGTAAACCAGGGGTCGGGAACCAATGGCTGGCGAGCCAGATGTGGCTCTTTCGATGGCTGCATCTGGCTCACAGACAAATCAAACTTATGGGCTTATGGCGGCGAGGAGCAGTAGCGGAGGCGGCTTGCATGCGCGGAAGGGAGGGAAAGGAACGGAACACCCCCCCCCCCCCCGAGATCTTCCATCTGCTCCGTCTGGGCTCTGACCGGCCCTCAAATGCGCCGTAGAAAGCAGCTCTACGACGCATGCGTGGGCGAGCACGTCGGTCAGAGCAGAGCGTGCCTGCAAAAAAAAAATGGTGCTGGGAGGAGCAGTGGCGGCGGCGAGGGGTGGTGGCAAGGAGTAGTAGCAGCGGTGAGGAGCAGTAGCGGCGGTGGGGAGTGACTGAGGGGAGGGGGAGGGAGGAGCGAGTAACTGAGGGGAGGGGAGGGAGGAGAGAGTAACTGAGGGGAGGGAGGGAGGAGAGAGTAACTGAGGGGAGGGAGGAGGAGCAGCAGCGGCGAGGAGCAGTAGCGGCGGCAGGGGGGAGTGGCTGAGAAGTCACATGGCTGAGAAGTCACATGGCTGAGAAGTCACATGGCTGAGAAGTCACATTAATGGTAAGAAGTACTTTATTCATCATTGGTTAGCAACAGCATAACGTTGTTAAAAAAAATTCAGAGACTTATTGTACTTTAAAAGTGTTGGTCTTACATAAAATGCACATATTTACTTGTATTTAGTTTTAAACATATTGTATGGCTCTCATGGAATTACATTTTAAAATATGTGGCGTTCATGGCTCTCTCAGCCAAAAAGGTTCCTGACCCCTGCTGTAAACCGTCAAAGGTGTGTACTTTGTATCTGTTCTTAAGAAGGCATGTCCTGGGTGGTGAAAGGGTTGCATGTGTTTACATTGTTATAGGCAATGTTGCTAGCAAGTTGTGCAGAAATGGCATGCACAGATTAACTAACTACTATATCCAAGCAATTTAGTATTTCCATGTCTTTTCATTATTTCTTGCTTCCCCCCCGGGGAGTGGTGTTTTGCAGTGGCTTTATTGGTTGCAAGTATGCATGCAGCAGCTATATGTCATGTGAATATTTTTTAACACATAGCAGCATGCATACTTCCTTACAATGAAGGCATGCCCAAACACTGTTCCCTGAGGAAAATCGAAGATTGGTATGAAGACATGCAAATGCTGTATGTACTGGCACTAGTACTAGTGTGTGCATTAAATGTAGAAACACTTTCCTTGCAGCGTTACCTATAACTTTGTGCAGACTTGGGAATCATAAACTGCACACACCATGTGCTCTTAATACACATCCTTACTGGTGTAACAGTTCATACACACTCTCAGATGTTGCTTTGAAAGTAAGGCTCATATGATGGCTAATCAGCAGAGGGTGTTGAAGGTGTTGGGTACCAGCATGTTCTACACAGTATGACTGATACCCTGCTACTGTTCTGCTTTTGGTATATGTCTGCAGAGTGAAAGGAGTCAAAAATTACACATCATATAATGGCCCCCAAGGCAAGAGAGTACAGACATGGCAGGCTGTCTGCGGAAGTCTGCATTGAGCATAGCACCAGCAGCACACCTCCTTGGCCTCTGCTCTTTGCCTCTGCAGATGGTATAGAACACAGCAATCAGTCAGTCCTCAACTATACTTCACTTACAGCAGCTGAGACTGTGTTCCATGACTGACCAAGTACACTGCATACGAAAACAATACATTTTCATATTGAACACAGTGTGCAATAAACAGTGGCCCATACCTTGGTATATAGGGATAGGCGTCACACATATGTAGTCACAGTAAAGGTACTGTCTTTAAAAAGGGCCAATAGACATCACATATTAACTTCCTTTGTATACACACCACAGACGGAGTGTTCACAAAGGTGGCCTGGTGTGCCTACCTGTATGACAACTATGCATGATATTAAATAGTTTCAAATGAACCCAATATGTGCAAGAAATGATATACACAAAACCATATAATTTTGCTGATACTATAGAGCTAACAGTTCAAAAATAGACGATGCAAATATTTTTATAACATCTCAAAGAGACCATCATACACCTTGGGCTGTTAATCACACGTGACTATAACTCACCCGGAATAAGGCTTAAAGGTTTATTATCATCGGTCACTTGTTTGAGATGCATATATCATTTTTGCTTATTTTTGTGTTTTGTGAATTAGGTAATCAACAGTCTCTTAACTTCGAGGTGCTGTATTATCCATACCTTCAATTCCTTTTCTTCTCTTCTATATGCAAGTCAGAAAAAGCTCTGCTGTCCTGCGCCGACACTGCAGCAATTTGGAAATGTATTCCTTCATCAGGGTTTGACATCTTGAGCATGCTGATTACATTTCTAAGACTGTCTTCATTAGAGACTGTATTTTGATTCTGCAAAATATTATCAAACATAACATGCTATTTCTGAGAAAACTCTAGATTAACGGCTTCATATTGGATGCAATAGCCCACTTACTTTTCATGAAATGTCCAACATGCTTGTAGCCTTCTCTTACTTGACTTCACTGTATATAGACTAAACGCTGTGTCTCCTGTCTTTAAAAAGCTCAAAAGCCCGCAAAAATCAGGGACCGGAAATGACATCATGCCGTGACGTTTACTCTATGCGGTTTGTCACCAAAGGCTCATATCAAGGTGAACCAATCTATTTTTCATTCAGTCCCAATGGCTGAATGGGATTGAGCCGGTGAATTAAAAACTTTTTGTACTTCAATACAGCAGTTCAATCTTCACCTCTCCAAGAAATGGGAACTTGCTCTAAAAATATCCATTTAAATTCATTTAAATTCCTCAAACTGATGTTTACTGCTGATATAATAAAAAAAACAATTAGTGCTTTAAGTTCTTTTGTAGCTACTCAACTCCGATTTTCTATTAGCCTTGTTCTGATCTCACGGGTAGTGCATCTGATGCTTAATCTGTCACCAAAGGCTCATATCAAGGTGAACCAATCTATTTTTTCATTCTGTTTTTTCATTCATTCCCAATGGCTCAATGGTATTGAGCCACTCAATGGTATTGAGCCACTGAATCCAAAAATTTTCTTTGTAATTCAATGCAGCGATTTGATTCCCACCTCTCCAAGAAATGGAAATTTGCTCTAAAATGATCCATCTAAATTGTTTTTTTATTGCATCAGCAGAGAACATGTGTTTGAGGAATTTAAATGGATATTTTTAGGGCAAGTTCCCATTTCTTGGAGAGGTGGGAATTGAACCGCTGAATTGAACTACAAAAATTTTTTGATTCACCAGCTCAATCCCTTTGAGCCATTGGGATTGGTTCACCTTCATATGAGCCTTTGTTGACAAACCACATAGGATAAACATCATGGCATGATGTTATTTCCAGTCCCTGATTTTCGTGGGCTTTTGACCTTTTTAAAGACGGGAGACACTGTATTTTTGTCTATATACAGTGAAATCAATTAAGAGAAGGCTACAAGCACTTTGGACATTTCATGAAAAGGTAAGTGGGCTATTGCATCCAATGTGAAGCCGTTAATCTAGAGTTTTTCTCAGAAATAGCATGTTGTGTTTGTATTTTGATTCTGCAAAATATTATCAGTCTCTGATGAAGACAGTCTTAGAAATGTGATCAGCATGCTCAAGATGTCAAACCCTGATGAAGGAATATATTTCCAAAACGCTGCAGTGTCGGCGCAGGACACCAGAGCTTTTTCTGACTTGCATATAGAAGACAAGAAAAGGAATTGAAGGTGTGGCTAATACAGCACCTCGAAGTTAAGTGACTGATTAACAAATTCAAAAAACACAAAAATAAGCAAAAATGATATATACATCTCAAAGAAGTGACCGATTGATTATAAACCTTTAAGCCTTATTCCATGTGAGTTATAGTCATGTGTGATTAACTACCTGAAGTGTATGATGGTTACTTTGAGATATTATAAAAATATTCGCATAGTCTATTTTTGAATTGTTAGCTCTATAGTATGAACAAGATTATATGATATTAAATAGTTACATATGGAGAGAAACACTACATCCACAAAGATGGAGCTCAGTAATAGGATGTTCCCCATGCCTGTGTGAGGAGTGAAGGTTACCATGAGGTCATAAACCCCCACACCCACCCTGCCCAATCGATGTACATGCTTGTGTGTTTTGCTGCGTTATGGTATGCGTTCATATGAATGTTGGGTATCATACAAGCGGAACCTACAAATTTAAGTGGCAGTTCCATGCAGCATATCATTACAATGAAAGGGTAATATTGTTGCATGTCACAAACACCCTCCATGACTTGACAAGGGTCTGTAGCATGCGTAATTGTGGGTAGGCAGGATAGCAGCTAACCATGGTGTTATGTGCCGTACTCCAGGAAGCACATTGCATTGTGAGTCTGTGGAAGGTGAGTGAAACATCAAAAAGTGCAGTTAACCTTTCAAATTATCCAACATACTACGTGTCACCATGCCCACCTTAACACCTCTGACTGTAAACAACCAGTACATATATAATGTGACAATAATTGGTGTTAATGATGGCTTACAGTTGTAAGACCATTTGTATGCCTGTATACATGCACTGTCACATGCACACCCTCTGCAGCAGATAATCACTCATTGAAGTTCAGGCAAACCTGAAAGTTGGCAATTGTGCTGCACATTGTGCTTATGTGTTGGGAAAATCATATGTCCAAAATGCAGGAAGACATGACTATCAATGACACACAACCCGTATAATGTTCCTGAAACCTGCCATCTGCGGATAAGTGATGCTGTGTGTGACAGGGGCGTAAATGTTATGTAAACCCTTGCCCTGCATTATGTGAAAGGATTAGGAGGAAAGATATGACTGCAGTAACAATGGTTATGAACTGTACAGCCATGGTGCCATATTACTTGATAAGTGAAGGCAGGACCGTAGCATATGCACTCTCCTGCCTTCACTCACCTGTGAATGCATACTCTTGGATTGTTCACAAAAAGGTGATGACGGCAAACTAATATCACGAAAGGCAAGACCCTCAATTTTCTTACATATATTGTGATACTTGGATTCAGGAATATTTATGCTAAATTTGAAGGAGCTGTGCACATAGGAAAAACGTACCCACATAGCACTCTTCCTTTCACGCAGGCAGTAATGCAAGATATAGGTGGGCCTGCGCCGCATGGCCAGAGCCCCACCATTGACCGTTGCGTGCCCACGACATGGGAAGGCCCCCGGGGGGGGGGGAGGCTGTGGGGCGCAGAAAGCACGGGGCAGCCGGGGAATCCCCCCAGCCCGCCCCCCTCCCTGTTTCCTTGAGCTGTGACAAGAAGAGAGAGCGTCAGCATAGCCCCGCCCACTGCACCTGAGGATGACATGAGCGGCCCCTTTAAAGGGCCGCGATGAAAGAACGCTCCTTTTTGGATTGCAAGGCAGAGGTGCCGAGGAATGCAGCGAGGGAGGAGAGAGAAGGATTAGCGCAGCAGCAGGGATCCTCATCGGCCAGGTGCTGTGCGGAAAGAAGCAGCATAGGCAAGCGAGGCAGCTGAGCGCAGCATCGCTTCAGGGGATTTCTGATCGAGCGGTCGCAGCTTGAGCAAAACAGTATATAAAAAAATAATAAACACCAATATATTAACTCAACGTATATTTAAAAAAATGTATTATGCATTTGTCTTTGTTCATGATATTTTTGCATGGCCACGGGGTTCCACCACCCCCTCTCCCCCCTTGTGTGTCTCTGTATGGCCTCCTACTTTCACTTTCGTGGGGTTAGGGGGAAATTGGGAGCTTCGCTTAACCCCCTGTTCGCTGCCCTTCATGGGCTCCAATACCAAGCAAATTGTTATGGGGGGGGGGGGGGGGTTTATAGGGCGCATGTTATGTAGGAGCTTGGTGTTTCGCCCTTGGGCTGGAAGGTTTCTTTCAAAGGGCCCGAGTGCCCATATGTTAGCCCCCTAAAAAGGTAGGGGCCCAGAGGCACTATATATTAGGGCAAGGCACACCTGCAGAGGAAGGGGTGCTACACACAATCAGGGGCAAGGCACACCTGCAGCCAGAGGCTGGAAGTAGCACACGGAATCGTATGAGGCCCCCCCCCCCCCAAACAACACCAGATTAGACAGAGTTGGACAGGGCGGGGGGCCTGCGGACGCCCTGACAACATATACGTGGATCAGCACACCCCGGATGCAGGACATAGGTCAAGGGGCAACAAGGGGACAGATAGGCAATGGGCCATATAGGATTTAAAAAAAAAACAAACAAATTATATTGATAACTAATCTATATAAATAAAAATGTTAAATAGTTTGGACAAAATCGCTAATCTCAGAAACCACTGAACAGATTGCTTTCAAATTTGGACACAACCTTCATTTTGCATACAGGAAGGTTCTTCTGTACTTACATTACAGATATGTCACACCTGTGACAGGTAAAATAGGTTCAAAAAGAGTTTTGAGAAAACAGCGACATCTGCTGGATGTAAGCACCATCTGTTACACCTTACACTAACACACGTTACACTAATCATTTCGCCAGGTCCACGTTTCACTTCCATTTTAACACATTCGCGCACTTTTTTCGCCGGAAGATAACTATTTCCTTTACAGATAAAATACACCCACCACCCTCCTCGCACCCCCCCACACACATGCCAAATTGATTTACTTCCCACAGCCTCCCAACACACATCCCACACACATGCCAAACTTATTTACTTCCCAGGCCCTCACAACACACACAAAACCTGACAGAAGTCCGGGAGGCTCCAGCGGGGGGCCAGGAACGGTCCGGGACACATCTCCTGTACTACAGCCGTCGGCTGCCAGCAATCAACGTGGCGCCGACGGCCCTTTCCCTTACTATGCCACTCGGGGACACCAATGGCGGCAGTAGCCCATGTGACATAGTAAGGGCGAGGGCCCCTCGGTGCCATTTTCAGGACTGGCAGCTGGCGGACCTTTGCCCTTACTATGTCAAAGGACCTACCGCTGCCATTGCTCCACCCCACTGACATAGTAAGGGCAAAGGGCATTCTGAACCCGTTTCAGTGCTCGCAGCTGACGGACCAACGCCAGTACATCGCTCCTGGACCGCTCCTGAATGCCCGCTCCACCGACTGACATTTTTATCAGGTCTCGGGGGGTCTGGAGGGTGGGGGGTGGTAATGAATTTATTGCGAACATCTTGGGGAGGGGTCATGAGGGGGGGCAGGTTTCATTTATTCAGCAACTCTGGGGGGGCAGGGGGGTGGGCTACTGTTTTTTGCAGGGCTGGGGGGAGGGGCAGGAGAGTGTGGGGTGGTTAGTTTTAAGAGAACTTTTCTCATAGGGTTGTTTTTTGGGGGAAGTGGGAGGTTCACACACAAATACATACACTAAACTTGCACGATCTCGGGAACGCACCAAAATAGCCCTCCCCAGACCACAAAACAAATTTGTAAGTGCAAATTTGGTTAGGCACTCCCCTATTTGGCTACATAATGCGCACAGACGCCCAGGGACAGACCACATGTAGCACCAACAATTTTAATTTCCCAGGTCTTGGGAGGGGGCAGGAGGGTGGGGGATTATTTGATTTAAAGGGTTGGGATTGGGGGGGTTTGGGGTGGGGGTTCCCACAGAAATAGAAAGACAAAGGTTTTCTGATCTGAAGGGTAGGCAGTAGGCAGGGGGAGGTGTCAGTGAGGGGAGGGAGAATGAGGGGGAGGTAAGTGTCAGGGGAGGGAGAATGAGGGGAGAGGGGAGAGAGTTGGAGTGGGGACAGGGGAGGGAAGGGGTGGTGAGTGACTGAGGTAAATGAGCAAGGGGGAGGGAGGGTAAAGAACCTGACTGTGCCACTGCACGGCGAGAGACAGAACTGTAAGAAAAGGCGAACGGTGTGTGCAGACGGAAGAGGGGACGAGTAATGAAAAAGAGTTAGCGCACAGACCGGGCAGACAACACGGCAAGAAACTGTAAGAGACAGTAAAAGAACAAGAGTGACGAGGAGTAGAGGAGAAGAAGCTGAGGTGCCAGAAGTACGAGTCGAGCTGGGACTGAATGGCAGGCGAGCAGTAAGGCGAAAATGCTAGAAAGGGAGAAAACAGCGACGGACTCCACGAATACGGAAGCTGGGGCAGACGATGATGCTGTTTCAGCTCCACAGCAGCACGCTGCGGAGAGAGAGCCAATGGGTAATGCTGCATGGCAGAGCGACCGCAAAAACGTAGATATAGGACAGCGGGAGGAAAGAACATAGATCTATCAGCAGAGCGAGATACCCGCCAGCGGCACACAGCGAGGCAAATTGGGAGGAAGGTCAACCTGAAGGCAGCAATAGAAGATACCCGCCGTGGTATGAGAATGATGACTGGTTTCCTAGGCCGCCATGGGAGAGCCCCTTTCCTGGCCCATTCCCAGGTTGGAACCAGGAGGGGAGACCGTGGGAAGGATGGCACTACGGAGGAAGGTACAGACGATACTATGACCATTCGCCTTGGTGGAATTGGCAAGCCCCACCTCAAGGAACGGTTCACAATCAAGAAAGAAGGCAGGCGCAGCAGACAACATCAGGCGTTGATGAACATTCATCAAGGAGACCGGCACAGGGGAATGTCTTCGAAGTAGAAGTCACCTTATAGTGCCACAGCAGCAGTGGGAGGCGAAGACGACGGTGCCGCGAGGCACAGCATTCAGACGGTACAACAGGAAACCAGAAATGCGGACAAGAGGCCATATACCAGCCAGGCAGAACAAAGGTCACGTGAGGAACGCGGCAATGACGGTGAGTCAGAGGCGAGTGGGTGCAAGGAGGGTTCCGCAGGGATGGAACAGACAATGGGAATAGAAAATAAAAAGCGCAGGGAGAAGCACAAGCGCAGGACCAGTTCTAGCTCTGACAGCTCTTCCTTAACATCTTCCGAGTCCTCCAATAGCAGCGAGCAGCATATAGCGGCAAAGACAGGGGAAAAGGAGCCCAGAGGCCCTCCAGCTCTGACCACCTTGTTCGAGCTATGGGAGGGTGTGCTGAGGAGATTGAGGAAGCAGATCAAGAAAAGGAAGTACATAGATATTTTCACCATTCTGCATGGGCGACGCAGATTGGAGAGTAGAAAGAAAGCGAAAGACGGATTGGCAACCTTGGACAAGGAGATGAGAATTCCAAAAAATAGTGAACTGGATAAAGGCGTTTCTGTATATGACTGGCGTGGTCGGCACAGAGTCCCATCCCATTATGGACCCATGTTGAGCTATGCAGTTACCATCTTACAAGCATACCAGGAACATGACAGTTGGGCATGGCTCAACTATGCCAAGAAATTGCAGGACAAAATGGAGGAGAAAATGTTCATGACATGGGGAACCCAGGACATCAGTCTCTGGATGCAACAGATGACAAGGAAACCCACGGATCAGGGCCGAGCAAGGAATACAAGGACATCGCCAACTAGGCACTCTGCAAGACAGGCACACGTGCAGGATGACACAAGCTGGCATTATAAGACCGCATGTACCTTCCAGATTGCAATTTAAGCATGTCTGTACAGCATGCGTGGCACCACACCCAATGACAAAATGACCGAAAAAAACAGTTGACTGGGAGTAAGCCTAAAGCAATTTGAGAAAGGACAGTTCAACACAGCATCGTCACCCATCAGATTTGGAAGCAATTCAGCCATGGCTGGACATATAGCAAAATCAACAGAAGGCACATAAGACAGCCTAAGGATTTCGGGCAGGTTTCATAATACTTTTCCAAGGCCGCGTAGAAGAAATAGACCAGTAACGCCCCATCAGTAACCCATCACAAGGATATAGTAAAAGCAAAGCTAAGAGACGGAACTGGCACTGGGGAGGACGGCTGGTCCGTTTAGCCAACAATAGTTTCAGAACATGTTCCTTTCCCCATTGGCAGTCATTCCAAAAAAAGAAAAGGGAAAATACCGGCTGATACAGAATTTATCATACCCACCAGGTCAGTCGGTGAACGATCAATTGCCACAGAAGGAATGCACAGTGCAATACGCATCTTTCGATTCGGCGATAGCGCTGGTACGAGCATGTGGAAAAGGGGCACTAATGGCCGAGAGAGTTAGTCATGCTACAGCCACTTACAAGAATTCCAAAAGATAACCGGGGATTTTGGTGTTCCACTGGCACTCAGTAAAACAGAACATCTAGCAACGATTATATCCTTCCTTGGCATTGAGATAGATTCAAATAAGATGATAGTGAGACTACCAGAAGAGAAAGTCGACAATCTTCGCATAATCTTACAACAAGCGGCATCTGTCAAAAAATAATCCTGCGGGTCGCCCAATCCATTCTGGGATCATTGAACTTCGCGTGCCGGGTCATTCCCATGGGAAGAGCATTCATGAGGAGATTAGCGGTGGCGACAGTGGGGGTGCAACGACCGCATCATTTCCTACGTGTCTCCAAAGATATCCGGGCCGATTTTAAGACTTTAACTAAGTATCTGTAATACAGGGGCCACCGCTGTCCAACAAAGATTTGAACATCCACACCAATGCATCAGGAGGTTGGGGTTTTGGAGAAATCTGTCAAGATTCATGGTGTGCGGAAAGCTGGCCAGAAGAATGGAGCTCCAACAGGCTCACCAAGAACATAACATTTTTAGAGCTCTTCCCAATATGGCTGACACTGGTACTGTGGAGCGACCGGATAAGAAATAAACACACAACATTTTGGTGTGACAACCAAGCAATGGTGCAGGTAAGAAATGCTCAATCGGCCAAGGGCCCGATGGTTGTCAATTTGCTAAGGGAAATAGTATTAGAGGCATTAAGAAACAACACTACACTGCAGGCTAAGCACTTGCTGGGAATATTTAATGGCGCTGCGGATGCATTATCTCGTGCTAAATGGCATTTGTTTCGTAAGCAGGTACCAACAGCGGACGAAGTGGGGACACCAATGCCAGCGCACCTATGGAAAGTTGGTCTGCAACCACACAGGAATTAATACGCAGATCTGTCACCCCATCTACTTGGAACTCTTACTGCTGGGGATACGAAGTAGTGACCAAGTTTTTGGGAGACAACGGTTGGCGACAAGACCCAATAAGTGTGGAGCTGATTGTCAAATATATAGACTCAGCAAAGGAGGCCGGAGTATCATTAAACACAGTAATGAAATGCCTGGTGGGATTGGCGTTTTTCTCTAAGGCACGCGATTGGGGTGACTCAACTAAGGCATTCATTATCAAAAAGATGATGACCGGATGGGCAAGAAGAGTAGGTCCCACCAGGGATAGCAGACATCCTATCACACATGACATGCTGAGGACTTTGTGGACACAGTTGTCAGCAATTGCATCATCGGAATTTGAAATCGGACTCTTTCGACTAGCATTCTCATTGGCATTCTTAGGGGCTTTTAGAGTAAGCGAACCGTAGCGGACAATAAGGGAGACAAGGGAAATACTGGGCTGCTTAGAATGTGGTGTGGATGCCAGAGAAGCTAACAATAACAATACAAAAATCCAAGACTGACCAAGAAGGAAGAGGGACTACGTTGTCACTCCCTTGTCCAATACACAACATGAGAGTATCTGGCGGTGAGACCAGAGGGGGGAGTGCACCTGCTGATAAATGTAGACTGAACTCCACTAACCAGATTCCAATTTGCTGCAGTACTCAAAGCATTGGTAACGGAAATGAAGTGGGACACAAAGAAATTCACCACACGCTCATACCGAATTGGTGCAGCCCAGGCTGGACTCGAAACGGCCGCAATAAAGAAAATTGGACGTTGGCGATCTAAGGTGGTCCATACATATGTACGATTAGACAGAGTGAACATGGCTAACAAGAATTGTTAATTTTATCTTACAGATACCCAACATATAGCATGGATCATTGGTCACTCATACGTACGCTGGGTGGCTAAGAGAGCATATGGATGGCCTTATGGACAGCAATTGGGTCTGGCACCGAAAGGTTGGCTCGTCGAATGGGAGGGAAAATTGGGCATGCAATGGGAACAGTTATTGCCCTTTTTACAGCGCCTAAGGCACGCAAGGGCAGCTCCGAATGTGATATTACCTCTGGGGGGGCAATGACTTGGGTTCATGGACATGCAAGCACTTGGTAAAAAAGGTAAAAAGTGAGCTGGAAATGATATTTGATCTATACCTGAATGCCGTGGTATGCTGGTCGGATATCATACTGAGGCTAAAATGGAAAGATGCGAAATTATGGGGTCGGGGGAAAAAAAAGTCAATCACCAAATTGGGATATGGATACAAAAAATGGGGGGGGGGGGGGGGGGGGGCTGCAAATAAGACATCAGTGGGCTGACGATATGTCCCCAGGGTTGTTCAGACCGGACGGAATATACTTGTTAGATATCGGATATGACATATTCAATAATACCCTACAGGATACCATTGAGGCACAAGACAGGTAAAAATGCCACAGCTTATATATTAGTGGGGGGACACGAGGCAAGGGTCCTCCCTACCTCGTGCCTTGGCGGATACCCGGGCCAGTTGGGCAGGATTACAAGTGGTGCTGGTGACATCACAGGATGGCGGGGTAGCCGTCAGCACCGAGAGGCAAGAAGGAGATGAACCCCTTGCTCGGGAGGAAGGCGGAGGGGGTCCCAAGGAGTCAAGCTGCCTTGCTTGGTTCACGCAGTGGGCAGTGGTGGAAACATACTACCGGCTCAGGTATCCAGAAAAGTTATGTTTAAAATTAAAACTGCAGCCATATTTATACCAAAAGATGAAGTACGTGTAGTTGTTATAATGGACAATGAGGAGGGGTGGTGAAGGTATGGACAAAGAAAATTGAAGGATTGACGGACAGGGGAGTATACTGCAGGAGCATTTGGGCCACGAGCATACTTATGACAGAGTGTCTTTTGCATGTGAGGGTGATAATGAGGGCCACTGTTGATGGTTGTCAGGCCATAATGAGGTAGATATGGCACAGAGTGTAATACCAGATGTCACAAAATTTCTGTCAATATCAGGCGCAACACATACTGGCAGACACATGTGTATCATGTAATTCTAACTGTGACAACTTTATTACAAGTACACTGTAAAGCTCCATTTCAAAACATGAGCATCCATATGTGTTCCTATGGTATATGGTGACATACTTAGCTAAGAGGTGACACAGACAACTGAGAGCCACTATAGCAGCAGCTAACAGGCCTCGGGTGCACATCCCCTTGAAGGGGAATAGGAATGTAAATCCTATCAGGTAAATTGTGTCTGGATAAAATAGTGGTGAATTTGCCTGCAACTGAGCATGTTCTCCTGGCCTCCAGCCAGGGAGAATTGGAGGAGATCCCATGGCAGATGTGGACATATGTCCATTGGTAGTCCGTGGTGTATCGCCACATTATGGAACACGCAGCACAGCAATACAATCTTTGCTAATTTTGGTGGGGCATACATTAAAGCTTTACCCTTCTTGTCCAACAGTGAAACTAATTTTTCAGAAGGCCGAAGGTGTGTTCTATGACATTGCAGGTAGCACTTAAGGCCTCGTATCTAGTCTCTGTCAGTGTGTTAGGCATGTGTATGGGGGTGTGTAGCCCAGGGCCTTCAACTGTACCCTGAGTCTCCTGCAGCAATGACAGAAGGAAAGCATGAATGTTTGCTTTGTTAGTGACAGATATGACTGGCAAACCATAGCATCTAGTAAGAGTATATAAGCTAGCCAGTACCTTTGCTGAGCCGTCAAATCTGATGAGCATTGCCAGGGACCATGTGAGTATTGTTGTTTGCTACATGTGTTGGCAAAATGTACAGAAAAGGTGGTGATCTGTGTAGTACAACAGCATCTGATGTTATCATTGCAAGTTTTATATGTCAGGACCTCGCAACCCAACAAAGGGTAGAGCTGTGTAGGTGCCTGCCAACCTTTCACACATGCATAAGAGGACAGAAACTTGTTCTACCAGCAAATGGCAGTGGCTGTTGTTTTCCATCATGGAACTCCAGTGTGTACTGCATTGAAAACCATTCACCCCAGACACAGGAAATATGGCAGCACTGCAGACTGCTTGTGATACAGGTATTTGACATTGTAGAAAAAGTGTAGGTGACAATGTTCCTGACGCATAAGTAACTGCCCACATTTGATTGTGTTCTGCCAGCAGTGTATGAATGTCGGTATAAAAAGCATTAAAAAAAAAAAAGCATTAAATAAATAAGGTTTGGATGCATATGACATATTATAACAGGTCCCAAAGAGAGGATAGGAACGGACCTTGTAGGTAATAAATACATGCTATGTATATAGTCCATTAAGACGTAAGTTAATGGGCCTTGTTTTCCACCATTAATTTGATAGCATTTATAAACTTTGGTTGAGAAAGGCATAGCCTTGAACAATGTCCTGTATACATAACCCAAAAAGCAGGTGAAATGCCACCAATTGCATCCTTCCCCACAACTCGCCACTCCCTATTGGGTGCCATTACCCACATATGGATAAGCATTGATGGATATAAGAAAGCAAAGGGTCTTACCTACAAGCCAAGCATCGCCATACAGACCAGCCTCAAAATTTTCAAAGAGCCCAGATTGCCTAAGTATAAAGAATCGTGTGCAGCACCAGGGTACCTTGCCACCGTGTCAAGGATGCACATTCAAGCATCACACACCACTTGTACATTGATGGAGTGGAAAAACTTTCTGTTGCGGTACTTCTCCCTCTGACGGGGTGGTATGGCCACGTGCGTGCAGTCGATAGCTCCGATTACATTGGAAAGTGTGCAAAGGCATAGAAACCTCTCTTCAAGTCCAAGTCCTGCCTGTCACGAGGAAATTGTATGTATCGAGTAATGCAGTTTGTTACAGCTGCACTGACCAGATCAAGACAGCGTGAGAAGGTGGTTTACAACATTCCCTTCTCCCCCCACCCCCTCCCCACTACCCCTACAGTGGTATGGAAGGAGCCACTTGCTGTGAAATGTAGGACTGCCAATAGTTTGGTGAGCCCAGGGACAGTGCATGACCTTGCTTTGACTAGATCCAGATTCCCTCAGATGTCTTCATATAATTCCGGGATTGCAAGAGAGCTGAGACGATACCTGCTAACCAGACATGCCCAGCCAAGGTTGTTCGTGGTGGAAAGATATGCTCCTTGTATCTCCCTGCACATGGCCAGGTGCGTGCACGTCGCTGCGCAGGACCCAGACCTCGCATGCACTGCTGGTACTTCCCTGGGACGTCTTGGTAGTGGCCTTGTGTCCTGATCTGGTTGTTCATCTTCCACATGTCAAGTGCGGTAAGGCTGGGCAGACATAAAGAATGCACATAGCTGTACTATTTCCAGTCACCAAAAACAGGAATGCTTGGTAGGTGTGTTTGTATTGATTGCAGTGTTTTTCATGCGCGATGCACACCGCGATAATAGCGCGGAATGTGATATCACCCGCAATCTGACCATAGTGCTCAGAAAAAAGCTGTAGTTATTAGCCGCATTAATAACCCACGATATTGTGCGATACTTATCGTGCAGCACGCTACCACCCTCTACATTTACCCCGTCCAAACTCCTCCCACTGGAATATGAAATTAAGTTTTTGCATACACATATAGGGGCGGATTTTAAGAGCCCTGCTCGCCTAAATCCGCCCAAATCCGGGCAGATTTAGGAGAGCAGGGCCCTGCGCGCCGGTAGGCCTATGTTCAATAGGCCTACCGGCGCGCACAGACCCCGGGACTCGCGTAAGTCCCGGGGTTTGGCGAGGGGGGCGTGTCGGGCGGGCCCGAGCCGCGCGGTGTTTAGGGGTGGGCCTGGGGGCGTGGCCGCGCCCTCCGGACCCGCCCCCAGGTTGCGTCCCAGCGCGCTAGCGGCCCGCTGGCGCGCGGGGATTTACGCCTCCCTCTGGGAGGCGTAAATCCCCCGACAAAGGTAAGGAGGGGGTTTAGACAGGGCCGGGCGGGTGGGTTAGGTAGAGGAAGGGAGGGGAAGGTGAGGGGAGGGCGTTAGAGGATTCCCTCCGAGGCTGCTCCGATTTCGGAGCGGCCTCGGAGGGAACGGGGGTAGGCTGTGCGGCTCGGCGCGCGCTGGCTATACAGAATCGATAGCCTTGCGCGCGCCGATCCAGGATTTTAGCGGATACGCGCGTATCTACTAAAATCCCGCGTACTTTTGCTTGCGCCTGATGCGCCAGCAAAAGTACACGAACGCGCCGTGTTTGAAAATCTACCCCACAGTGATAACGCAGTAATGCGTGCGGTGCTTATCGCATGCACTGAGTATAGCATTTTGACGAATGAACCTGAGAGACTTAAAATTTAGTTTTAAAATACTTCATCGCCTTCCTGATTACATCTCTCAAAGCAATTTACAACAAACATTAAAACAATATGTCATAAACAATTGAATACATTAAAGCTGTATATCATAAAACAATTCGTCCAGCAGACCAAAATTAGCTGACAGTGTCTCTTCCCTAATACTCATCACTCGTCAAGCCAATGACATGAGCCAAGTTTTTAATTTCTTTCGAAAACTGTTTTTCTCTTCCCTAAGACCTCATGATAGATCATTCTCATTTATGGTCCCAGGAATGTGGAATAGTCTATTTGCTATCTGTTACTGTCTAAACCTTTTTGCCTCTGAAAGTTGTAATAAATGTCTGTTCACTGACTTCAAATTCCTCCCTCTTTCATGCCATTTTAATTTACCTGTCAAATATGGTGGGCACTACCCATGCAGAATCTGAAATGCCATCAATAGTACCTTAAACTTATGGCATTCTCTCACCTATAACTAACGTAGGCTCAACAGTAATGGGGTAGCCTACTACCAGTGACTATACAGACTATAGTATTCTGAATTACCTGAAGCCTTTGTGTCAGTTTTGATGGGAGACCCATAAACAATGCATTACAGTAACTGATGTGAGATGGTACAAGGGCATAAGCTACTGATTTCAACATACTCAAATCTAGATACAATTGAAGTTGCTCCAATTTTACCTTCAAATAGATATTTTGAGCTATTTGAGAGATGTAACTATCTAACTTCAAATGTGAGTCTAACATAATACCCAATGCCTTAACCTTCTCTTTTGGTTCCAATTCCATCTCCTGTAATTTAATATACTTTGAGATTTTTCCTATCACTAACCATAAGACCTCCATCTTATTGGTATTTAGGATCAAATTACTTGCCCCTACCCATTCAGCTACTTTATGTAAGCATTGATTTATACATAGAAAAGATTCCTCCATATCTTGGCCCAAAGATGCCAAGATCTGGATATCATCGGCATAAATGTATATTATAAGGCCTTCTTCCCACACAAATGCCCAATCTGCCACATAAAGATGATAAACAGCAGTAGGGAAATGGAGGAACCCCACAGTTCACCTCTTTTAAGCTTGATGTTGTTCCCTGAAACATCACTGTCTGTTTCTCCCTTGTAAAAAAAACAAAAAACTTTTAAGCCAAGTAATCACCATATAGAAACATAGAAACGACGGCAGAAAAAGACCAATCTGCCCATCCAGACTGCCCAGCAAGCTTCGACTCTTATTTTCCCATATTTATCTGTTTCACCAACCACCAAATTCAGGGCCCTTGTTGGTAACTGTTTGATTCAAATTTCCAGCCATCTCCTGTCATTGATGCGGAGAGTAATGTTTGAGTTGCATCAAAGGTGAGCATAAAGCTTAAGTTTAAGGATTGAACTGCCGCATCAAGCAAGTTACCCCGATGCTTGTTCACCCAGACTGCACAGATCGATGCCTTGTTGGATGATGTCTGAATGCAAATCCTGTTTTCCTCACTTCCCCCTACCGTTGAAGCAGATAGCAATGCTGTATATGCTTTCAAAGTGATGTATCAGGCTTAATTGGTTTAGGGTATAACCGCCGTAATAAGCAGCTACCCCCACAATTGTTTATCCAGATTGTGAAGTTCAGTCCTTGTTGGTTGTTGCCTGAATGTAAATCCTGTTTTCTTTTCCCCCTGCTGTAGAAGCAGAGAGCAGCACTGTATATGTATTCAAAGTGATGTATCAGGCTTCGTTGGTTTAGGGTAGTAACCGCCGTAATAAGCAAGCTACCCCCACGCTTATTTGTTTACCCAGATTATGAAGTTTAGTTCTTGTTTGTTGTTGTCTGGATGCTAATCCTCTTTTCCACATTATCCCCTGCTGTAGAAGTAGAGAGCAATGCTGTGTATGCATTCGAGTGATGTATCAGGCTTAATTGGTTTAGGGTAGTAACCACTGTAATAAGCAAGCTACCCCATTGTTATTTATTTACCCAGGTTGTGTAGTTTAGTCCTTTTTGGTTGTTATCTGAATGCAAATCCTCTTTTCCACATTTCCCTTTGCCGTTGAAGCAGAGAGCAATGTTGGGGTTGCAATAACCGTGCAAGGGATTTTTTTTGAGTAAGGGTAGTAATCACCAGGTAGAAAACATTTCAGCAAGCCACCCCCATGGCTCTACTCTTCATTCCCATCCTCTAGCCTTTATGGATCCACAGTGTTTATCCCACGCCGCTTTGAAATCTTTCACAGTTTTAGTCTTCATCACTTCCTCCGGAAGGGCATTCAGGCATCCAGCACCCTCTCCGTGAAGAAATATTTCCTCCCTGGAGCTTCAAATCGTGACCGCTAGTTCCATTGATTTTTTTCCATTGTAAAAGGTTTGTTGACCATGAATCATTAAAACCTTTCAGATATCTGAAAGTCTGTATCATATCTCCTCTGCTCCTCCTCTCCTCCAGGGTTGTACATATTTAGGTTCTTTAATCTCTCCTCATAAGTCATTTTATGAAGACCATCCACCTTTTTGGTTGCCCTTCTCTGGACCGCCTCCATCCTATCTCTGTCCCTTTGGAGATACGGTCTCCAGAACTGAACACAGTACTCCAGGTGGGGCCTCACCAAGGCCCTGTACAAGGAGATCATCACTTCCTTTCTCTTACTAGATATTCCTTTCTCTATGCAGCCCAGCATTTTTATGGCTTTAGCTATCACCTTGTCACATTGTTTCGCCAACTTCAGATTGTTAGACACTATCATCCCAAGATCTCTCTCCTGCTCCGTGCACATCAGTCCTTCACCTCCCATCAAATACAATTCTTTCGGATTTCTACTCCCCATATGCATGACTCTGCACTTCTTGGCATTTAATCTCAGCTGCCATATCTTCAACCACTCTTCCAGCTTCCTTAAGTCACATCTCATTCTCTCCACTCCTTCCGGCGTGACCACTCTGTTGCAGATCTTAGTATCATCCGCAAAAAGACAAACCTTACCTTCTATCCCGCCCGCAATGTCTCTCACAAAGATATTGAACAGGACCGGTCCCAACACCGATCCTTGCGGCATTCCGCTTAACAGCGCTCTCTTCAGAGTAAGTTCCATTTACTGTCACACATTGTCTTGTCCGTCAACCAGTTTGCAATCCAGGCCACCATTTTGGCACCCATTCCCAAGCTTCTCATTTTATTCACAAGCCTCCTGTGCGGGACCGTATCAAAAGCTTTGCTGAAATCCAAGTAGATGACATCGAGCGCTCTTCCTCTATCCAATTCTCTAGTCACCCAATCGAAAAAGGCAATCAGATTTGTCTGACAGGACCTTCCCCTGGTGAATCCATGCTGCCTCTGATCCAGCAGTTCTTCCGACTGTAGATAGTTCACTATTCTTTCTTTCAGCAGCGATTCCACCACAGAGGTGAGCCTAACTGGCCTGTAGTTTCCAGCCTCTTCTCTGCTCCCACTCTTGTGAAGCGGGACCACCACCGCTCTTCTCCAATCACTCGGTACCATTCCCATTTCTAGGGATCTGTTGAGCAGGTCACTCGGACACGCCAGTACATCTCTGAGCTCCCTCAGTATCCTGGGCTGGACCTCATCAGGTCCCATGGCTTTGTCCACTTTTATTTTTCCTAGCTCTTCCCATATATTCTCTTCTGTAAACGGAGTTACATCTACTCCACTCCCCTTCATTTTCTTGTTAACTAGCGATGGTCCTTCTCCAGGGTCCTCTTTAGTGAACACCGAACTGAAGTATTCGTTTAATATTTCTGCCATTTCTTTGTCTCTCTCCACACATTGATCCTTTTCGCCTTTCAATTTCGCTATACCACTTGGAGCTTTTCTCCTTTCTCTGATGTACCTGAAAAATGTCTTGTCACCTCACTTTACCTCTTTGGCAATCCTTTCTTCCGCTTGACCTTTTGCTATCTTGATTACTTTCTTAGTCTCCCTCAGTTCCATCAGATATTCTTCCTTGTGCTCCTCCTTTTGGGATCCTTTATATTTCTTGAACACTGTTTTTTTAGCTTTTATTTTGTCAGCCACCTACTTTGAGAACCATATAGGTTTCATTTTTCTTTTGCTTTTCTTTACTTTTCTAACATATAAATTAGTTGCCTTGGTAATTGCTCCTTTTATTTTGGTCCATTGTTCCACATCTCCGTTGTTCTGCCATCCTTCTAGTTCTTTTTCCAGATACTTCCCCATTTTATCAAAGTTTGTGTTTTTGAACTGCAAAACTCGAGTCTTCATGTTACTTCTCCATATCCTGTTTGTGATATGAAACCATACTGTTTGATGATCACTGGTGCTGAGGTAGAGTATAGCTCCCTCCCTGGTGGGTTCCATTAGCATTTGTTTGAACAGAGCCCCTTGCAGGGCATCCAGTATGTCTCTACTATTGTTAGATTCCACTGAAGGGATTCTCTAGTCTATCTCCGGCAGATTAAAATCTCCAACAATCACCACTTCTCCCTTCTTTCCCATCTTTTGGATGTCTTCAACCAGATCTCTTTCAAGCTCTTCCATATGATTTGGAGGCCTGTAAACTACTCCAATAAAAATGGATGCCCCATCATCTTTTTTTAGGTCGGCCCATAGTGCTGCTTCTCTGCCCCATCTTCCTTCCAGTTCAGATGCTTGGATATTGTTTCTGACAAAGAGCCACTCCTCCCCCTTTCCTGTCCTCTCTGTCCTTCCTTAAGTTATAGCCCAGTATTGCTGTATCCCAATCATGAGATTCCGTGAGCCACGTCTCTGTGACAGCAACAATGTCCAAGTCCGCCTCTACCATTAGGGCTTGCAGCGCTGGGATTATATTGACTAAACTACGAGCATTTGTGTCCTAGCTTTCCAACTTTTCTCATTCAGGTTACAGCTTTTCTTGGACTCCTTTTGTGTCTTATTTAGTTTAATTTTGTTATCCACTTCACCCTTTTCCTTTGCATTTGTATTTGGGGGGTGACATTTCTGAATGCATTGGGTTTCTTCTCTCTTTTCGGATATCATTTCAATTTCTTTTGCAAGAGCTTCTTCAATAACTAATATAGAGAAGTCTTTTTGCGCTTGTGTCACTTGATACAGTGTATGTCTCCGCATCACAGGTCTGATTCTACCAGAGCCCACTAATTCTGTTTTTTGGGTTCCCCTATGTGAGTGAGGGGGGGTAATCTTGTGGGCTGCAGAGCTGTCAAGAATGGGTATCTGTGGGTCACAGGTCTTATCCTGCCTGAGCCCACTGTAAACCCCTTTTTCCTTGACTTTTGGTTTTTATGTAGTAATGTGGAATTAACTCCTGAATAATATAAAGTAGGTGAAACTTTATTGCAGCTAATTCCACTGTAACTTCAGCCAGCTTCAAGGAAGAGAGTTCTGAGCAAATAGGGCAAGCCCTAAGTTTCCAGATGATTTCCATGAGAATAAAGGCTCCACAACGGTTACATTGGATAGTCCTCGTTTTGTTAAATTTATTTGATGGATAACATTTAAGGAACAACCAAATTACTAATTTATCTTGATCCCAATTTGTATTTAGGCAGACTATATCAGAAAAACAAACCTAGGGAGAGGGTGGGAGGGAGTTAAACAGTTAACACTTGGCCAGGGCTGTTCACTGGACACTGTATCTGCTATTGATTTTGAATAGACCCTCCTCCAGATTTGGCTAGCTAATTTAAGCTTTTCCCTGGCTCTCCCCAGGAAGTTGGACTGCTGCCTGTTTCCTATTTCCAAAGCAGACTGACTAGAGTTGATCACCTTCTACGATGCACTAAGTCATAGAAACATAGAAATGACGGCAGAAGAAGACCAAAAAGCCCATCCAGTCTGCCCAGCAAGCCTACGCACTTTTTTTTTTTCTCCTCTCTCATACTTATCTGTTACTCTTGGCCCTTAATAACCTTTTGGTTCTGTATCCCTTCCACTCCCGCCATAATGCTGCCAAGTAGCTGTTAAACCAAACCCGATTTTTTTGTTTGGTATATTTTATGATTTTTTTTGCATAGACTAACACACAACAAATGAAAGCAACAATAGCATATCTAGAGAAATAGACAGATAAGATTAGCATTATACAGAAACAACAAAATATAAAAGCCTTCTAAAAAGGATAACCAGATTTCTCAACCTCAATGTTTCACATCTCTGTAACTATTTTATGATCAACCAATTCAAATGCACTCGAAAGATCTAATAATATTTAAGTGCATTTTCTCATCTATCTAAACCAGATAAAACATCCTCCATCAAGGAAACCATCAAGGTCTCTGTTCTACAGGCCTTCCTACACCCTCCTTGCACTGGATCCAAAGCATCAGTGTTGTCCAGATAGGTGGAAATTTGTTTAGTAACTGCCTTTTCCATCACCTTAGCCACAAATAGTAAATTTAGATATAGGACAATAGTTACTACACTATCCAATTTATCATATTTTAACTGGGGCAAATAATCGCAGTTTTGCACATTTCAGGTACTACCCCAGTGAGTAAAGAACAGTTAATCAGACTCAAACAAATCAACTATGATCTGAGCAATCTTTGATTAACCACGATAGACAAGGGTCAAGTAAATAACTTGGTCTGATTGTAGGAAAATATAACTCCGCCCCCCCCCCCGCCCCCCACACACACACACATTTTCTCCTCCTCCATCTGTCTTCCAACTGTTACTAAACTCATTGGTTTATTATCCCAACTTTCTCATTTCTTTCTTTCTTTAAATTCTCAACTTTCATAAACTACCACTTGAGGAGATTTATTCCCTAACAGTGAATTTACCACCCCAAATAAAACTAGGATTGTGCCCGTAAATATTTTCTTTTAGCAGCAACTGTTTCATAAAAGTATTCTGTAATACCTTTATGCCATACAATCTCATCTTCCATCTTTTTAATATGCATCCACCACCTCTATTCGACAACATTCTCTTTTTAAATCCATCAATTCCCTCAAATACCATGGGGATGCTACCTCTTTTTTAGATTTATTTGCTTTTGTTCTCCTCTCTCTCCCATGACATTCCCTAACCAGTCAAACCATTCCGGACTCATTTTTTCCACATCCTTTCCCTCATCTATAGACCAAAACTGTCCCTGAGATTCCTCCAACCTTTTTTTAAGTTTATCAGCATCAATTTTTCCCCATTTATGTATTTTCCTTTCCCCATCTATATGAATATGTCCCCTTTTAGTATTAGAATAAGGAAAGCTCAGTCTAACCAGATAATCTGACCAGGCCACTTGTTCTGTTCCCCAAAATTTTAATCCCCCATTTTGGCCTACTAATGGTGATCCAAACACTAACTCCAGCATATGTCCCCTATTATGATTAGGTCCCTGAACTATCTGTTTAAGTCTCCAGTCTCCAATGTATTTAAAAATTCTTGGGCTTTAAAACTCGCATCCTGATCTATATGTAAATTAAAATCACCTAAAATTAAAAAAAAAATGGATATTTAGAGGCTGGTATCAATAAAATTTCTATCTCCTCTAATCATGATACTGCAAACCCTGGAGGACAGTACCATAAGGAAATCATTACTGGAATTGCAGAATCCATTTTAACTAACGTGACACATTTAACCTATGGTTACAAACCGGCTTAGAAGAGAATAGTGTAGTTTTGCTTGTTCCATATGAGCATGCTATCCACATGAATTGAAGTTCTTGCACTACAGTATTTCTTAGTGACTTTCAGAGGAATATCTGGCATTGTCAAGTTATATATTATTCCTTGGTGTGATTGGACTCATTTGTTTCTTATATAGCAGTTTTGCCATTTTCTATATCAAGGAAAAATGGAAAGTAAATACTGTGTTTAAAAAAAAAAAAAAACTAAACTAAAAGCATGCCTTATGTGAATGTGCTGTGTAACTGTTTATAGCAACATGGATTTTGTTTTGTGAAGGAGTATTAGGAATTGTATTTTCTAATTGGGGTAGATTTTCAAAGGGGTATGCGCGTACCCCCCGAAAACCTACCCCAAACTCCCCCTGCATAGGCTCGGCGGCGCGCGCAAGCCCCGGGACGCGTTTCGGGGGCATGCCGGGAGTGACGCGGCGTTTCGGTGGCGTGTCGTGAGTGATGCAGCGTTTCGGGGGCGGCGCCTCAGGCGTGGTTTCGGCCCAGGGGCGTGGCCGCGGCCTCCGGACCAGCCCCCGGACCGGAACATGGAGCACGGCAGCCAGCCCGGCGTGCGCAAAGTTACGCCTGCTTCCAGCAGGCGTAACTTTGCCGACAAAGGTAGGGGGGATTTAGATAGGGCCGGGGGGGTGGGTTAGGTAAGGGAAGGTGCGGGGGGTGGAAGGAAAGTTCCCTCCGAGGCTGCTCCGATTTCGGAGCGGCCTCGGAGGGAATGGAGGCAGGCTGCGCGGCACGCGCAGGCTGACGATTTTGGGCAGCCTTGCGCGCGCCGACCCCGGATTTTAATGGATGCGCGTATCTATTGAAATCCCGCGTACTCAGATTTATAAAATCTGCCCCATTGTATAGTGAGCTGCATTTTATGTACATGTTCATCACTGTGAATGATTTTAAATCTATAAAGCAATTAACAAATATTAAATAAATATTGTTGAATGAAAGCATTCATGTCTCAGCATCTTTATATTTTTTCTCCTAAAGATTTTTCAAATTCTGTACCTCGTTCTTACATAATGGGTCTAGATATAATTAGGACTTTTGATTTTAGGTGTTTATAAATTGTAAATTTAGGTGTTCATTTTCCAGCTAATTAGGTGTTCTTTGGGGGGGTACCAAAAATCAGTGTTAACTGTTTTTGTGATACAGGTATTCTTGCATACTCTTTCTGGTTGAATCAAATACATACTGTACATTTTTGCAACTGAGAAGTCAGCGTGGAAAAGGCAGGAAACCAAATCAGAAGATCCAGGGTAGGCAGAGGGAGCAGTGAGAGTACCAGAGGACGTGGTACTGATAAACACCTATTTATTTATTTATTTATTTTTGCGTCAAGGGTGTTTTGTCAAGATTTATCTGTTAAAATCTAAAATCAGAAGACTTAGAAATAATGTTCTACTATTTCCTTGTCTTTTGCTGTCATTAGAAATCCAGGTATACATTGTCCTTCTATACACAATCATCTAAAAGTGGAGTTATAGAAATATAACATGATAGTATGTAAAAACCATACAGTCCATCTGGTCTGGCCATCCACATCTCTTGATCAGCTTTATAGTCCCTTCCTCTTTGTTAAAGACCTTCTATGCTTATCCCATTCTCCCCTGAATTCTGAAACTACCCTCATTTCCAGCACCTCCACAGAAAGTCTGTTCTATGCATCCACCATTCTTCCTGTAAAGAAGCATTTCATTAGCTTACTCCTGTGTTTACCTCCTTTCGCCCTCATTCTATAGCTTCCTTTCCACTGAAAGTGTCTTGTCTCTTGTGCATTTATTCCTTGGATGTATTTAAACCTCTGTCATAACTCCCTTTCCACTCCTTTCCTCCAGGGTATTTTTGTTTAGACCTTTCTCTTCATATGCTTTATGATGAAGACTGTTCACCATTTTAGCAGATGCATTCTGGACTGACTCTACAAAGTTTACCGTGCATCCTCTTAAAGGTGTGGTCTTCAGAATTGTCCATAGTACTCTTAATGAGGTCTCACTGGAGACTTATTCAAAGGAAATATCATCACCTTTTCCCTGCTGGCTCTTCCTTTCCCTTTGCACTCGAGCATAGTTCTCTTTTGCTTCATCTTATTTTGTTTGGCTACCTTAAGATTATCGGATATGATCATCCCCAGATCCCACTCTGATTTTGTACACCGTAGAACTTTACCCCTTATGCTGTACTGCTTCCTTAGGATACTGCAACCCAAATGCATGGCTCTGAAGTTTTTTAGAATTATATCTTAGCTACCAAACTGTAGACTAGGATTTTTCAAACCTAGACTGCACTATCAACCTTTCTAGGCAGTTTACAATAAAACATCCATAAATATGCAATAATACATTATGAAGCAAAACTTTATTTACACTACACATGACGTGTACCCATTATCAAACAACTGCCAGACACTATTGGACATAATGGCAGCACTAGGTTTAATCTAATTACAGACAAACCCACGCACAGAGCAAGACACTCCCTGGACCTCACATTTATAAACCACAGCTACCTAGAACAAATAAAAACAGATTATTCACAAATCCCCTGGTCGGATCACTTTCTCATCCAGTCCACTATTAAACATCTTAGATCCCAAGTAAAACAAAGAACAGAATCAATTGGATTTAACTATAGACCGCCTTATAACATTGAAACATAAGGGAACAAATTAGAGGAAAAATTAACAGAACTCAAATATAAAGATTGCCATTCAGCAACAAAAGCATGGATAGAAACAACTAACAAACTAGCAGATGAAATCAACCCCATGAAATATAAACGCATCAAAGAAATGAAACAAACAAACCCCTGGTATAACGAAAAGATAAAAGAAGTAAAACGTAAGCTTAGAAAAAAGAAAAAGATTGGAATAAACATAAAACAAATGAAAAACTAACCAGATTAGAAAACACTTAGCTTACTACAAACAAATAATTTATGATGCAAAAAAACAGTACTACAGCTCAAAAATTGAAAAATTTGCAAATAACCCAAGGACATTATTCACCATAGTTAAAAATCTCACCAACGATAAAACAGAGTCCCCCATAAACTTACCTGAAAATAGATGCAACGAAATAGCACAGTTTTTTTTAATGACAAAATAGCATTACTGAGAACCAAAATCCCTAATACAACCAAACAAGAAATTAAAATGCACAAAAGAGACGCCGCACAATGGTCTAGTTTCGATGAGACAACAGACTTGGGACGTAGAAACCTTGCTGAAAGATAAATCCGGCCCCACATATAATTGACACCCTGCCCACTACTGCCATTTCAAAATTAACAAACATAGTTGCCCCTATATTAACTAAGATAATAAACCTATCCCTTACAGAATGATCCATGCCGGACACACTAAAAGGGGCAATCATTAAACCAATTCTAAAGAAAAAAAAAACAGTGACCCCCTTATCCTGAGCAACTACAGACCAGTTTCAAACTTACCATTAATCACAAAATTAATAGAAAAAACAGAATAAAAGCAACTGGCTGAGCATTTAGATAGCAATAATATACTGTACCCTGCACAACATGGATTCCGTAAACACTACAGCACTGAGACCTTGCTGCTCTCACTGACTGACAGACAACATCCTAAGAGGTTTTGATAGTGGAAAACATTACATCCTGATGATGCTAGACCTATCATCAGTGTTTGACATAGTAAATCACAACATACTTTTAAAAAGATTAGAAGAAATAGGACTACATAATAAGACTATAGCCTGGTTCAGATCATACCTAAGTAACAGATTTAACCAAGTCTATATAAATAACATATTGTCAGAGAAAATAAATCTACAAACAGGAGTCCCACAGGGATCAGCACTTTCAGCTACACTATTTAATATTTACCTGCTGCCACTATGCCACCTCCTGGTGGGCCTGGGAGTCATACACTACATTTATGCTGACGACATTAAACTACTACTACCCATTGATGACACATTGGAAAAAATACTAAATCTAGCAAACATGTACCTGGACATCATCAAACAGCTACTAAACCAAATGGAATTAGTTATTAACATCGAGAAAACTGAATTCCTTCATTTAGAGCGAAAAAATCTGACTATCATCCAAATCCCAATACTGATAAAAAAAATAATCAGAAAATAGAATTAACTGAAAGTATGAAACCTCGGAGTAATAATAGACACAGAACTTAGCCTCAAACAACACATATCACTAAAGGTCAAAGAAGGTTACGCCAAACTTATGGTTCTCAGGAAATTAAAACCTTTACTAACATTGACAAACTTCAGAACAGTATTGCAAGCACTTATATTTGCTAACACAGACTACTGTAATGCCCTTCTCCTAGGATTACCATATTCAACAGTAAGACCACTCCAAATACTACAAGACTCTGCCGCAAGAATACTTACTGGTAAACAAAAAAAATGATCACATTACGGAAACTTTAGCAAAACTACACTGGCTACCCATCAAATATAGAGTTCAATACAAAACACTTTGCACAATACATAAATTAATTCACGACGAAAAAGCAGAATGGCTGAACACAGCACTACGTGTTCATGTCCCACATAGAAACCTCAGATCTGCGAACAAAACACTCCTAACCATCCCATCAGTTAAAACAGCAAGACTGACCCAAGTTAGAGAACGGGCTCTATCCTTAGCCTGACCAATACTGTGGAACACCATGCCCTTAGAAATTAGACTACAGAGAGATTTTAAACTATTCAAAAAGAGTTTAAAAACCTGGCTGTTCAAGCAAGCCTTTTACAAAGAGAGCAGTGGTTAGTAGAGTAAGAAACCTGGCAGCAGAACATCAGAGCGCAGCACTTGTCTGCTCAATAAGTGTGTTTGATCAAAACAAAACAATACCCTCCAATAGAGTTATATATGAAATTAAATCTGTGAAACGTAGAAAAAGGACAATATTTTTAACATTTTACAAATAGCCTTTATTACTAAACTATGTTACTGGACTCTAATGGCACTTCCTATAGATAGTATTAACTTATATATTTTCCAAAAATGTATATATGTTCCTCATTGTAAACTATTGTGATGGTATACTACTTAACGACGGTATAGAAAAGATTTTAAATAAATAAATAAATAAATAATGGCTTTCAAGGTTGCCAGATCACCAATAAATTGTACTTTCAGAATCTTCTCCTAGGGTCTCTATCACCTTCATCTACCCTCTTTTATTCCTTCATTTACTCCCTCTTACTCCTCAATCTTTTCATTTTTTATTGACCCTTCCATTTCTCTCTCTCTCCCCACTGCCATCTGCCACTTTTTCTCTTCCAGCTGTTTCACCTTTCTCATCATTACATTTCCATTCTACCATCTGCCCTTCTCTTTCCTAACCTCAAGCCTTCGATCTTCATCCAAACATTTCCCTCTCCAGCTCTTCCATTCTTTAGCTCCCCTCTTCCTGCATTTCGTCTTCCCCTCCCCTTATACCTCACATCTGTTCCCGCCCCCTTTCAAGGCATAGCATATTACACAGGTACAATTAGAGACTTGTACTTCTTTTCCTAATAGCTTCCATGCCTTCTTTCTATTCCTCAGGTTGCCATGACCCTACTGGTTTTCGTGAAGGCATGCATCTCAGGAGCATCTTTCATAGAGCACTGTGCCTCCATATACCATACTTAAAGGAAGAAAATAGTTTGGAGTTGGCTATCATAAACCCTTTAGTTGCAGAGCCCTGAGTTGCTTTTTTTCATTGGTCAGCTTGACAGAATCTACCAACTGCTGCTCTACAGTCCTTGGGACTTTGTCAACTGGTGGGAAGGGCTCAATCAGGCATTGTAGCAGATGATCCTTTGTGTATGTATATGTGAGACTATGAAATCTGCTTGTATGATTTGTTTCCACTTTTACTTTGTTCTGGCATTCTTGATTTGCTTTATTCATTAGTAACTCACAAGTCTACCAAAGGGGTTCACCTAAAGCTATGATCTTCACTATGTTTAAGCAGGAGCCAGGTCAGGAAATGTTTCCCCCTCCAATGTCACAGCCTAACAGCGAAGCTTTCTGCCAAGCATCCCCAGACACACACACACTCATCATCCTCCTTTCTTTTGCATTCCACAGTTTATCTCCTCATTGACCCCACTTTCCACTCTTTTACATTCTGACCATTTAACCTTCCCTCTCTCTTCCTTGATTCTCCCCAACAGCAGAATGTCCCTCCAGGTCAAATTCAGTCCTGTCCCTCCTTACCAGAGCAGCAACTTTCTCTCTTGCTGTTTCTTGTGGCGCTTCATAGAGGACAGCAGGGCATGCCCTTCAGTATAGTTCCCACCTCCTATAGGGTGACAGGAGAGAGGAAACTGGTGTGATGCTGCAAGACCAGGTGATAGTGCAGCTTAAAGTAGTTGCCAATCATTTGAGTCCCCATTTAATCCCTGCTTCCTTGCTCTCTCATCACCTCCTCTAAATGCCTTAGAGCTTCAAACTGCTTCTGCCTCACAGGACTCTCTCCCTTCCTCTCCTTTACCTTTTACCCTGCCCCTCACTATCACCCTTCTTTCCCTCTGAGATTGGCCCATCTATTAGGGCTGGTAGTCTGATGCTTCTAACCTATTTGAACTTGTGCACTAGCATTATATGATTCAATAGTTTTTTTGTTTTTTTTATTGCAGAGGCATGTGACCTCATCTGGTGGGAACCGTAAGTTTAAATGCACTGAATGTGGAAAGGCTTTCAAATACAAACACCATCTAAAGGAGCACTTACGTATCCACAGTGGTAAATATTTTTCTTTCTCAATAGAAGTATTACATGCTATTTTCTTAATTGTGCATAATTTTCCACTCATTGTATCAGTGAGAAAATATTTCTGAAACCATGAACATTTTATGTTGTAAAGAAAAATGTTAGTCAATACCATTTCTTGTTTTATTAATCTTAATTTTTAATGGCTAGTTCTCCATGGACAATCAGGACAGTATTAGCCACACAAGTGATGTCATCCAATGGCATCTGCCTGGAACAGCTTTCCGAGCTCAAAGTCTTAGACACTGTGTGGGAGTTCCATACACAAACCCACACACATGAGTCTCTTCAGTCTCTCCTGCTCTCGCAGAAGGCTGTTTGGATCTCTTTCACTGCCTGTGGTTTCATTCTTAAATGCTTTTTTCAGCTATTTTCATGACTTCTTGCTTTCTTCAGGTTCTTTAGTTTTTGTTCTGGGTTTCCTAAAAAATTTTTTAAAAAAGGGTTATTTTCTAGTTAGAAACATGTCCAGGAAACATCCTTTTTAACTTTGGAAGACATGTGGCCACAAGACGGCCTCTGCTGATCTCCACATATGTTTGGGTATTTCCGATGACACACTCAATTGTAAAGCCTGTGTGATAATATCGCCTAGAGCTAAAAGGTACAGCCAACTTAAACTATTTTCAGAAGTCTGTTCTCCAGAAGAAAGACCAGTTTTGAGACCAAAACAACTATAAACTCTCAAACAGAAAAATCAAGAGTCTTCCAGGCACAGGAGCCAAAACTCCATTTCTTCCTCCCTACCTCATTGGGATAAGTCATCATCCCTCTCAGGGCATAAATCAGTCTAGAAAGGACTTGAGGGAAGTTACAAAAATATTGGTGCCAAACCGTTTTGTATACAGCACATCATTAATGTCAATGGCATAAATTGTTTCAGCGCAGAGTCGAGCACTTTGGCACAGAGACCATTAGAGCCGACAGATTCGTTCTATAAGGCACGTTCTCCATTATTGCTTGTGCCTGAATCAGACACCTTTGTTTTTTCCACAAATAAAGCCACCAGTTTGTTCAAAGGATGTGGCATGATTTTGTTAAGCATTACAAGAGGTTCTTTTACCTCAAGAACAACCCTTGCCTATTTTGGAAAGATTATCTCAGAAGATGGACCACCCTCCTCCAATGCTACCTTATCAAAAACCTGTGGGGGAGGAAGAAACATCTCACATTAGATCAAATTCTATTCAGATTGCAGATTCAGGTTCTTATGTCTCTCTTTTGGATCATTTACTAGAATCTCCAGAAATACCACTGGATCTATACCCAGAAACAGAAAGGAGTAATATCCTTCTGGAGGATAGTTTATTTTTTTAACATTTTATTAATATCAAAATCTTGTTAAAGTGCTTAATGACTATTACACAAATAATAATCCAGTCTATTTTAATTTCAATATCATACCCACAAAAGTCATCCACAGAAGGGGGAAAAGTCATATGTCCATTAGACCAAATCTTGATCAAGAACAAAATATGCAAAAAAAACAAAATAATATAATCGAACAACCTTGACATCAGAATCACTTTTAAGGTGGTTCAGGAAGATTTAACCCTTAATACAAGGATTCTGTATTCCTTCCAGAGGGGATGACTCAGTGGTGACATAAGGCACTTTATTACTTAACATTACTGTCTGTTGCGTCCATTGGTCGCAGACGGCTGCAACCGCTGTGCCTTACCTCTTTTCTTCCTCTTTCTCTCTCCTTGGGCAAGATGGCTGCCTCTGGTGCAGAGTGCCAAGGGTCTCGGCGTCTCCAACCTAGCATGGGCATTCTAGTCTGCCATGCTCACTCCCGTGGCCTCTTAGGGCGCGAGCGCACACATCTTACACTCAAATACATGGCATGGCAGGAACCTCGGGAGCAGCTCCACCGCATGATGTCAATACCTCCGGGTATATCAAGCGTACGTTTCACTAGCACCTTTGAGTTAGCAAGGAC
This sequence comes from Rhinatrema bivittatum, assembly GCF_901001135.1. Taxonomy (NCBI): domain Eukaryota; kingdom Metazoa; phylum Chordata; class Amphibia; order Gymnophiona; family Rhinatrematidae; genus Rhinatrema; species Rhinatrema bivittatum. The sequence goes on along the minus strand of NC_042616.1, from coordinate 127,285,574 downwards.
TTCCGTTTAGCTATTATGACCACTCTAAGCTGCACACTTAGACGCTGCTTTCACTCCAAGGGCCTTGCTCCTCTAGAAGTTCTAGACACACGCTCCTCGGGGGTCTCTCGCTTCCAACTACCCTTCGGGGCCTCCACTAACTAAGACAACCGCTCCTCGGGGGTCTTTCTCTCTCTTCTCCATTCCAGGATATCAGACTATCAGGTACTCACTCCTCGAGGGCCTACCAGCCTATGTATCCTGCACCATGGACCTTCGGTCCCACCATTTCATCATCAGGAAGACCCCTACATTCTTGTGAGTACCTCTACGATCCGGTGCTTCAACTCCACCCACCAGCCACGGCGTTAACCGCACTGCAGGCTCCCGCCTATCGTGAACATCTGGGTGAGATTATACATCCGAGCCTGTTGAACCTATTGGCACTTCGTGGATATCAGTGCCTTACCTTCCTGCCTACATCATCTATCTACAGCAGTACAATAAAGCCATCCATCCATACTGAGTCTATTTGAGTTCAGCCTATCGCTGTGGTTCCCCTCGGGGCCCCTCCCCATGGGCAAAGTCATCTCCACAGCGACCAAGGGTTCATAATGCCACAAACAACAGATTGCTAACTCCATGGACTCTGCTCAGCTCACAGCCCTGCAGGCTATCCCTGGCCTAGTCCAGTGGATCACAGAACAACAAAAGTCTTTGGAGAGCCTAGCTACTGCCTTCAATAAGTTACACACTCAACTGAATTCTTCAGCTCCTCCTGTGAAGGAATTGCTGTCACCAGTGTAACCCTTAAGACCATTGTACCTTTATCCTCACCTACCCGCTTTACTGGTGAAGCTAAGATGTGCAGAGCGTTTGTTAATCAATGCAGCATGCATTTTTCATTAGTTTACCCTCTTTCCCACTGAAGCTTCAAAGACCACCTACATCCTGTCGTTCCTAGAAGGACGAGCTCTGGCATGGGCTTCACCGTTATGGGAACATGAAGATCCTACCCTGAATGACCTACCAGGATTTCTAAAACTTTTTAAGTCTGTGTTTGACCCGGCTCGCCATACCATTGCTGGATCTGCCTTGCTCAACCTTCAGCAAGGTAACAAGCCACTTACAGACTTTGCTATTTAATTTAAGACTCTAGCATCCAAACTACATTGGGACATTGGATGTTTACGTGCCATATTCATGGAGGATCTCGCTTAAAGGACGAATTAGTGGCTCGCAATTTGCCTGATACCCTTGAGTGCCTGATGGAACTGGCTGGGAGAATTGACCGCCGTATCCACGACCATATCAGGAGGCTAAGAGTCCACGAAAGTCTACGGTGGGGGCTAACTGTCCTAAACCTGTGCCTATTGCTTCCAGCTTACCATCTGCACCCCTAGAGGAGGAAGAGCCTATGCAACTAGGCGGAAACCATTTGACTCCAAGGAAAGACGTTATCGCAAGCACATGGGGTTGTGCATGTACTGTGGCCAATCGGGCCACGCAGTCCAAACCTGTCCCATTTGTCCAGGAAACTGATGGGCCTGGGATCTGCAGGAGGACTTCTCCTGGGCCTCACCTCTCCTACTCCTCCATTATCATTACCAGTATCTCTGCCTTGCGGAGGTCTCGAATTTCAGACTCTTGCTCTCATTGACTCCTGTGCCGGAGGTAATTTTATTCTGAAGCGCTTAGTTGAACATCTATGGATTCCTACCATACCAATAGCAAAGCCTCTGTTATATTCATCTATCCATGGAGAACCACTTCCGGGAGAAATTTCATTGACCACCCAGGCCGTAGGCCTGCACACTGGAGCTCTACACTCAGAATCTATTTCTTTTCTAGTATTGGAAAAAGCCATGCATCCAGTGGTCTTGGGGCTGCCGTGGCTTCAAGACCATATGCCACAATTTAATTGGGCTACCTTGGAACTGTCCCGGTGGGGACCAGACTGTCATGGTCTGTGTCTTACGGAAGTTTCAGCACTCATCTGCATGCCCACTACCCCATCATTACCTGGCTTACCTCCACAATATGCCTTCTTCCAGGATGTTTTCTCAAAGCAAGCAGCTGATGTCCTTCCGACACAGAGTTCGACTGTGCCATAAATCTGAAGCCTAATTCAGAACCTCCCAAAGGAAGAGTTTACCCTCTTTCAGTAGCTGAGACTAAAGCTATGTCTACCTACATACAAGAAAATCTACAAAAGGGATTTATCAGACCTTCCAAATCTCCTGCTGGTGCAAGCTTCTTTTTGTAGGGAAGAAGGATGACACCTTATGCCCCTGCATCGACTACGGGGTCTGAATGAGATTACCATCAAGGACAGGTACCCCTTGCCCTTAATTTCTGAACTGTTCGATAGGCTCCAAGGAGCCAAAATATTCTCCAAATTAAACCTTAAAGGAGCTTAAAACTTGGTGCATATTCGAGAAGGAAATGAATGGAAGACTGCTTTTAACACCCGTTAACACCCGTTATGAAGGCCCGGCACACCGTTCGGCCTTCCATTTTCGCCTTGAGCAGAAAATAGCGGAGACCCCGGCATTCTGCGAACGGAGTGCGTCCCGCAGCTAATGCTCCATTCGCGACTGAGATGAAGGCCCAGGCGCGCCGATCACGGCACACGGAGGCCTTCCCTTTTCGCCGCAAACGGCACGCCAGGCCTTCATCTTCACCGCAAACGGAGCGTGTGCCGCAGGACGCACTCCGCGGCATGCCAGGGTCTCCTCTGCTCTTTTCTGCCTGTCCCGCGATGGCCGCTGTCCTTCCAGTTTTGAATAGTCTTCCGGTGAGGGAGGAAATCGGTGAAGCGATGGTGGAAATCTGCAGGAAGAGTGACGAGAGAGGAAATCTACGGGAAGGAGGAATTCTGCGCAAATTCTGCAGTAGCACAGAATTCCCCCAGGAGTACCAAGAAGGGAGCCAACCCTGCTAATTGGTCTCCAGAAGCCATCTCAGCCTTCCTGATGCTCAGAGGCTTTTCAGAAGAAGCTGTACCTCCGCCACCCTGACCCACACCGTCCTTTCATCGTTGAGGTCGATGCATCAGACGTTGGTTTGGGGGCGGTTCTAAGTCAGTACAGTGAATCCAATGTGCTCCATCCTTGCTCCTTCTTTTCTAGGCGATTCTTGCCTGCTGAGAGAAATTATGGGATCAAAGACAAGGAGCTTCTGGCAATCAAGCTGGCTTTTGAAGAGTGGCATCTTTGGCTAGAAGGCGCACAACACCAAATAGTAGTGTACACCGATCACAAGAATCTAGAGTACCTTCGACATGCTCAACGACTCAACCACCGTCAAGCAAGGTGGTCTCTGTTTTTCAACAGATTTGACTTCCTTCTGAAGTATCATCCGGGAGAGAAGAACACTCGGGCTGATGCCCTATCACGATCCTTCTCACCTCAGGATGTGCCAGATGAACCCCGTCATATCGATCCCGAAAGAGTGGTTCTCGCAGCCACCCACACGGTACCCGCCGGGAAGACTGTGGTGGCCAGGAGTTTAAGGAAGAAACTGTTGAAGTGGGCACACGATTCCTGTCTGGCAGGCCATCCAGGACAGAATCGTACCCTAGCTATGTTGCAAAGATACTATTGGTGGCCAACCATGAAGGATGTACAAGCATATGTGGGTTCCTGCACTATCTGTGCTAAGCAGAAGCCACCACCTGGGCGTCCTTGGGGCCTATTACAGCCTCTACCATCACCGGATGAACCATGGACCCATATCGCTACCAATTTCGTAGTGGACCTTCCATCATCCAACGGTAATACCATATGGGTCACAGTCAACAGTTTCTCTAAAATGGCACATTTTGTATCACTACCAGGTTACCCTCTGCAACTGAGTTAGCAAAACTGTTTATTAAACACATCTTCCGTCTTCATGGGATGCCTAAACATACCATATCCGACAGGGGAGTGCAATTTACTGCAAAGTTTAGGAGAGCATTATGTCAAAAATTTGACATCGCCTTGGACTTAACCTCTGCCTACCATCCTCAGTCTGAGAGGATGAATAGAACGCTGAAACAATTTCTGCAATCATATGTCAACTCTAGACAGAATGACTGGGCTGAATTACTGCCTTGGGCAGAATTTGCCATCAATTCGCATCCTGCTTCCTCGACGGGGTCTTCCCCTTTCCAGCTTGTCTACGACAGACAACAGTTACCTCCTCTGCCAATTCCATTGTCAGTAGCCTCTCCTGCTGCTCAGGATACTGCTGCAAAGTTATCCCAACTTTGGAAACAAACGAAGGAGCTTCTCCTCAAAGCAGGACAAAAGGCAAAGAAAACCTATGATGCTCATCATCAAAAGGCACCCCAGTTTCAGCTTGGAGACAAAGTTAGGATAAGCACCAAATACCTTCGACTTAAGCTTCCTTCAGCAAGATTTGCACCTTGCTTTGTGGGGCCTTTTGCCATCCTTTGGTGATTAGGAAATCTGACTTACAGTCTAAAACTGCCTCCATCAATGAAGATACACAATGCATTTCATGTATCTCTACTAAAGCCAGTGATACTCTCCGAGTTCTCCAGGAAAGACCCAGAACATACCAGCCTGGATACAGAAGATGATATTGAATATGCCATGGACGACATCCTTGATGTACGTAAAAGAGGACATGGGAGTATCTCATCTCATGGGAGAACTATGGCCCAGAGGAAAACTCCTGGGAACCACTGGCCAATATTACAGATAAAGAAATGGTACGTCAATTCCACCTGGAACACCCACGCAAGCCCAGACCACCTGGAAGAGGTCTTGGAGGGGGCCCTTTGAAGGGGGGTACTGTTGCGTCTGTCAGTCGCAGACAGCTGCAACTGCTCTGTCTTACCTCTCTTCTTCCTCTTTCTCTTTCCTTGGCAAGATGGCTGCATCTGGTGCCGAATGCCGAGGCATCTCCAACCTAGCATGGGCGTTCCAGACCACCATGCTCACTCCAGTGGCCTCCTAGGGCGCGAACGCGCACATCTCCTACGCTCAAATACACGTCATGGTGGGAACCCCGGGGGCAGCCCCACCGCATGACGTGAATACCTCCGAGTATATCAAGCCTCCGTTTCGCTACCACCTTTGAGTTAGCAAGGACTTCGATTTAGCTACTCTGACCGCTCTAAGCTGCACGCTTAGACGCCGCTTTCACTCCAAGGGCCTTGCTCCTCTAGAAGCTCTAGACACCCGCTCCTCGGGGGTCTCTCGCTTCCAACTACCCTTCGGGGCCTCCACTAACTAAGACAACCGCTCCTCGGGGGGTCTTTTTCTCTCTTCTTCATTCCAGGATATCAGACTCTCAGGTACTCACTCCTCGAGGGCCTACCAGCCTTGTATCCTGCACCACAGACCTTCAGTCCCTCCATTTCATCATCAGGAAGATGCCTACATTCCTGTGAGTACCTCTGCGATCCGGTGCTCCAACTCCAGCTGCGGCGTTACCCGCAGTGCGGGCTCCTGCCTATTGTGAACATCTGGGTGAGATTATACATCCGAGTCTGTTGAACATATTGGCACTTCGTGGATATTAGTGCCTTATATTCCTGCCTACATCATCTATCTATAGCAGTACAATAAAGCCCTTCATTCATACTATGTCTGCTATTTGAGTTCAACCTATTGCAGTGGTTCCCCACCGGGCCCCTCCCCGTGGGCGGAGTCATCTCCACAGCGACCAAGGGTCCACAGTGCCACAAACACAACAGATTGCTAACTCCATGGACTCTGCTCATCTCGCAGCCCTGCAGGCCATCCCTGGCCTAGCCCAGTGGATCACAGAACAACAAAAGTCTTTGGAGAGCCTAGCTACTACCTTCAATCAGTTACACGCTCAACTGAATTCTTCAGCTCCTGTGAAGGAATTGCTGTCACCAGTGTAACCCTTAAGACCACTGTACCTTTATCCACCCTACCCGCTTTACGGGTGAAGCCAAGATGTGCAGAAGGTTTGTTAATCAATGCAGCATGCATTTTTCATTACAGCCTACCCTCTTTCCCACTGAAGCTTCAAAGACCACCTACATCCTGTCATTCCTAGATGTACGAGCTCTGGCATGGGCTTCACCATTATGGGAACATGAAGATCCTACCCTGAATGACCTACCAGGATTTCTAAAACTTTTTAAGTCTATGTTTGATGACCGGGCTTGCCAGACCATCACTGGATCTGCCTTGCTCAACCTTCAGCAAGGTAACAAGCCACTTATAGACTTTGCTATTTAATTTAAGACTCTAGCATCCGAACTATATTGGGACATTGGATGCTTACCTGCCATATTCATGGAGGGTCTCAACTCTCGCTTAAAGGACGAATTAGTGGCTCGCGATTTGCCTGATACCACTGAGTGCCTGATGGAACTGATTGGGAGAATTGACCGCCGTATCCGCGACCGTTCTCAGGAGGCTAAGAGTCCACGAAAGTCTACGGTGGGGGCTAATCGTCCTAAACCAGTACCTATTGCTTCCAGTTTACCATCTGCACCCCTAGAGGAAAAAGAGCCTATGCAACTAGGCGGAAACCATTTGACCTCCAAGGAGAGACGTTATCGCCGGCACATGGGGTTGTGCATGTACTGTGGCCAATCGGGCCACGCAGTCCAAACATGTCCCATTTGTCCGGGAAACTGATGGGCCTGGGATCTGCAGGAGGACTTCTCCTGGGCCTCACCTCTCCTACTCCTCCATTATCATTACCAGTATCTCTGCTTTGCGAGGTCTCTAATTTCAGACTCTCGCTCTCATTGACTCCGGTGCCGGAGGTAATTTTATTCTGAAGCGCTTAGTTGAACATCTACGGATTCCTAACACCACAATGCCACAAACGCAACACCGTCAACTATACAGGATCAAAAAAAACACATTTAACATTGTGAAACTAACAATGCGCTTAAAGGGATATTTAAAAAAACAAAAACAGAACTCTAGGTCTCCAAATAAGAAATTCTTTTAATTTGCATTGCCTTCACTATGTCTGGGAAGATTTGTACATTGAGATTTTTAAATAATGCTTCTCTAAATTAAAAAAAAAGTCTTAAAACCTGTTGAGCTCTAGAACAAAATTAACAATCCAAATTGCAAAAGCCACCTGAGCTCTTCCTTTATCCTTTAGAAAACCCATCAAATATAGGTTGTCCATGGAGATGGGAGACCATTCCAATTTAGCATCAGACTTAACCTCTTTCTTTGGTGATATTGATAAAACTCTGGAAACCGAAAAGAGGACATCAGATGGTATCTTGAGAAATTCCAAAAGATACCTTTTAAACATTTTAATAGGAGAGATTTGGTAACTTAGGAATGTTAATTAAGCGTAACTTTTTCCAACATTAAGTTTCCTGAGCCAGCACTTTGAGGTATACTGTGGAAATTTGAGCCAATTTTTTTAATGTACTGCCCAGATCAAATGTTCCCTAGTCTGTTGATAGCCACCCAGATAGCTTCCAACAAAATTACCTCAGGTCTTGCTTGTGAAAACTGAGGGTGAGACACAATGTTCCCAAATGAAACTACTCCCAATCTGGATTGGTTTAGCTGTCTCCCAGCAGGGTCTCCACTCAGGAAGGAAAATGCAGAATATCCTTGAATGCCACCAGACGTGATAGCGGTACTCCCTGCTCCTCTATCCAGGCCTCTTCCCACACCAATATCATCTGCCACTCCACCAGACATTTCTATGGCAGTTTACTTTGGAGTCATGTTTTCCTCCATTCTTAATGTCTCCAGCACCAGAAGGGTCAGACAAACACCTCGCTTCTCCTCCCAAGGGTTTTCATCAGAGGCAGCAGGCATCAAGGGTGCCCTCCAGACGAAGAAATCGATAGAACCCCTGGAAGAGGAAGACTCTGCTACAGAAGAAAATGCCTGGATTTTACCTTTCCTTTTCATCGTGGCAAAGGTAAGCAAGAAAAACATGCAGTGCTCAGAAAGAGCTCAGAGTGTGTTTGCCATTTTTCTGAAGGATCCTTTCTATCCAGCATTTATTCAAAAGATGGCAGATTCAATTTCTTTTCCAGTTCCAAGATCCATCAGAGGAATTTTCTGGGGTACTCAAATATATCAAAGCTCCAAAACATCTGCAATCCTAGTGTACAAGGCCTTATAAGACAAGTCAAAACCATGGACTTTACCACTTTCTGTTCCACCAGTGGCAAGAAAAATCAACATTGAATATAAAGTGAGAGACTGTCCAGGTCATGATAGGATGCAACTGCAATATGAATTTGTAGTTGTTGAATCAGTGTTATAGAAGATGAAAGAATCTGATTTATCCTCATATTCCTGGAAAAGGATGAAGGTTACTCGATAATATGGGGAAGAAATTTTACTAAGAGGCCATTCTTCAGAGTAGAATTTCCACACATCAATTTCAAATGTTATTGTATCTCTATAACATATTACAGAAGATCAAAGAAGACTCAGTGTCACTTATGCCAGAGCTTCAACAAAAATTCCACTCCAGCTTCCTAGCAGTGGATAAGTGTTCAAAATACCTCATAAAGTCCATTTATGATAACTTTGATACTTCAAGAGCATCAGCGTTTTCTGTAGCGACCAGATTTAGTGTGGCTAAAAGCATCTGGTCCAAAAAATTTCTATGGGACATTCTGTCAAGTGGACCAATTTAGAAAATCATCCATGCTCGATCTCCTTCAAATTGAATAAAATTTTGTGTGGATGTTCGCTAGGGCCTCAAAACTATGCAAAATGTTTCAGCTGGATCTCTATTGGTTCAAGAGATAGAGGCAGCTGAATGCAGTGCCCAGACAAGTGGCGCATCACAAAATGGCCACTTGTCCGGGCACTGCAGCCAAACAACCCCTGTCAGCAGCCTGAAATCTTGTGGATTATTACAACCTCTGGTGCTAAATTCCTATGCAAAGTTTGTAATCTAATATGGGCTTGCTTTTTATGGGCCAGCAAAGTACATGAAAAATTTTACAAAAGAAATTTAAGGCCTTTTTGATGCCTTATTGCTCCTGATGTATATTTCGATTCAGGCCATAACTGGATCAGTAGTCTCAGCCCATGACGTCCATCTAGGATTTTCACTGGGAGGCTTTGCAGCCAAATGGAAGCAAAAATATAGCTACATAAAGCATTATAACTTTGTGCAAATTTTGCCATTTTTTGGGTGCAATATCTCTACTGTGTAGTTTTTAATATTTTTCTTGCTAATGTCATTTGAAAGACCACCTTTTTTCCTACAAAAGTCACCCTGTTTCATCTTGGACCTAGCTTTGCTTTGGTCAGAATTACAGTTGCAAAGACGAGCATTTGCATGTGTGAATGCACTATGTTAAAAAGAGGCATCTTGGAGTTACATGTGTTGATTCAGAGCAGACGTGTTGCTGCTGGATCCTGGTGCCATCCCCTGTTTTTTCATTAATTCTGAAGGCAACTGCGCCTGTTTCTGGGCAATTTCTCCTAATTTTACTAGTGCATTTGAACATCGATCACTATATGCAGAGGTACTCTTCGGGGAATGTCTGTGAGGCTAGTAAGAAGGGAGAAAGACAAACTGGAAGCAGATGAGAGAAGATGGCTGCCGTCGCCGATCACACAGTTCAGTGTGATATCAAGTCGACTATGCAAACTATTACAGAGGCTGTGATATCAGCGGTTGTCGGACACTTTACCGCAATTGTTGATCAACTTACTGATCTTAAATCAGAGATTGGTGAATTTAATCCGCGGGTTGATGCACTGGAGGGCCGCATGACAGTCATTCAAGACGACACACTCTCCGCAGCTCAGAAATTGCAATCTTTGGAAAAGTTAGTCACGGCTCACGAAGAGAAGATAGACTAGCTAGAGAACCGTTCCTATCAGAACAATTTGCGCTTTGTGGGCTTTGCGAAATCTGTTGAGGACCATAAATTGACCAAGCTCCTCTTGAACTGGCTGCCAAAGGAATTTGGATTAACGGATCAGCTCGCGTCGCTGATAATTGAGCAAGCGCATCGAATGGGCCCAAAAAAGATGGCGACCAGTAGCTGCAAATTGTGATTGCCTGCTTTCTTAACTTTCAGCAGAAGCAGTTAATATGGCAAGCTTAATGAAAAGCCGCTTCTCTGCAATATCAAAATAGCTCTATTAAAAGTTTTCAGGATTATACCTACAAAGTGGCCACGAAACAGAATTTGGGCCATTGTGCACGTGATTGGTGGCCAAACAAGTCAAATTTGTTTGAGGTTCCAGCCAAGTTGTGGATTTGGCGCAATGGTGTGCTTTACATTTTTGAATGTGTCAGAAGCCAAAAACTTTGTGGATGGTTTACAATGAGTTTTCGACTGCTGTGTGTTTCTTGCTTCACAGTTGTGCTATGCTCATGTTTTGGGGGGGCATGATTACTGCAATGGGTGACTCTACAGGTCTCATTGTTTTAAATGCCTGACTTTTGTTTCTCAGCATTTGCCCTCTCAGCGATTTGTTTTTGGTTATTTCGGAGGTGGCACCAGATCACTCACAATGTTCTCTCCTGCTCTCTAGTTAGAGAGTATGTTAATCATGGTTCTTGTTGGTCTTGGGGGGGGAAGGGGGATAAGAGGGACGTGGAGGAGGGTTTGGGGGGTTTGGATGGTAATTGGGTAACATGTCTGGCAGGTTGTTTCTTTTCTTCTTTTATAAAGCAGATACATCATTTTTTGTTGGGCTTTTTAGTTACTCTGCCCTGTGCAACCAGTTTCAAGGATGTCTTGGGTCTGGTGATAACTTGGATGTCCTATGATAGGTTTTTGCTTATCAGCTGCACCATTCTGCTATTGTGTTATATTTTATTCTGTACATTGGCTCTTTAATGTTCCTTTTTTTAAGCCATGGGTTCGTTAACTAATGTTATAACTTAGAATGTAGCTGGCATGGACTCACCTATGAAAGGGAGAAGGTCGCAGCCTATATAGACTGGAACCCTGCCTCCCAATTTTCAAGAAAAGACTCAAGACTTGGCTGTTCAAGCAAGCATTCCCGGACTCCAATTAATTTAACGTTTCACCATCAAAACATAAAACTCAGCCATTTCAATTTTAACTATTTGTAATTATCGTTAGCCAACGTTAACTTTTCCTTTCCTTTTGTTTCTCTCTTCGCCCAGTTCAATCACCCTTGTTATATGTAACTGCTTTTTACCGCAGTATAGTTCCAGTTTGAAGTTTATTATGCACCCCTGTTTTACTGTGAACCAGCATGATGTGATTGTTGTCATGAATGCCGGTATATAAAAAAACCTAAATAAATAAATAAATATACATAGGTTAAAGGGAGAGTGTATTTTTACAAGAATCTCACATGGTTGACGAAGAGCATGCCAAGCTACAGAATAAAAGAGGATATAATCGGATGTTTTTCTCCTCAGGCACCTTGAAATGTTGCAGAGTAGTGATTTTTAATTCACAAAAGGGTCTCCTTTGTGCTTGATCAAAAAAGGCAGGGGATGGTGAAGACAGGCTGATAGCAGTCAGGGGTGCCCTTTTTGGTAAATCTGTCATTTTGGCATCTCTGTATGCCCCCAATCAGTACGATCATAGTTTCTTTACCAAATTGATTACGTGCATTTCAGCTTTGGGTTCAGCTCCTGTTATCATAGGCAGTGATTTTAATTACATTTCTGACCCCTCTTTAGATAAATGTTCCACATCTGTAATTCCCTGTCTGGGTCCTGGGAAACGTATTCCTTTCATATATGATTCTCTTTTGTCGTTGGATGTATGGCGGTCATGTCATCCAGAGGAAATAGATTGCGCTCACTATGCCAGTGCACATGCTACTAAGTCAGAATTGATTACATTTTGATTTCTGAATCCTTTTTTAATATTGTCAACAGAGTGCATATAGGGCAGTCTGTGATTTCGAACCATTACACTGTGATCTGCTCTTTAGGGGGGACTCCTGGTTTTGACTCCCTTTTTAACTGGAGGAGTCCAGAATGCCTTTGCAAGGAGAGAGATTTTTCTCAATTCCTGCAGAAGAGGTGGCAATATTTCATGGAGATCAATCAGCAGCATAGGGACACCCCCATTTTGTTCTGGGAGACAGCAAAGGTGGTGATGAGGAGAGAGATTATTCAATATGTTAGTCTGAAATAGAAACAGAAGAATAAACAGATCTTGGACCTAGTTAAAAAAAATTGGTATACTATAAGAATCAGTGGAATAGAACGAATTCTGAAGAATGGAGACTTAAGTTCCGAAAGTTTCAGGTAGTCCTTAATGATGATCTTCACTAGAAAGCGGCAAGCGCCCTTTTCATTTACAAGCATAAACTGTTTCAACATGGCAATAAACCAGGACGGTTGCTCGCTAACCTTACTAAGTCACATTCCCAGTCTAAATTTATCAGTGGCATCAAGAGACCTAATGGTTCATTTGTAACTTTTACCTCAGACATAGGGGACATGTTCTGGGATTTTTACAACTCTTTATATAATAAGGAAATCCCTAATTTAGATCGCCAGGGTGCGTTTTTTGAACGTTTACGGCTACCTCGTTTATCGCATACACAGGTAGATAATCTGAACTAATCAATCACTCCCCTAGACGTTTCTTCAGTTATTAAAGATTTTAAATTGCACAAGTTGCTGGGACCAGATGGCTTAAACTCTTTATTTTATAAATTGCTTTAAGCATCTAGAGTCCATGACTTTTGTACTCTCTTTAATCAGATGATTCAAAATCACATTATACCGGACTCCATGTCTGTTGCAGCTATAACTATTTTGCCTAAGCTAGGGAGAAATTTAATGGACCCAGGTCGATATTAACAAATTTCCTTATTGAACCAACATGTTTAACCGATTAGCCAAGATTTTAGCATAGAGTTTAAGTATATTTTACCTGATTTGATATCCCCAGAACAAACTGGCTTTGTTTTTAGCAGGAAATCTCTTACCAATATCAGGCAGCTGCTGTTGACTTTGGAAACCTGACATGCCCAGAAAGTAGTAGACCCTTTATTAATAGGTGTTGATGCGGAAAAAGCCTTTGATAGGGTGGCTTGAGATTTTTTATTTACTGCATTAAAGGCTTTTGATTTTGAAGGTTCCTTCTTACATGCTATTCATCTTCTCTATCAGAACCCAAAGCTTTTATTTGTATTAATGGAGCTACTTCTTCCTTATTTAGTCTTGGGAACATGGCAAGGATGTCCCCTATCTCCCCTTTTGTTTGTTTTTTCTAACAGGACAAGCAGGATGGTAGTCCTCACATATGGGTGACATCATTAGGATGGAGCCCAATCATGAAAAACTTCTGTCAAAGTTTCCAGAACTTTGACTAGCCCCTACTAGGCATGCCCAGCATGGCACTAACCCTGCAGCCAGCAGGGGTCCCCCTTCAGTCTTCTTTTTTCCACGTAGCAGTAGCCTCACGGTGAAGGAGCTCTGAAGAGATTCCTGACAGGTATTTTCCTCACGGAATTACTAAAAGTTAAATTGCCCCACAGGGGTCCCTCTTCTACCTTTTATTAGTCCGCGGTACTCTGGTAAGCTTTTACCCGTTTCCTGTCTACTACTGTCGAGTTTGGCCTTCGTGGCCTACTGGCCGTCGACCGTACTGCGACTTCATTTTTTTCCATGGCATCAGGGTTTCGTCGGTGCCCAGACTGTACCCGCACCATGTCTATCACAGACCCTCATAAAGTCTGTGTAATGTGTCTAGGACGCGAGCATGATGTCTTCATCTGCACCAAATGTGCCCTAATGACACTGAAGGGTCGCAAGGCCAGAATGGAGAAGATGGAACTTCTCTTCCGTGCTCAAAGCCCAACTCCGTCCATTGCATCAACGTCGTCGGAACTGGCACCATCTACTTCGCGCCAGCATCGACCACCGACCGGTGACCGACTGGCATCGACGACTTCTCGGCCATCGCAGGGAGAAACATCGCCATCGACACCATAAGACTCGGCTCATCGAGGGAGCGAAATCATCAACCTCGCCATCGTCTGAACCACTGTCCAAAAAAACCCCGTCCAGGAAAGGCACCGACCATTCCTGCGACCGGGTCACTGAGGCAACCATCAACCGATCACGGATTGGGAGCCGCGACTCCGCCTTTAACGGTGGTCCCTCCGGCTATGCCTCTGCCGCCTCTTTCTGTTCCGGAGCCGGGGCTGCTTGCTCCAGGTCTCCGAGAAGAACTGGACCGGATGGTTCAGGAGGCCATCGACAAGGCGATGCAGCGTCTTCAGGTTCTTCCGTCACTGACACTGGCACCGACTGTGGAACCGATAATCGACCCGATTCTGGCAGCGCTGGCACCGCTGCTATCCAGGATGGAAGCCCTAATGGCTGCCTTTCCATCAATGGATCCCGGGTCTCTGATGGCTCCGATGCCCTCCCCACTGACAGCTTCATCGGGAGGAGAAACACCATTCCGCATTCCTCCATCCGGAGTTATGCCTCAGCCATCAATGCCTATACGTCCCTCTCCACCAATCCAACCATCGGTGCTGATACGCCCATCGGCACCACTGAGCCATCCATCAATGCCCTTGATGCCTATACCAGTGCCTTCGATGCCATCGTCGGTGCCTCCGATAATTCCTTCGATTCCTTTGGAACCTAGACCAGGACCTTCAGTTATCTAACCACCCTGTCCCCCTTTACTTCCTAGAGGGAAGGTGTTGATCCTTATGATACCTGGGGAGATGATACCTCAACAGACACTGATGACTTACCGTCACCCACTGAGAGTAGAAAGCGTTCTCCTCCAGAGGACCTCTCATTTATAAATGTTGTGAAAGAAATGGCTGAGTTGATTCCTTTTCAATTGCAGACGGAACAGGATGATAGGCACCCAATGATGGAATTGCTCCAATTCCTGGATGCCCCCAAGGTAATAACCTGTATTCCCGTCCATCAGGTTCTTCTTGACCTCCTCAAGAAGAACCTGGAAAATCCAGGAACATTTGCTCCAGTACACAGGAAAGCTGACACTACTTATTTAGTACAGTCAGCCCCAGGTTTCCAGAAGTCAGCATGGCTTTACCCAGGGCAAGTCTTACCTCACAAATCTGCTTCATTTTTTTGAAGGAGTTAATAAAATTGTGGATAAAGGTGAACCGGTAGATGTGGTATACTTGGATTTTCAGAAGGCGTTTGATAAAGTTCCTCATGAGAGGCTTCTAGGAAAAGTAAAAAGTCATGGGATAGGTAGCGATGTCCTTTCGTGGATTGCAAACTGGCTAAAAGACAGGAAACAGAGTAGGATTAAATGGACAATTTTCTCAGTGGAAGGGAGTGGACAGTGGAGTGCCTCAGGGATCTGTATTGGGACCCTTACTTTTCAATATATTTATAAATGATCTGGAAAGAAATACGACAAGTGAGATAATCAAATTTGCAGATGACACAAAATTGTTCAGAGTAGTTAAATCACAAGCAGATTGTGATAAATTGCAGGAAGTCCTTGTGAGACTGGAAAATTGGGCATCCAAATGGCAGATGAAATTTAATGTGGATAAGTGCAAGGTGATGCATATAGGGAAAAATAACTCATGCTATAATTACACAATGCTCCTCTTTATCGTCCACCCTCTTCAATATATATCTACTCCCACTCTGCCACTTACTCTCTAAACTAGGACTAAAATTTTTCTTATATGCAGATGACGTACAAATACTCATTCCCATTCGGAAATCCCTCACTGAAACCCTGCAATATTGGGAAACTTGCCTGACATCCATCAACTCTCTCCTCTCCAATATCCACCTTGCACTCAATGCCTCTAAAACAGAAATCCTCATCCTAACAAATCAATCTATCGACTCGATCCACCAAATGAATCAAAACGCCTCACAAGCTCACACACTACCGCCCAGTGTCAGAGATTTAGGAGTTTCCCTAGACAATCAGCTAAGCTTCAAATCTCACATTAAATCACTACTAAAAGGGGGCTTCTTTAAACTTCAAACCCTCAAAAAACTGAAGCCCCTCCTCCACGCCCACGACTTCCGCACAGTTATGCAAACCACCATACTATCTAAAATCGACTATTGCAACTCCCTTCTCATAGGTCTCCCTGCCTCCACTATTAAACCCCTCCAAATCCTCCAAAATGCTATGGCTAGAATCTTAACAAACACCAGGAAAACTGACCACATCACTCCCATACTACAGGATCTCCACTGGCTCCCCATTTCCTACCGTTCCCAATACAAAACACTTACTATCCTCCATAACACATTATACAAAAACAACTCCCCCTGGCTTGAGGATATGCCACATTTCCGTCAAACTAATCGCCCCACCAGAAACACCCTCGCTGGCACCCTTCAAACCCCTTCACTCAAAATTGGGCACCTTACCACTACCCGGGACAGAGCCTTCTCCATTGCGGGTCCTACCCTCTGGAACTCCCTTCCTGCTAAACTCCGCCTAGAACCTTCCCTGAGCCACTTCAAAAAAGGAATCAAGACATGGCTCTTTAAACAGGCATACCCCAACTCCTCCCAATCCTAGTCATTGTCATGTCTCGAAATTACTCAGCTCCCGCTCAGCCTACACACCCCCCCTCAACCTCCCCTTCGCCATCCCAACTCCCCCTGCTCCCCTACCTTCCCAGCTCCCCCTTCTCCCTTACCATTTTAGCTCCCTCACCCTCCCAGCTCCCTCCCTGCTCCCTTCCCCAGCACCCTTCTGCCTCTCCTCTGCTCCCTTCCCCAGCACCCTTCTGCTCCCTTCCCCAGCACCCTCCTGCCTCTCCCCTACCCCCCCCCCTCCCATCCCTACGAACAGCCTTTCCTTGAAAGTGCCATTGCCTTAACGATCTCCTATACCCCTACCCCTACCCCCTCCTCCCCTTTCCCCTCCTCGCTCCCCCTCTCCCTCTCCCTGCCCCTGCATTTAACATTAATATTGTAAATAAGTTCATATGTTAAGTTCTTAAGTGTACATGCATCCTTAACATCCTGATGCATATCTACTCTTAACATGGATAATCTTCATCCAGTTCTTTTACAAAGTTGTATCCCTGCTCGTTGACTCTCTCTATCCTTGTTCCTAGTTCATTGTAATATCGTTAACTCTCTCTATCCTCGTTCATTGTAATTTCCTTTCTCAGTTAATTGTGAACCGACATGATGTGTCCTACGAATGCCGGTATATAAAAATTGTTAAATAAATAAATAAATAAATAAATGTTAGGTTCCATATTAGGTGCTACAACCCAAGAAAGAGATCTAGGCGTCATAGTGGATAACACATTGAAATTGTCTGTTCAGTGTGCTGCGGCAGTCAAAAAAGCAAACAGAATGTTGGGAATTATTAGAAAGGGAATGATGAATAAAACGGAAAATGTCATAATGCCTCTGTATTGCTCCATGGTGAGACCGCACCTTGAATACTGTGTACAATTCTGGTCGCCGCATCTCAAAAAAGATATAATTGTATGGAGAAGGTACAGAGAAGGGCTACCAAAATGATAAGGGGAATGGAACAGCTCCTCTATGAGGAAAGACTAAAGAGGTTAGGACTTTTCAGCTTGGAGAAGAGACGGCTGAGGGGGGATATGATAGAGATGTTTAAAATCATGAGAGGTCTAGAACTGGTAGATGTGAATCGGCTATTTACTCTTTCGGATAGTAGAAAGACTAGGGGGCACTCCATGAAGTTAGCATGGGGCACATTTAAAACTAACCGGAGAAAGTTCTTTTTTACTCAACGCACAATTAAACTCTGGAATTTGTTGCCAGAGGATGTGGTTAGTGCAGTTAGTATAGATGTGTTTAAAAAAGGATTGGATAAGTTCTTGGAGGAGAAGTCCATTACCTGCTATTAAGTTCACTAAGGGGCGGATTTTAAAATGAGCGCGAATAGCCTACTTTTGTTTGCGCTCCAGGCGCAAACAAAAGTACGCTGGATTTTAGTAGATACGCGCGGAGGCGCGCGTATCTGCTAAAAACCTGGATCGGCGCGCGCAAGGCTATGGATTTTGTATAGCCGGCGCGCGCCAAGCCGCGCAGCCTACCCCCGTTCCCTCCAAGGCCGCTCCGAAATCGGAGCGGCCTAGAAGGGAACTTTCCTTTGCCCTCCCCTCACCTTCCCCTCCCTTCCCCTACCTAACCCACCCACCCGGCCCTGTCTAAAACCCCCCCTTACCTTTGTCGGGGGATTTACGCCTCCCTCCGGGAGGCGTAAATCCCCGCGCGCGAGCGGGCCTCCTGCGCGCCGGGCCGCGACCTGGGGGCGGGTACGGAGGGCGTGGCCAGGCCCCCGGACCGCCCCAGGCCGTAGCCACGCCCCCGTACCCGCCCCCAAAACGCTGCCGACACGCCCCCGAAACGCCGCGACGACCGGGCCCGCCCCCCGACACGCCCCCCTCGGAGAACCCCGGGAGTTACGCGAGTCCCGGGGCTCTGCGCGCGCCGGGAGGCCTATGTAAAATAGGCTTCCCGGCGCGCAGGGCCCTGCTCGCGTAAATCCGCCCGGTTTTGGGCGGATTTACGCGAGCAGGGCTCTGAAAATCCGCCCCTTAGAGAATAGCCACTGCCATTAGCAATGGTAACATGGAATAGACTTAGTTTTTGGGTACTTGCCAAGTTCTTATGGCCTGGATTGGCCACTGTTGGAAACAGGATGCTGGGCTCGATGGACCCTAGGTCTGACCCAGTATGGCATTTTCTTATGTTCTTAAGTCACAGCTTGATCACCACTCGGTCATGGTAGAGTCTGCGCAAATGAGGGCAAAAAGGTCAAAACCTCACTCGTCTACCCCTCCTGGTAAGGAACAGAAATTCCTAGACAACATTGGTCGCCAAGTATTCCAGGGGGCCATGCTCACCTCCCAAATTGCTGCCTATCAGCTTTATATGACCCAATATAATAGGGTCATCTTTAAGCAGATACAGGACTTCTCAGATTCCCTGCCTCAGCAATTCCAAGACCAACTACAAACCCTTGTAAGCAAAGGTTTTGAGGCAGGCACGCATGACATCAGAACATCTTATGATATTTTTGACACCTCTACCAGAGTGTCTGCAGCTGCTATTTCGGCGAGAAGGTGGGCCTGGCTCAAGTCTTCTGACCTTCGCCCAGAAGTGCAAGACCAGTTGTCCAACCTGCCTTGTGTAGGAGATAATCTGTTTGGCAAACAGATCCAACGGACGCTAGCTGAATTAAAAGACCATCATGACACCCTAAAACAGCTCTCTTCGATGCCTTCCGACTTCTCTTCAAAGCAGCCCTTTAGAAAGGACTCTTAAGAAGTCGTTCTACCGTCCAAGAAAGTCCTACCCACCACCAGCCAGATCCCATGCTACGAGACCTTATCAAAAATCTCAGTCTCACCAAACCCAAAAACAAAAACCACAAGCAGCTCCCCAGCCGGAGCCTGCTTCAGGTTTTTGACTTACACTTGGAGAGCAGCAGCCAGATTCCTCTGTCGCACATACCAGTGAGAGGTCAAGTGTGCCACTTCCACAACATGTGGCATTCAGTCACATCCGACTAATGGGTATTGGCAATCATTGCTCAGGGTTACCATCTGAACTTTCTCGCCCTGCCACCGGACTCCCCACTTCTACAGACATGGAGAACATCCGATCACTCCATTCTTCTGGAGCAGGAGAATCTCCCTCCTTCTCCAGTCAAGAGCAATA
This sequence comes from Rhinatrema bivittatum, assembly GCF_901001135.1. Taxonomy (NCBI): domain Eukaryota; kingdom Metazoa; phylum Chordata; class Amphibia; order Gymnophiona; family Rhinatrematidae; genus Rhinatrema; species Rhinatrema bivittatum. The sequence goes on along the minus strand of NC_042616.1, from coordinate 127,265,999 downwards.
GAACCCGTTCCACATTCTCAGCAAGGCCTAGGGTTCTATTCCCGGTACTTCCTAATCCCCAAAAACCGGGAGGCGTCCGTCCTATTCTAGATCTATGGGCCCTCAACAAGTACCTCCAGCGAGAAAAGTTCAAGATGGCTCGCTTCTGCCTCTTCTACAAAGAGGAGACTGGCTCTGCTCTCTGGACCTACAGGATGCATACACCCATATTGCGATAAGTCCAGCTCATCGCAAATACCTGAGATTCTTAGTAGGCCTCAAGCTCTATCAATACCGAGTGCTTCCATTCGGCCTTGCGTCTGCACCATGAGTCTTTACCAAATGCCTCGTAGTCATCGCAGCCTTCCTCAGGACACAAGGTGGTCATGTCTACCCCTATCTGGACGACTGGTTAGTCAGGGCTCCCACTCAGCAAGCTGCTCTATCGACCCTCAATCTAACCTTACACACTCTAATTTCATTAGGATTTCTCATCAACTACGACAAATTCTACTTAGTCCCATCTCAAACCTTATCATTCATTGGGGCAGACTTGGACACCTTGGAGGCAAAGGCTTTCCTGCCTCGACAACAAGCACTGACTCACGTGTCACTTGCTCACCAGCTCCAATCTCAACACGTTGTGACTGCACGCCAATTTCTTGTCCTTCTGGGACGCTTGACCATGAGACTCATGCACTGGACTCTGAGGTCTCAGTGGACTCAAGCTATTCAACCTCTGTCGGCCATTGTCCACGTCACTGACTTACTCCGTCTGTCCCTCGCCTGGTGGAAAAATCAGACCAATCTCCTCCAGGGCTTGCCCTTCCAGGTTCCGAATCCTCAAATCATTCTCTCCACCGACGCTTCCAAACTCAGGTGGGGAGCCCTTGTAGCCGATCTGCAGACACAAGGCTCTTGGTCTCCAGAGGAAGCTAAACAACAAATAAATTTCCTGGAGCTTCGAAAATAAGATATGCTCTCAGGACCTTTCAGGATCGCCTGTCACATCAGGTCATCCTAATTCAGATGGACAACCAGGTGGCCATGTGGTACATCAACAAACAAGGAGGCACAGGCTCCTTCCTTCTGTGTCATGAAGCTGCGCAGATTTGGGCGGAAGCTCTCTCCCACTCGATGTACCTCCGGGCCACCTACTTGCCGGGAGTGGACAATGTGCTGGCAGACAAGCTGAGTCGCGTCTTTCAACCGCACGTGTGGTCTCTCAACCCCTCGATAGCGAACTCCATCTTCCAACAATGGGGATATCCTCAGATAGACCTCTTTGCGTCCCCTCAGAACCACAAAGTGGACAACTACTGCTCCCTCATTCGCAGCGAACGCTCTCAGCCCAGAGACGCATTCTCCCTCTCATGGGCAACCGGTCTGCTTTATGCATTCCCTCCACTTCCTCTTCTCTCGAAGACTCTCGTGAAGTTACATCAGGACAAAGGAGCCATGATCCTGATTGCACCTCACTGGCCACGCCAAGTGTGGTTTCCAATACTTCAGGATCTCTCCATCTGCAGGCACATTCCCCTGGGGAAGGATCCACTCCTGATCACTCAAAACGACAGGTGCCTACGCCATCCCAGTCTTCGGGCCTTGTCCCTGACAGCATGGACATTGAAAGGTTAATCCTTCAGCAACTTAACCTTTCAGCAACTTAACCTTTCAGATCCAGTTTCCCGTGTCTTGGTTGCTTCACGAAAGACTTCCACGAGAAAATCTTACTCTTACAAATGGAAAACGTTCACGTCATGGTGCTCTTCTCAGTCTCTTGACCCATTTTCCTGTCCAATCCCGAAGTTACTTGACTATCTTTGGCATTTGTCACAATCTGGTCTAAAGACCTCTTCCATCAGAATGCATGTCAGTGCAGTAGCCGCCTTCCATAAAGGTATCGGGGATGTCCCTTTATCAGTTAAACCCCTTGTAACACGCTTTTTAAAAGGCTTGCTTCACATCAAGCCTCCATTGTGTCCTCCGGCCCCTTCTTGGGACCTTAATCTGGTTCGGTCGGCTCATGAAACCGCCTTTCGAGCCTCTTCACTCTTGTGAACTTCGATATTTCACATGGAAAGTGATTTTCCTTTTGGCTATCACTTCAGCTCGCAGAGTTAGTGAATTGCAGGCTTTAGTTACCTATCCACCTTACACTAAACTTCTGCAGGACCGAGCGGTACTCCGCACTCACCCTAAATTCTTACCTAAAGTAGTCTTGGATTTTCATCTAAACCAATCCATCATACTACCTACCTTTTTTCCCAGGCCCCATGCCAACGCAGGAGAACAGGCTCTGCATACCCTTGACTGTAAACGGGCTCTAGCGTTTTACCTGGACCATACAGCTAGCCACAGGGAAAGCACTCAATTGTTCGTCTCTTTCCACCCTAACAAGTTGGGAAAGCCTGTGGGTAAGCAGACTCTCTCTCCTCCTGGTTGGCGGACTGCATATCCTTCTGCTTCCATTTCAAGGCATTCCATTTCAAGACCGTGTTAAAGCACACTCTGTGAGGGCCATGGCGACTTCAGTAGCACACCTACGATCAGTGCTGCTTCCTGACATTTGCAGAGCTGCATCCTGGAGTTCTCTCCACACCTTTGCAGCCCACTATTGCTTGGACAAAGCCGGAAGACAAGATTCCATCTTTGGCCAATCTGTCCTTCGTAACCTATTTACAATGTGATGTACCTACACCCTTCCGCCTGCCCGGTGGGGTTCAGGATTCCCTCTCCCAAATTCCACCCCAGTTGTTGTGCCTGTTGCATGCCTTTGGGTACATTTGGTGAATGTTCGGACATCCTCAGCTCGGTACTCACCCATATGTGAGGACTACCATCCTGCTTGTCCTGTGAGAAAGCAAATGTTGCTTACCTGTAACAGGTGTTCTCACAGGACAGCAGGATGTTAATCCTCACGAAACCCGCCCGCTGCCCCGCGGTGTTGGGTTCGTAACGTTTTGTTGTTTTATTTTTCGGCACTGCCTGTAGCTTTCAAATAAGACTGAAGGGGGACCCCTGCTGGCTGCAGGGTTAGTGCCATGCTGGGCATGCCCAGTAGGGGCCAGTCAAAGTTCTGGAAACTTTGACAGAAGTTTTCCATGATTGGGCTCCATCCTGATGATGTCACTGATATGTGAGGACTAACATCCTGCTGTCCTGTGAGAACACCTGTTACAGGTAAGCAACATTTGCTATCCTTAGAGCCCCTAGTGTGTAAACGTAAACAAGATTTAGCTATTAGAGAAGTCTCTGTTGGGTCACATGAGTTGAAACTCTTACTCTTATCGGGCAACATGTTGATGATATTCACCAATTCCCGCACTACCCTCCCATTACCTTTAGAGCATATTTCTGATTTTTGGTACTTTTTGGGGGTTACAGTTGAATCTCACTAAATCAGAAGCAGTGGATATTGGTGGTCACCTTCGTGATCTCTGGGTTCCTTTCCTGCTTGTGTGGGTGAAAGACACCGTTAAGTATTTAGGAGTTACAATTCACAAAAACCCAGCCATTTGGTATCACTGTAATGTAGCACCTCTTTTGCTGGAGTTTTTTCTTTATTGTTACAGGGGTCCATGGAGCTTGTTAAAATGTTTTTGATTCCTAAACTACTATATTTATTGATGATGTTACCTCTTCTTTTTTTTTTTTTTTTTTAAGAAGGAAAAGAATGTCTGTTTTCTTCAGAAAATATGTTCCCAATTTTTTGAGGGTTTTAAGCGGGCACAGCTATGCTTTTCTGTTTTGGCCTCTCCTAAAACAGATGGGAGTTTTGGCTTTGCGATTACTAGATTTTATAATTTGGCATGCCTTTTGCAGATTTTTGTGGATTGGTTGAAATTTCAAATTACTCAAGATAACCTTATGGTTTTATTGAAACAGGAATTTGTGAAACCGTATAACTTAATGTACTTGCTGCATGCACCATCTAGATTGCTGCCCCTTTTTATTTCTCATTCTTTGTTGATTAGTTCCATGCGGCAGTGTTGGCGTGCTCTTCGACAACATGTGGGATTATCCTGGCCAACCTCTCTGTTTTTGCCATTGTGGGGGAACCCACAGTTCTTAACTGGTTGGGGGTTCTGAAAATGTCTTCATCAAAATATGGCTAATTTAGTGCCCTTTGTTAATTTGCAGGATGGACCAGTGCAATCTTTTTCTTTTTGCTGCCAATCTCTCGCCTTTGCTAATGCGGCTTATTTGTTCTATTTGCAAATCCTTAGTTACATTAAGGCTTTGCATGTGGACGACTTAAGATCTCTTACAAATGGCCCTCAACGACTAGTGCATCTTAGTATTAGAGCCAGGGTTTCTATCTCAGTGTATTATAAGTTTTTGAATTTGTCTTCCCAGTATAATATCTATTCTACTTTAGCAAGCCATGGTCACAGATCTTCAGTGTGAATTATCAGAGGATGCTATATGTGACTCTGATCAGTTAGTGAGGAAAGCACTGTTAAGTGTGGGTTATTGGGAAATACAAGTTAAAAAATTACATTGGCCATGCAAGGCCTATCTGGCAGGCATAGCTACATCTGATCAATGTGTCAAATGTCTGCAACCTCAAGCTACATTATTACATTGATTGTAGGATTGTGCTGTGATGCAACAATTTTGGCAGGCTATTAAGCAATTTTTTGTTAATGCTAATGTATCAATAAATTGTTGGGGCTCAATTTTTTTGTCTCATTGGTCATAAAGACCCTGCAGTACCAGTTAACTTGTCTACCACTATTCTTCTAAAGGGGTGTCTGGTTGCATTACAATTACTTTTAAGGAATTGGTTAACCGCAATGAGCCCTTCAATTGATATGAGGACTAATGCTATGTTGAAACTATACTTATTGGAATCAAGATCTCTATCTGAATCATCACATAAGAAATGGACAGTCTGTCGTAACATTTGGAAATCTTTTGTGTGTTTATTGCCAAAAGAGTTGATAACATTTCTTAAACTGAACTCTAGGATGCAGGTCACTCCCTCTTATATGTGAATGGAGGATTGACTTTTTGTACTTTATTCTGTTTTAGTTTTATAATGTTCCCAATTGCTGGGTGGCGGGAGGGGAGGGTGATGGGAAGGGAGGTATGCAGATGGTGGTGATTTCTCTGATTTGGATCGAGAGTGATTTGTTTATGGTTGTAATACCTGAAAACTTTCAATAAAAAAATTATTTCCAAAAAAAAGCCATCTTTGGCACCCAACTGTGAAATATGGGGCGGATTTTAAAAGGAGCGCGAATAGCCTACTTTTGTTTGCGCTCCAGGCGCAAACAAAAGTACGCTGGATTTTAGTAGATACGCGCGGAGCCGCGCGTATCTGCTAAAAATCTGGATCGGCGCGCCAAGGCTATGGATTTTGTATAGCCGGCGCGCGCCGAGCCGCGCAGCCTACCCCCATTCCCTCCAAGGCCGCTCCGAAATCGGAGCGGCCTCGGAGGGAACTTTCCTTTGCCCTCCCCTCACCTTCCCCTCCCTTCCCCTACCTAACCCACCCGCCCAGCCCTGTCTAAACCCCCCCCCTTACCTTTGTCGGGGGATTTACGCCTCCCTCTGGGAGGCGTAAATCCCCGCGCACCAGCGGGCCTCTTGCGCGCCGGGCCGCGACCTGGGGGCGGGTACGGAGGGCGCGGCCACGCCCCCGGACCGCCCCGGGCCGTAGCCACGCCCCCGTACCCGCCCCCAAAACGCTGCCGACACGCCCCCGAAACGCCGCAACGACCGGGCCCGCCCCCCGATACGCCCCCGACACGCCCCCCTCGGAGAACCCCGGGACTTACGCGAGTCCCGGGGCTCTGCGCGCGCCGGTAGGCCTATGTAAAATAGGCTCACCGGCGCGCAGGGCCCTGCTCGTCTAAATCCGCCCGGTTTTGGGCGGATTTAGGCGAGCAGGGCTCTGAAAATCCGCCCCTATGTGAATGAACTAGAGATGTGAAATTTTACAATGCAGCTCTGTTTACCTTGGACCACACATTTAGCTTTTGACACATATTTGTTTAGACATATTTTAATTTATTAGTCATCAGTCAGTGCAAAAGTTTGTATGCTGATTAGTTACCTTCCATTGGTCGGTGGTGGCTGAGCCACTACCAGTTCAGCAAAATTGACAACCCCGTTGCCTAGGGACCACGCCAAACAGCCAGACAAGGTACCAGCCACAGATTTCCAAGCTTTTATTAAAGCATAAAACAAAAAAAAAAGCAAGACACTACAAACAAGAATTAAACTGCAGATTTCACAAAAATTCACTTAGTCTTTTTTTCCTGCCTTGCACATGCTTTTGAATTTCCCATCAATGCGTGACAAAGTGACTAGTAAATAAATGTATTACCTGCCTGATGAAGTTGTTATGGGAAACAAAAGAAAAGCAAGACCATATGTTGTGGAAAGAAGTTCCTTTATTGATGTAATCAAAAAAACCAGCCCGTCTCTGGCCTAGTTTCTCCTAATAGGCTGCATCAGGGGCTCTTTTGTCTTTAATTCAAGCAATAATATACTAGGGTTGTGCATTCGTTCCCTACGAATTGGGAATCCGCAACGTATAGGGCCCTATTCGTTGTATTCGTGGGGAAGCGAAACGTATCGCGATTCCCCACGAATACACCGAATCCGCCGAATTATTCGGCCGTCTAAAGGACCCAATTTAAACCAGCCCCCCACCCTCCTGACCCCCCCCAAGACTTACCAAAACTCCCTGGTGGTCCAGCGGGGGATCTGGGAGCCATCCCCTGCACTCACACCCTCTCTGTCATTTCAAAATGGCGCCGATAGCCTTTGACCTACTATGTCACAGGGGCTACCGGTGCCATTGGTCAGCCCCTGTCACATGGCCATCGGTGCCATCTTGTGCTCCTACCATGTGACAGGGGCTGACCAGTGGCACCGGTAGCCCCTGTGACATAGTAAGGGCAAAGGCTATCTGCGCCATTTTGATTACTGGCAGCTAACGGCCCGAGTGCAGGAGTTCGCTCCTGGACCCCCGCTGGACTTTTGGCAAGTCTTGTGGGGGTCAGGCGGGTCCCGCAAGACTTGCCAAAAGTCCCTGGTGGTCCAGCGGGGGTCCAGGAGCGATCTCCTGCATTCGGGCTGTCGGCTGCCAGAAATCCCTTCCAATGATCCCTTCATTGGTTACCCCCTAAAGAACTCTCATGTCATTTGCTTATCTTTATGCAGTCTAAAATCAAAAACCTAGCCTTATGCCGAACATCTGTTCTCCAGCCTTCACTAGACTCCGTAACGTTTACGTTATGTTATTAACCCCATATATCTGTATCCAAGTTCTAACTACCTGTTCATTGTGAGACATCAACTTGTCATTGTTATTGTTTAGAATGTAAACCGAATTGATTAGTAATTCTGTTACTGGAAATTCGGTATATAAAAGTGCTAAATAAATAAATAATCAAAATGGCGCTGATAGCCTTTTCCCTTACTATGTCACAGGCGCTACCGGTGCCATTGGTCAGCCCCTGTCACATGGTAGGAGCACAAGATGGCGCCGATGGCCATGTGACAGGGGCTGACCAATGGCACCAGTAGTCCCTGTGACATAGTAGGTCAAAGGCTTTCGGCGCCATTTTGAAACGGCAGCCGAGGGTGTAAGTGCAGGGGATGGCTCCCGGACCCCCTGCTGGACCACCAGGGACTTTTGGCAAGTCTTGGGGGACCCGCCTAACCCCCACAAGACTTGCCAAAAGTCCAACCGGGGTCCGGGAGCGACCTCCTGCTCTCGGGCCGTCGGCTGCCAGTAATCAAAATGGCGCCGATAGCCTTTGCCCTTACTATGTCACAGGGGCTACCAATGCCATTGGCCAGCCCCTGTCACATGGTAGGAGCACAAGATGGCACCGATGGCCATGTGACAGGGGCTGACCAATGGCACCGGTAGTCCCTGTGACATAGTAGGTCAAAGCTTTTCGGCGCCATTTTGAAACAGCAGCTGAGGGTGTGAGTGCAGGGGATGGCTCCCGGACCCCCTGCTGGACCACCAGGGACTTTTGGCAAGTCTTGGGGGACCCGCCTGACCCCCACAAGACTTGCCAAAAGTCCAACGGGGGTCCGGGAGCGACCTCCTGCTCTCGGGCCGTCGGCTGCCAGTAATCAAAATGGCGCCGATAGCCTTTGCCCTTACTATGTCACAGGGGCTACCGATGCCATTGGTCAGCCCCTGTCACATGGTAGGAGCACAAGATGGCGCCGATGGCCATGTGACAGGGGCTGACCAATGGCACCGGTAGCCCCTGTGACATAGTAGGTCAAAGGCTATCAGCGCCATTTTGAAACGGCAGCCGAGGGTGTGAGTGCAGGGATGGCTCCCGGACCCCCCGCTGGACCACCAGGGAGTTTTGTTAAGTCTTGGGGGGGTCAGGAGGGTGTGGGGTTGTAGTTAATTTAACTTTAGCGGGGAAACGAATAGGAATCGATGTATTAATGTATCAGGGCACCATAAGGCCGAATCTAATGTATCTGCCCCCCGACGAATCCGAATCCCAAATGCAACGTATGGCGTCCCTCTGCACATCCCTATAATATACAATTGTTCATGTATATATCGATACTTAGAGAAAAAAGTGGATAGAAATAAATCTTCAAACACTTTTTTATATAGTTAGGGACCTTTATAGAAGTATAAAGTCCTTTCTTAGTCAAACGCGTGTCTATGTCTACTGCCGCACAGAATTGTTTAATTACATCAATAAAGGAACTTCTTTCCACAACATACAGTCTTGCTTTTGTTTTGTTTGCTGTGGCTACGCTTGACCATTTACCATCTTGTTTTATTGGACCGAAGTTGTTAAGGGTCCATCAAGAGTAGCAATAATATGTTCTGGAACCTAACAGGTGTCTCTACAGGTAACCAGTAAAATGAACTAGCAGGACCTTGGGGGTGCAAGAAATTGACCAGGCCATCATGTTCCTCAATTGAGATTTCACATATATGGTCAATCCACCGGGAATAATCATAGATGCAAGCTAAATACTGACCAGGTTGGAACTGGAATCTTGAAAGGCAGGAAAATATTCACATTCCTGTTCTAGAACACTTGGCAATGAATGAGATGACGACATTTGAAATTTTGCTAATGTAAATTTTAGTTGCATCAATGGGCTTGAATTGATGATTTTCCCTTGAGACAGCAACTATATGATCTTTGCTAAACCTCTCATCCTGAACAGGTCTATTGCTTCAGTGCCCTCTTTTGGGACAAAAAAGTGTTTGATACCACAAAGAGCACAATGGTGTTACAGGTCAGGGCATGTTCCCCAAATCTCTGCCACAACACACTGCTAATATGACATTACCATAGTTCCTCGTGAAGGTGATACTTTTGCATGTTCAGGCTTGCATGCAGTAAATGCAGCACAATAAAATGTCCATTTTGAGGGGTCATTTATAAAAGTATGTCAAAGCAAGATGCGTCATGAGCTACAAGTATGGTAAGCCCAACAAGCTTCGCTGTACTGTAAAATGTCACGTCTCTAGCTCATTTATGTGTTACACAGCAGAGCACCAAAGATGCCTCTCTTTAACAGTCTGCTCACACATGCAAATGATGCATATCATTGGGCCCTTAATTCTGACCAAAGCAAAATCCGATCCAAAATGAAACAAGGTGACTTTTTTTTACAAAAAAAAGATGCTCTTTCAAATGCACCTGAAAATTGGCAAAAATGTGCATAAAAAAGTGACATTATGTCTTTATGTAATTATATCTTTGCTTCCAGTTGCCTGTAAAGCCTCTTAATGCAAATCTTACACATATATGCCATGGGCATGACTATTGGTCCAGTCAGGGCCTGAATCAAAGTATAGGTCATGAACAATGAGGAGTCAAAGTAGGCCTTATATTTCTTTTGTTAAATTTTTCACATACTTTGCTGGCCCATAATAAGGGAGGCAAGCTCACTTTATGTTCCAAACTTTGCACTGGAACTTACCATGAGGGGTAGTACTAATCCACAAAATTTCAGGCCCCTGAGAGGTATTGTAAGGCTGCAGCACCTGGACAAAATGGCCATTTTAGGTTGCATGCCGCATGATACTCAGAAGTTACCTCCATTTAACTGCCTCTAGCTCTCCAACCAATGGAGATCCAGGTGCCAAATTTAGTATGATTTTGTTTAAGACCCTAGAGAAAATCTCTGCAAAATTGTGTTCGATTTGGGGGAGGTTGAGTGTGGACCGCGGTCCACTTGATATGGAATGACTTCTATGAAAATCTGGCAGATGCACCTTGCATCATAAAGGATATGGTGAACATCCTAAAAGAACAATGCACAACATTACAAACACTAACTACAGTTACCGGTAACCTAACAAGCTCTCAAAAGAAAATATCTACCCTACTGGAAGCAATACTTTTATTCTCGTAGGCATCTTGTATGTTACTATTATTAAAGGCAGTATCATCAGCATCAACTATAGCAGCAGACACATTCTGACCACATATGACAAACCATTCTCCGACCAAGTCAATCCAATAGTCAAATCAAAAACAAGCATGGAGGGGTTTTTTTTTTTTGTTTTTGTTTACTACAGCTGTCTTCCAAGGAAGAGAAGGCTATAACACTTATTTCACTAATAGTCCATGTTCATAACCTACCAATGGTATCCAGTATCATCCAAAAAGGCTAATTATTTAAATTTTGAGATTCTGCTATCCATGTCTCACCATACATCACATTGTATTCCCAAGGAACAGTTACCCATGATAAGAGGGGAAATATCTGTCTTGTCTCAAGCAATAAAATCAGTTCCTTTAATGGAGAGAAACAATACTTCCTTATCCTCAAGAAGACAGGACTTCACATGTACTGCATTAAAAGTGATTTGAAGATATTTCTCAAACTAGAAAAATTCAAGATCAATTCATTTTCCACCATCATTCTTTTAGAGTTGAATGATTGCTTGACTACATTGGATTTCAAGAATGCTTATATACACATTCCCATTCATCCAATTCACAGAAAGTACCTCAGATTTCACTGGTAAACAAATTTCTGGGAACATTTTGCCTCCACAACCTTCGGTGAAACAAGTAGATTTTAACAAGCTGAACACAAATATGCATTTTCCTGTCGTGTAGCCAGATGGACTCAGAACAAGTGGGTATAGTGTGCTCGTGCTAGCAGTTGGAGACGGATCTGACGTCAGCACGGGTACATATACCCCCACAGGAAGTGAAGCTCTTCAGTAATTTCAGTCTCCAAAGCAGTTTGGAGAGCCTGCACGCTCGCTGAGCGTGTTTCCAATCTTCTTTCTATTTTCTACTTTCTACTTACTAAATTTCTACAGGAACATCGAGCCCCGCACTCCATTCGGTCCCTCCCCCAGTTGAGTTTCCCGGGGTGATTTCCGCGATCCCTCGGAGGTTTTGGCCTCGGTCCGGTGGCCGAATCGCGGCAGGGACCCAGCCCCCGAGCGAGGCTTGGGCGGGCTAAGAGGCACCTCGGTCCCGGTGTGGACTTGGGAGGCAGCGGGTGCATTCCTCAAGCACGGCGGCGAAGGTATTTCCCCTCTCCCCCCGCAGCCGGAGACCGCCTGGGTTTCAGCCGGGAAGCGCCAAGGATCAGGTAAGGCATATATCTTTTACTTTTGGTCTCCGAGGTATGAGGATCGGCGGTGTTGCCTGTATCCGGCATGCCGCGGAGGTCGCCATTTTGTCGGCCTTGTTAAGGTATTGAGCACCCATGATAGGCGCCTGTATCGTATTGAGCGCATATTTGGAGCGTATGTTGTCTACCATTTAGCGTAAATTACTAACCGCATATTATTGAGCGCATATTGTATTACGCGTATATAGCTGCCGCATATTATTGAGCGCATATTGTATTAAGCGTATATTGCTGCCGCATATTATTGAGCGCATATGGTTTTGAGCGCATATTGTATTGAGCGCATATTGCTGCCGATATTCTTGCGCGCATATTTTTTTTCAGCGATGGAACATTCTGACGCCCCAGCGTCTCTGGCGGCGGCGCCTCCTGATTCTGGCATGAAAGCCCTCGGCCTCTGCTCAGCATGCCAGCTTAGGGCCACGCACAGCGAGGAGCCAGACTCCCTTTGTGCCCAATGTGAGGAGGCAGTGGGAGCCTCGGGCCAGGACCAGACTCAACCGAGGTTTGTTGACAGTTCCCCAGGGGCCACCCCGGATCTCGCGGGTAGTGTCGAACAACCTGGGATACCGGGGGACCTGGTTCCCCGTAGACTTGAGACCATCTCCATTTCCTGGGTGGATCTCTTTAAAGGGATCCATGCCTTTGTACAGATGCAATCAGCTTCCCATCCAGGCCCTGCTGTTGCTGCTGCTCCTGTGGCTGCTCCAGCGGATCCTGCCCCTGGACCTTCGCGCCCTTCTCGTGGGCAAGCACACCCGCCTCCGAGCAGTCCGGTTCAGGCGGACCCTGATGTCTCGGAGACCAAATCAGAACCCTCCGAGGAGGGGGAACTTCCCTCGGGGATTGAGCCATATCGAACCATGAGGCGGTTCTTCCCCAAGGAAGATCTCTCCAACCTAGTATCTCAGTGCCTGGCGGAGTTGGATATTTCAGGCCCCAGAACTACGGTGCCATCTACACAGAACCCTCTGCTGGAAGGTCTTCGTCCTACAGCCCACCATTTTCCCTTCTTGCAAGCCGCACAGCAACTAATAGATCTGGAATGGGCTGCACGTGCGGCCTCATTTAAAGGGGGTCGGGGCCTGATAGGCATGTACCCCCTGGATCCGGCAATCAAGGAGATGCTGGCGTGCCCTCAGGTGGACGCCTTGGTTAGCGCGGTGGTCAAGTGCACTACCATTCCAGTTGAGGGGGGGGGCGGCCCTCAAGGAACCTCACGACCGGTGACTGGACGCCATCCTGAAACAGACATTTGAGGTAGCAGCTCTGTCTTTGCGAATCGCAACCTGCTGCACAGTGGTGACGCGTTCCTGTTTATCACAAGTCAGGAACAATGCTCCGGCAGCAGACATGGAGTCCGCTCTCTCGTTCCTCACGGATGCTGCATCCGACCTAGTCTGTACAACAGCCAAGGGGATCTCATCTTCTGTGGCTGCCAGGAGGCAGCTCTGGATACGGAATTGGTCAGCCGATGCTCCTTCGAAGACACGCCTCACCAGAATGCCCTTTAGGGGTTCTTTCCTGTTCGGCAGCAACCTAGATAAACTAGCCAGCACATGGGGTGCCTCTCCAATACCTCAACTGCCGGAAGACAGGTTCAGAAGGAACCAGCGCGCCTTTCCGAGGCCATCCAGAGGCAGAAGGTCCCAACGCTTCATTCCCTATAGGGGTCGCTACCAGGCACCTCGTCCTCAGGCCAGGAACCAGTCCTTTCGGCCCAAACAGCAGAAGAGGGGAGCCGGCTCGGGTTCAGGGCCCGGCCGCGCCTCCCAATGAGAATCCGCCGATCCATCCGGGGGACGGAGCTATAGGGGGCAGGTTAACCCTCTTCTACCCCAGATGGGTCGAGATAACGTCGGACCAGTGGGTCCTCGCCGTCATCCGAGAGGGGTATTATCTGGACTTTCATCATCTCCCTCCGGACAGGTTTGTGGAAGCTTCGTGTCCCATACACAAGAAGGCAGCCTTGGAAGCTACCCTGGCGAGGCTCCTGTCCTTGAAAGCCATCATCCCAGTACCTGCATGGGAAATGAATTCTGGACATTATTCCATTTATTTCATGGTACCCAAGAAAGAGGGCACTTTCCGGCCCGTGTTGGATCTCAAGTCAGTCAATCGATACTTAAGGGTCCCGAGGTTTCGCATGGAAATTCTGCACTCAGTCAAGACCGCAGTCCAGCCAGGAGAATTCCTCACGGCCTTAGACTTGTCAGAAGCCTACCTGCATATCCCGATCCATCCGGATCATCAGCGCTACCTACGATTCAAGGTTCTGGGACGCCACTTCCAATTCCGGGCTCTGCCCTTCGGGTTAGCCACGTTGCCGCGGACCTTCACCAAGGTGGTCGTAGTGGTAGCTGCGGCGCTCAGACGGGAAGGAATCCTCGTCCATCCCTACCTGGACGATTGGCTGATCAGGGCGAAATCACGGGAGGAGAGCCATCGGGCAACCAACAGAGTGATCGCCCTTCTGGAAAGTCTGGGATGGGTAGTCAACCTCAACAAGAGTTGCCTACAGCCTTCCCAATCACTGAAATACCTGGGAGTACAGTTTGACACCCAGGCAGACACAGTCAGTCTCACTACCAAGAGAAGGTTAAAACTTCAGACGCGTCTCCGGTCCTTGATGGGAGCCAGCTGGCCCATAGCTTGGGATTATCTGCAGGTTCTCGGCCTCATGGCCTCCACCCTGGAAGTGGTGCCCTGAGCAAGGGCCCATATGAGGCCTCTACAACACTGCCTGCTCTATCGCTGGAGCCCCCGCTTCCGGAATTATTCCACGCACCTGCCTCAGCCGGCCAGAGTGAGGACCCAGTTACGATGGTGGTTGCAGTCCAACCACACGAGCAGGGGGTCGAAGATGTCCTTCCCCACGTGGACTCTGCTCACCACAGATGCCAGCCTGAGCGGCTGGGGAGCACACTGCAAAGAACTCACCGCACAAGAGCGGTGGAACAGAGAAGAGTCGGGTGGAACATCAACCGTCTAGAGGCACGAGCAGTCCGGTTAGCCTGCCTGCAGTTTGCTCACAGACTGCGGAATCGGGCAGTCAGAGTTATGTCCGACAACGCCACCACGGTGGCATACATCAACCGTCAGGGCGGAACCAGAAGCCGACAGGTGTCCCTAGAGATAGCCCCGCTGATGGCTTGGGCAGAGGCGAATCTTCAGGACATCTCCGCCGTCCACATTGCCGGGAAGGACAACACCTCGGCAGACTTCCTCAGCAGAGAAAGCCTAAATCCGGGGGAATGGCAGCTGTCGCCCACAGTCTTCCAGATGATTGTGGATCACTGGGGGAATTCCGGACATGGACTTACTAGCGGACAGGTCCAATGCTCAAGTTCCCAGATACTTCAGCCGCAGGCGAGACCAGTTCTCACACGGGATCGACGCCCTGGTTCAGCCATGGCCTCCAGGGACTCTGCTATACGCTTTTCCTCCGTGGCCTCTGCTGGGCGCCATCATCCACAAGATTCAGAAGCACCGGGGCCCAGTTCTTCTAGTGGCACCAGATTGGCCAAGAAGACCCTGGTACGCGGACATGAGAAAATTACTGGCAGGGGAGCCCCTTCCCCTGCCTCCTCTCAGGGACCTGCTACGTCAAGGTCCCATCCTTCACGAGGATCCAGCTCAATTCTCTCTTACGGTCTGGCCATTGAGAGGGCTAGACTGAAGAAAAGAGGTTACTCGGAGCCAGTGATAGATACACTCCTCCGAGCTCGCAAGTTTTCCATATCCCTCACCTATGTCAGGATCTGGAGAGTGTTTGAAGACTGGTGCGACACTCACGGCACCAATCCGCATGCGACCACAATCTCTATTGTTTTGGATTTCCTGCAAGATGGACTTCAGAAGGGTATCTCCCTCAGCTCCATCAAGGTTCAGGTGGCTGCGCTGTCTTGCTACGGTCCCAGGAGGGATGGCAAGACCATTGCCACGCACCCAGATGTTTCTCGCTTCCTGAAAGGAGTCAAGCACATTCGTCCGCCTCTGAAGTGGCCAGTGCCTTTGTGGGACCTCAACATAGTTTTGGATTTCCTCACGGGATCCACCTTTAGACCCCTTCGGGGCCTGTCTCTCCGTTCTCTCACTTTGAAGATGGTGTTCTTGCTGGCTGTATGTTCAGCACGCCGCATCTCAGAGCTACAGCACTGTCTTGCCGTGATTCCTTTCTGAGAATCACTCCAGAGGCTATCCATCTTCGCACAGTTCCATCCTTCTTGTCTAAGGTAGTCTCACAGTTTCACCTCAACCAGACCATATCCCTGCCTACCACGGCGGGTTTGAAGAAATCAGAAGAAGGGCGTTTGCTACGCCATCTCGACATCGGCAGATTGCTGCCCAGATATCTGGAAATGACAGAAACAGTACGAAAGACGGACCATCTGTTCGTCCTTCACAGCGGGAAGAAACAAGGAGAAGCGGCCTCTCGGCCCACCATCGCCCACTGGATTAAAGAAGTCATCAGAGCGGCCTACGTAGAGGCCGGGAAGTCCCCGCCTCTACAAGTCAAGGCCCATTCTACCAGAGCCCAAGCAGCATCTTGGGCAGAATCTAGGATGTTGTCGCCTGCAGAAATCTGTAAAGCGGCGACGTGGTCCTCCCTCCATACCTTCTCCAGGTTCTACTGTCTGGATGTCCAGGCCAGGGAGGACACAGCATTTGCGAGGGCGGTCCTCAGGCAGTCCTCAGGCAGCCTCCCGCCCAGTCCGGGAGTAAAGCTTTTGTACATCCCACTTGTTCTGAGTCCATCTGGCTACACAACAGGAAATGGTGAGATTACTTACCTGATAATCTCGTTTTCCTTAGTGTAGACAGATGGACTCAGCATCCCGCCGAGCTGCCTGTATACATTGGTTTCACCGATTCCAGGTAAGCCTTATCACTTCTTACATGAATGCGTCCACTCTACCAGGTGTCGATGCCTTCCGGTTGGGAATGCTGGCGGTCTCCAGCTACTATCAATCGGTCAGGGGAATCCTGTTTTCACTATTTCATTGATCGTCAGTACACATATATCCATAACAGCTTTTGCAAGGAAGATTACTGAAGAGCTTCACTTCCTGTGGGGGTATATGTACCCATGCTGACGTCAGATCCGCCTCCAACTGCTAGCATGAGCACACTATACCCACTTGTTCTGAGTCCATCTGTTTACACTAAGGAAAACGAGATTATCAGGTAAGTAATCTCACCATTATTATGTCTGATTCACATACCATTTGCCAGAAAAGTGTGATATACATTAAACATTGTTACGTGTCTGTAGCAGCATAAGCTATAATGGCAATGTTGGCACCAGAAACAGTCAGTTATATGATCTTTCTGTTCCCTCCATATCATTGGGATGGCAAACGGCATGGATGGCCGCACACCTTTCAGCCAAGCTCGCAGACTACTGGCGCAAGATGCGCAACATATATGAGGAGCCCATGCTCTGTCCTGGTGGCCAATTTTGCACCAGGACAATTTTGCCGCCTTAATGAATGCAGTCATACGCCTTTTCTGTGCTTTCAGAGTAAAATCACCACAGATGTAACAAAATGTGTCACGGCTATTACGACATTGGCATGACATTTCATAAAGTATATGAAATTAAATCCACAAGCTTAAAACTCAACAGTTTTAGCAATACGATTCGCTCATTCACACAGACGTTGCATAGGAGACTACTCATTGCTGCTGCTTATATAAGGCTGTGTCGTTATGGAAACAAGTTGGAATCTTGCAGCCGAGCTGGGGCTTGCCCGAGCAAGTTCTGACATGATCAGGCAGAGTTTCTTGGTATATTTTTTTTAAAAAGTTAGTCTCTGTTACATGTTACGTTGCTTATGGCACTCACAAATACGACATGAATTTTAAAAATCATAAAAACTACTATCCAGCAAGAAAATATATGTTCAAGAGATTGTTTTAAAATTTCACAATTATTGTAACACAAAAGTGGCCGTTTCTCAAAAACCTTACGTGATGTACAAATTTCGAAGTAAGATCTGTGATCAGCATCAAAAAATCTAGTTGGAACACCAAAAAGCCTGAAGGAAACAAAAACTTTGTTTACCAGTGATAGAGAGCAACCATTATCAGAACATAGTTCTATCCTTTGGCATCTCAGCAGCCTTGTGAATCTTTTACCAAATGCCTAGCAGTAGTGGCAGCTCATCTAAGAAAGAACAATGTCTTGGTGTTTCCATACTTAGATAAGTGGTTAATATCAATAAGGTCTTTAAAGAAGCCAAAAGGTCTATGACTTTTATGATTTGAACTCTTCTCTCTAGGACTAATTCTAAATTACCGACAAATCTTATTTGTTACCTGTTCACCAGCTGGAATTCATAAGAGCTCATCTGGATACTCTGGCATGGAAGGCCTCCTTCCAGGGCAGAAGATGTCCAATCTTTGTTCATTGACAAGCTTCTCATTCTCACTTCAGTATCAGCAAGAGGGTTTATGGAACTCCTTGAATACATGGCAGCCACAGTACATGCAACACTGTTCACATGACTGCACACGAGGTTACCACACTGATACCTAAAGAAATGCTGGAATCAACATTCTCAACCACTATTGCACAAGATGCCAATAACCCCTCTGCTTTGTGATTCTCTGAAGTGGCGAAATCACCCATCTAGTCTTTAATTGGGTCAGTTATTTCATTTTCCCAAGTTAAGTTAAATTTGTTGACTGACGCATCCACTCAGGCCTGGGGAAGACTCTTAGGCATCCTGTATTCTCAAAGAATATTGAACCATAAGAAAAGAGTTGTCATATAAACAGGATAGAAATGAAAGCTATTTTCAAGGCACTTGTAGTTTGATTCATTCATAAAAGAAAAAGTCTAAAAATTCAAACAATATTGTAGCCATGTGCTATATAAACAAACAAAGGTATGAGTTTCTGAATGTGTCAGAAAGGTATTAAATTATGGACTTAGGCAATACAAAGAGATTTTTCTTTTTGCCATACACTTTACTGGAAAATACAACTTTGTGGCAGATGAAGCCTTAACCTGTCACCTTTAACTTCACGAATGGTCTCTCCATGACTACAATCTATAAGCCATATTTCAACAATGGGAAGTTCAAGTGGATCGCTTTGTGGTGGTGTTAAACTACAAGCTTTTGACATACTGTTCCAAAAGCCTTAGCGTCAGATGCATTCACAGTTCTCTGGCCAGAGGGCCTAATGTATACCTTTCCTTCAATTTTTTTGATATCTAAAACAAGATAAGATATGGGACGAGGCAAAAATTCTAATCTGTTATGTCTGTACCAGCCTAGGTTTTCCTGGCTCCTAAGGATGTCAGTGGCTCAGCCTATTCACCTCCCGACTTTTCCATGTCTTCTAATACAATGCAAGTGAACTTTTCTTCACTCAAATCTTCGCTCTCTATCAACTTGGAGATTGAGTGCATAATCTTAAATGCCTTGCCCTTTTCATCAGAAGTTAAAACAGTTTTACTGGCAGCAAGAAAATCATCTACAAGGCATTCCTATGGTTTCAAATGGAAACTGTTTTCTTGGACCACCTAAAATGTAGTAGGATCTTAACCTAGTTTTGTCAAGATTAATGATCTTTCCCTTTGAGCTTATGGAAACAAATGAAAACAAAAATTCATGGCAGACACTTTCCTCATAGCTGTTACATCAACTTGAACAGTAGTTGAACTGTAGGCTTTAGTAGTGGACCCTCCATTTGCTCAAATAGTAGAACGGCAGGACATAGCATACAATACCACCCAGCTCCCCGTAGAATTAGAACTTAGCTAGGAAGGAACTGAAAACTGATGCATGCGAAGCTGGTTCTTGAACTACCATGGCATGCATGCCCAGACTGACTTTCTGAGCTCTGAGAGTGCTGCTCTAGGTTGGTGCCATTGGGTGGCATCACCCCACTTGTGTGGCTGATTTGTCTTGCTATCACCAAAGGACATCTGTTTACAGGTAGGCAGATTTGCTTTACAGGTATTCATTTTCTTACAGAACGTTTTCCTGATTCAATCAAAGTGAATCACCTTTTTGGACAATGAAAAAAGTGAAAATACATAATTATAATTAGAAAGTTTGTATTAATGTTTAATATTTCTTAATGGCTGTTAAATAGCTATGGGTATAAATTATGAAATGTTTTTTCTGTTCAAAAAATGTTCTTAGCTATGATTTATTTCAAAAAGGTTTTTACAAACATTGTTCATAAAGCATAGAATCCTACTGCTCTATTCATAAGAACCTTCATTTTCAGTTTTTATTTTATTTTCCTGGGAATTTCTTAGTGTTTATTACAAGAATAAAAAATATTTACCCATAAAAATGACAAGTCATTTATTTCTACTGATTTCTCCCATTTTGTTCATTTTTTTTAATAGCCTGATAAATTCCCTGGAAGAAGAAAATAAAAATTGAAAATAGAGGTCCTCATATTCATTATTTAATAAATGTGATCTGATTAATGATAGAGTAAACTTTAATTTCAGTATATGGTTTCATTTTTAATTAATTAGCAGAACTTACATTTGGTACAACCACAATGTAGAAATGCAAATCTAAATGTATCTTGGATGGCTGCATGAATAGGACCACTGAGCCACCCTTAGTGACTTTATTTCCCATGTGCAACTGAAGTAGACCTGTAGCTAAAAACATTTTCTGAGTCCTATTAGGACTTAAAAATATTAAGCACAATTGCTGACATTTTTATGATAATGACATTGATTCAACATAGGCATAATGGGGATAATTTTCAAAGGCACTTACATGCCTAAAACCTGTTTTTAGGTGGGTGAGTGGCTTTTTGAAAATATCCTTGGCAGATATGTGTTTAAAAATATGTGCTAAACACAATTTCATGCATTTTAAACAGGCGTTCCGGGCGTTGGGAGATGGGCAGAAGTGGGATAGGATCAGAATTTACACATAATTTTCATTTCTAAAAGTATACATGTAAATCCATATGCACAGTTACATATGCTCTCTAGAAAGTATAACTTTGTGCATGTATCATGCATACTTGTGAATTTTCAAAGCAGATTCATTTTCATAAATCCTCTGAAAATTCTGGCTAAAGTCTGTGGGTAAAAAGTACCCATAGAATTTAGCCTATGCTGGCTGTTTGAAAATGACCCTCAAAGTATAATAATTTATAGGAATATAATTATTTTTTCTTGTTTCCTTTCTTTTCATATAAAGGAGAGAAGCCATATGAATGCCCAAACTGCAAGAAACGTTTTTCCCATTCTGGTTCTTATAGTTCACACATTAGTAGTAAGAAATGCATTGGGTTGATGCCTGTAAATGGCAGAGTACGTTCTGGGCTCAAAACATCGCAGTGTTCTTCACCATCCCTTTCAGCTTCTCCAGAAAGCCCAGGAAGACCACAGATACGTCAGAAAATGGAGAACAAACCGTTACAAGAACAACTTCCAATTAACCAAATTAAAACTGAACCTGTGGATTATGAATTTAAGCCCATAGTAGTTGCTTCAGGAATCAATTGTTCAACCCCTTTGCAAAATGGGGTTTTTAGTGGTGGTAGCCCATTACAGGCAACCAGTTCTCCTCAGGGTGTGGTGCAAGCTGTTGTTCTACCAACTATGGGTCTTGTTTCTCCCATAAGCATCAACTTAAGTGATATTCAGAATGTTCTTAAAGTGGCAGTGGATGGTAATGTAATAAGACAAGTATTAGAGAACAATCATGCTAATCTTTCGTCCAAAGAACCAGGAGCAATGAACTCTGCATCCATACAAGGTGGCCATTCCCTCATTTCAGCTATCAGTCTTCCTTTAGTTGATCAAGATGGAACAACAAAAATTATCATTAACTACAGTCTAGAGCCACCTAGTCAACTTCAGGTTGTTCCACAGAATCTGAAAAAAGAAAATTCAGTCCCACCAGAGATTTGTAAAACTGAAAAACTACCAGAAGATCTCACAATCAAATCTGAGAAAGATTCAAACTTTGAAGGAGAAAACAGTAATAGCACTTGCCTTCTTTGTGAAGACTGCCCAGGTGATCTCAATGCACTTCAAGAAATTAAGCACTACGATTTAAAACACCCCATTCAGCTTCCTCAGCTCAGTGGAATTGAAGCAACAAAGTCTGAATCGCCTACTTCAGACATAGGGGACAATTTAAATCCTAATCAGCCACCCTTAAAAAACCTTTTATCTCTTCTGAAAGCATATTATGCTTTAAATGCACAGCCAAGTGCAGAAGAACTTTCAAAAATTGCAGATTCTGTTAATCTACCACTAGATGTAGTAAAAAAATGGTTTCAGAAAATGCAAGCTGGAGAAATTTCTGTTCAGTCTTCTGGGCCATCTTCTCCAGAAACAGGCAAATTAAATATTGCAACAAATAATGACCATGCCAGATGTACAAACTCAAATGAACTGCAAAACAGTGCAAGTAATTCTCAAAGTTCTCTAAAGATAATTAAATCCCAAACTTCACCAGTTGTATCACTGACGGTAAATGGTTCAAGGAATACCCCTTCCCCTTCACCATTAAACCTGTCTTCAGTGAAAAATGCACAGGATTTTGTGTTTTCAGCTGATGGTGTTCAAGAAGAGCCACAAGTAGAACCTCTTGATCTCTCACTACCAAAGCAGCATGGAGATTTACTGGAGCGATCTACCATAACTAGTGTTTACCAGAATAGTGTTTATTGTGTTCAAGAAGAACCTTTGAATTTAACTTGTGCAAAAAAAGAACCTCCTCAGACAGACAGTGTTACGGACTCTGAACCATCTATAACTGTAAACACACCAAGTGCCAATGCCATAAATATTGCTATACCTGCAGTCACAGCCCAGTTACCTACAATTGTTGCCATTACTGACCAGAATAATGTTCCATGCTTAAGAGCTCTGGCTGCCAATAAGCAGACCATTCTGATCCCTCAAGTGACTTACACATATTCAACTACAACTAGTGCTATTATTCCAGAATTATCACAAAAACAGGCTCAACTTAATGGAAATCAGGTATGATGTTACATTTTTCAGTATACAAACTGAGTGATACTATAAAGATAGTGAAAGTGCTATTCCACTAAACTGTAAACTTTATAAATTAGTAATATGTTACTTGAAGCCAAGATAAAGCAAATATATTTGTTGGAAAGTTCCTGTTTTGTACAGAAACAATCCAAACTTGTTGCTTGGTACAGTATGTTTTAAACAAAATAATAAAATGTATATCTACAGTAATAGTATGAGCGAGGTAACTTTCAAACAGTTGTATATGGCATCATATGCAAGTGCATGGGGTCAGCATAGTTTTACCACAGTATTTTATAAAATGCACGTAACATATATGTGCATATTATAAAGAATGCATATGTTTACCCACACAACATACACACAGACATGCAATGCATCGAAACCATGCATTTCAATACATCGTGAACGTGTGTACTTTACCCGCCTATTTAAAAAATATACATGCATATTTTTTACTCATGACAGAAAATCAGGACTTGCGGGTAGATTTTAAAAGGGCCGTGATGTGCCCATAAACGTGTGTCTCGCTGTGCACAAAGATATGCCCTATTTTATAAAGTACACATGTAGGTTTTAAGGGGGGCACTTTGATTCAGGGTAAGTTTTTGGGAAGTGGGTTGGGGTTTGGGGGGGTGGTGTTACAGAAATATTCAGTGGTATTCCTTGTAAACTTGACATCATCAAATAAATTTAGACCTTATAAGTGATGAAGAGTTGATTTGTACATGCAGCTAGCAGAGACTGCAGTGTACAAATCAACTCCTCTTGTTAGAATTTTCATCGCGTATAAGGTCTAAAATTCTTTAATGTCAGTTTTACAATAAATATCTTCCCCCCCCTGTCTATCCAGATCTCCCACTCAGTACTACACAATAAACATGTTTAATATTACTTATGCAAGATAAATTGGAAGTGTATAAATACGTGAGGAAGTTGGAAAGCGTATGCACACAATTGTCTTAAGATAGCAACTTGCATGCGTACATATTGGCCTCATTCTGGAATGCCTTTAGACTGCATATTAATATGCATGCAAAAGTGAAAATACATGCATATTTTTTACTTTATAAATATGGAGTACACGAGTAGAAGCTACTTACACATATATGAAAACTTTTATTTACAATGGAGATAATTTTAAAAGGAGTTACACATGTAAATGTAACATAGTATCATTTGTATCACCTGTATACTTGTGTTAATGTATTCTGCCTTGAGGCGACTGTTTTAATGTATTTCCGCCCTGGAGGCGACTGTTCAGTTCCTTGTAAACCGGTGCGATATGTATTCTTTACAGGAACATCGGTATATAAAAATTAAAAATAAATAAATAAATATCATAGCAATTTTAAAAAGCCATTTATGTGCACATAGTACACTTAAACGTGTATAACTATGGACAATTCAATGACATATATTGTAGCAATAACAAAAGTCCATTTATATGGGTGAGGTGCATTTACACGTATAAAACCCAATTTTAAGTATGTAAATGCTCTTTGAAATCAGGCCCGTAATGTTGTGAAAATTCACCTTTATCTGTATATATTATATGTATAGAAAATGTTTATAAATGAGAAAGCAAGGATTGAGGTCTTTGTTCTGTCTACAAAATGTTAAAACCAAGAAAAATCTAGTTAGTTATTGTCAAGATTACAAAAAAGCACATTCTTATCTGCAATAATTAATTTCTCTTATAAACTTTATAGAAGAATGCTAAGTTCTTTTTTTTTTTTTTTTTTTTTACTGCCGCTCTTTTAGATATGATCTGTGTATTTAACTAAAATATAGTATATGTTTAATATTTAGGAAGAAAGACAAGACACTAGTTCAGAAGGAGTTTCAAATGTGGAAGACCAAAATGATTCTGACTCAACCCCGCCTAAGAAGAAAATGAGAAAAACAGAAAATGGAATGTATGCCTGTGATTTATGTGATAAAATATTCCAAAAAAGTAGTTCATTACTGAGACACAAGTATGAGCATACAGGTATGTCATTAAAGTTAGAAAATAATGTGAGAAATCATTTTTATATAAGATAATGCCTTTATTTACTAAGCTAGGCTGCACTCAAGAGCCCCCATCCCCTATGTACTTGTGTAGGAGATGGGGCCTGGAAATGCACACTGGTTTAGTCTCCCATACCATGCTCCCTCATTATTGCTGAATATACTACCACTGTCATTGAGGTTTGCCACAGGAATGATCATAGGTCCAGGGGAGGGAGGAAGATGAAGAGAATGAGGTCTGGGGGAAGGCAGGCTGCAGCGTTCTGGCAAAAATGCCCATGTGGTAGGTAGGTGGCATGCGTGCTAGGGGTTGCCAACATCTCAGTTGGTCAATAAACAAAAAAAATAAAAACACAGACAAAAATTGTTTCCTGTAATAAGCCTGATAGAATTTTCCCCAAGAGAGCTGAATTTAAACCATAGGAATTAATAATAGTTAAAGTTTTTCATTATGATTTGTTGTCTGCCTTTTTGAGAGAGATTCATCTATGGCGGTGTACAGCTTATTAATCTGATAACGAAGAAACAAAATATTATAGTAAGATGACCCACGATGCTATGGTAAACAATGCAAAATATATAAAACAGTGACAAAGATACATAAACCTCTAAATGCAAGTTTTATAGATGCCAAAAATACCAGAACAGAAAGGTAGAACAAATTCTAATTCTTCATGGACAAGCAGGACAAAAATCAACACAAGGGGTAACATCATTCGATGTTGCCTGCTTGGACCTGCTCTCTCTAAATTCAGAAAGTAGCTTTACTCTGTTGCATGTTCACAATGGCGCACAAGTCCTCATGAATCTCATCATATTTCTTCTGATGATGCAAACAGACAAGACTGCTCTCATCAGACTGTGGTTATTTTGCAGTATTTTTCTCATAAAACTTTACTCATTCAATTCTCAATCTGATTATTTCAAGTTGTCTTTCAAAAAACATAAAGAAAAGACAGAGGTAGTTTTGTTTTATATAGTGGCGCTAAGTCAAATCAACAACCTTTCTAGTTCTAGCCAAATCCAGCCACAGAATGGCTTCAGTTGAATTTCACAAATTATTTGAGATGCCTGGGTCCCTTACATAATACTACCAGCTGTGAGGCCTATGGAAAAATGTCACAGTGGACCATTAGGTACTGCCAATACAAGCTGACCTATGAATCGTCCCCTTTGGAAAAATCAGTACAAAATGAAAAAAGGTCAGTGTCGCCAAAATGCCACAGGAGAGTCCACTTAACCTCTCTCTCTCAGAGAACGGGAAAGATTGCCATCCAATCACAAATTGCAACATCTGGACCAAAAGCTAGCGCACAGGACTCACAAGCATTTGGTGTCTTCAACATTAAATTCCTTAGCACTGACACACGTGGGCCCAAGAGGCACAGTGCTGAAACACATGGCATCGAGGTGCTTGGAGCTAAAGCAGACTGTGCCGAAATACTCTGTGCCATCCACATCAGATCTAAAGAGAGATTCCTTTCCAATTCTAGTACCAGAATTGGATATCTCTTCATTAGCTTCTCCCCCAAATAGAATTTTAAGACTTGCCTTCCATCAAGCTCAGTATTTTGATTCCAGCGGTGGCCAATCCAGGTCACAAGTACCTGGCAGGATCCCAAGGGGTAGATTCCAAGCTGCTTATCCCAAGAATAAGCAGTGGATTTCTGAAACTCTACCTTAATAATGGTTAATGGACTGAACTCCTGGAACTTGTCCAAATTTTTTTAAATGCAGCTACATTAATAGCGTTCACCACATCCTCTAGCAATGAATGCCAGAGCTTAATTATGTGTTGAGTAAAAAAAACAATTTCTCTTTTTGTAAGTCAAATACATGTCAGATATTAAGAGTCTCCCTGGAGAAACTGCTTCAGTGTTAGAAACATTTTCCCAACGATTGGAATCCTCATCACCAATCTTGCCATTTCAAGAAATAGAGAGATGCCTTCAGTGTGTCCCCCATTCATATATCAAATCAGATTCTGAATCTCGGGGAAATTTTTCTCATTCTCTTTCTGATCTTCCAGACTCACCAGTTATTCCTCTTGATTCCCTATCCTGACATCTCCAGAAGAAATAGTCCACCTGACAATTTGTCATATTCGGTCTTCTTTCAAAAGATGGCACAATCTATTTTTATTTTACAGAAGACTCAAATCCTACAGAAGAGTTTCTAGGTGTTTAAAAGCGCACAAATGCCCCAAAACAGTGGATTGCTGTTCCAGTGCATAAGCTCTGATAGATCTACAATCCAAAATGTGGGTTGCTTCTCTCTCTACACAGCCTGTGGCCAAAAGGATAGATATAAAATATAAAGTAAAGGAATGCCTAGGCCATGATAAAACATAGCTATCACATGATTCAGTCATAGTTGAGTTAGCATAGTCTGTCTGGAAAGGCTTGTAGGATTATTGACAAATGGGAATTATCTACCCATGTAACAATCTCCCATATTACAAAATAGACTATCAGCTTCAACTCTCCAGCCTATCTCTTCAGCAGGCTGCAAAAAAATAAAATGAGAGATTTTAGGTTATTACAACTCTCAACTTGTGAGTTCCCATTCTTGTGACTGATTTTCATCCTGCTTGTCTACAGAAAAAGTAAAATTATTACCTGCATCAGGTGTTCTCCATAGAGAGCAAGACAAAACTAACAATCCATCTTCCTCCCCTTAAATTTGAAGTTCAGCTAGTGAATGTAATGAGAGGACTCACATAGAAACTTCCATACATGCTCAAAAATTTTCTGAGCAAGTCCATGCCGGCACCATCAGATGACATCACCCCACTCGTGTAGCTGTTTTGTCCTGCTGTCAACAGAGAATACCTGTTATAGGTAGGTGACTTCACTCTACCCAAAAGCCATCCTCATGCCAGATACAACATATAGTTCCTATTCTGCATGTCTCCAAAAACTGTAACAAAGGGAGATGATATTTATCCTTCATTCCTACATTATTTACATTCTGCATGAGGGCAGAATGTAAATAATAAAACACAGTTGTTTAAAGATGATTGATTATTGACTGCATTATAACTGGGGCCAGTAACTAAAATGAGTAAGTTAAACAGGACCCCATAAAAACTAAGACCCCATTTGACCTGGGATACACAAGGTATGATAGAGATCAATATTTAGTAAGCTGAAGAACAGAGAAGTTATCCAAATAAAGTAACCTGAATAATTTTGGCTGAATATTTAGCTGCACATCCAAGTATACTTGGATAAAATTATCTGGATAAAGTTATCTATAGAAACATAAAACATGATAGTAGATGACCATATTGCCCATCCAGTCTGCCCATCCACATCTCCTGCTAAGCTTTATAGTCCCTTCAGAGATTCTCTGTGCTTGTCTCATTCACTCGTGAATTCCAGTACTGTTCTTGTTTCCACCACCTTGAGAGGAGGCTGTTCCATATGTACACCATCCTTTCTATATGTATATTTTATGTTATATATGTTATGTTATATTTTCTATAACAAAAATATTTCCTTAGCTTACTAATGAGTATACCCCTTTCACCCTCATCCCATAACCCCTTTGTTCCATAGCTTCCATTTTGTTGAAAAAGACCTGCCTCCTATATATTTATTCCTTGGAGGTATTTGATTGTGTCTATCATTTCTTTTTTTTTTTTTCTTTTTTTTTTTTTTTAATATTTAAAGTTTTTATTGATTTTTCAATATTAGACAACAAAAATAGGTATATAATTACACCATAATAATTCAAATTATAAATATAAATCCAACTTTGTTTTTAAATAACATATGTTGGTCTAATTATGATCTAATCAAAGGATAACATTTCTAAATATCTGTGTATAAACAGAGGCATAGCAAACTAAGGGCCTCATTTTCCAAGCACTTTACCGCGTGCGATAAATTCGCAAATCGCGTTAACAGCTGTTAACGCGAATGCAAATTAGTCATTTGGTATTCAGGGGGCGGAGTCGGGGCGGAGCATATGTAAAGCGGGAACCTGTGTATCGTGTGCGGCGAAACAGCCGCAGTGTTAGCGCGGCTGCTATCGCGGCTAATAACTACAACTCCAACCTCGCGTTATGGACTGCGTTACAGGCCTGAAAAGGATTACCGCCATCCACGATAGTCCCAGACAGCCTGTTTCAGGCAGAGAGAGAGAGAGAGCCTTACTATAGTGCCTATTTTAACCCCTATAGGAGGGCCACCTACTAACTCGGGGTGGGGATTAGGTATGAGCGTCGGGGGTTGGGGGCCACTTTCGCATTCCACATGAGACCTACGGACTGAACAGTGGTCTCTAGTGCAGATTTGCTGGCCGTCGGAGTGAGGACGCTCACTCCAAGCGGAGATTTGGCCAACATTCTCTCCACCTAGCATGTTGTTGCCCAGGTAGAGTGTCCATCAAGCTAGGTAGAGAGAACGTTGCCCAAACCACTTCTTGGAGTGAGCGTCCTCACTCCGACAGCCAGCAAATCTGCACTAGAGACCACTGTTCTGTCCGTAGGTCTCATGTGGAATGCGAAAGTGGCCCCCAACCCCCGACGCTCATACCTAATCCCCACCCCGAGTTAGTAGGTGGCCCTCCTATAGGGGTTAAAATACCTATGTAGGGCATAGGCACTATAGTAAGGCGCTCTCTCTCTCTCTCTCTCTCTCTCTCTCTCTCTCTCTCTCTCTCTCTCTCTCTCTCTCTCTCTCTCTCTCTCTCTCTCTCTCTCTCTCTCTCTCTCTCTCTCGGAGCCTGAAACAGGCTGTCTCGATAAAAGAAACCGGCAATTATCGTGCACTGCGATAAAAGACTGAAAGAATCATCGTGCAGTGGGAAAACATCGCGTGCGGCGCTAATGTTTTCGCAAATGGCGAAATCATCGCCGCACACGATGTTTCCCCACTGCACGAAAGAAGCCTCATTTGCATTGGTAACGCCCCCTAATGCGTTACCAATGCGATATTGGAAAATAAGGCCCTAAGGGAGCAAAATAAGAAATATTGATTTATTCAAAACTTGCATTGTATTCCTGCTATAATTTTTTTTTACTGGATTGAGCTTGGAGACATGGCTATTCTTTTTTGCTCAACAAAAGCTTTAAGATGGTCAGGAATAAAGAAAATATAAACATCTTGATTTTTCTTAACAATACATTTACAGGGATATCTGAGGGTAAATGCAAATCCCATTGTCAGCAATTCCTGTCTAAAGGTCAAAAACTCTCTTCTTCTAGTTTGTGTTAACACGGATAAATCTGGAAAGATTTTTACCCAACTTTCGTGATACATAATAGGGTATTTACTAAAATAACGTTTCATAACTTTATTTAAATCAAGCAAGGTTGAAAATGCAACTAGTAGTAATCCCCTATCAATTATCTGATTATCAGTATTCTCAAGGAAATTTGTTAGTTTGCCCTGAAAGGGCATCTCCTCTGTAATCAAGTTGGGATTTCTTTTTGGTAGGAAATAGCAATAGCTAATAGTAGGCAACTCATTTTCTAGAAAACATAGACTTTCCATAAAAAATAACCTTAAAGTTTCCATCGGAACCTGACCAGCTACCCTAGGGAAGTTAATCAGGCGCAGATTCAAACGCTTATTATTATTTTCAAATAATTCAAGTCTTCTAGATAGGTAATCTCTATCTTTTGCTACTATTGACTTAAATTGTAAATTATTTTCCTCTTTATCTTCTAAGGCCTTTATTCTTAATTCAGAATTTTTTACACTTTCTCGGATTTGCATTAATTCCTGCTGATTATTCCCTGTCGCTATATCAACTTTTTTCTCTAGTCCTTTTATATCCATTGACATTTTAGCCATCATGTCCCAAAGCAATTCCAGTGTGACCACCGCAGGGCGCTTGAGAGTTTCATTCTGGTCATCTACCACCGTCTGTATTCCTCCCTCCGCTGTTAAACCATCTCCACTCCTAGACGGGGTTCCTATCTCAGATGTAATAGATCCTCCTTGTGACCCTCCCATGAAACTATCCGCTGCCCTGCACATTGGGGGTACATCTAGGTTGGAACTCAGCGAAGCTTCCTCCCTTGACATGGACTGTTCTCCCAATAAGCCCAAGTTAGCGGTATCCTTAGCTGCTGGAGAAGCAGGAGTAGATAAGAAATGAACTATTTGTTGCTGGATTGGCGATGGAGGGGGTAGTGAGGGGAAAACCCTTATCTTCCCCTTTCTTTTTGGAGGCATCTTGTCAGTTCAGTCTTAACTTTCCAACAATCTAGTTATCCCTTGTACCAATGCAATAGTACTTGCCTCTGTGGCGAAGACTGGTGACAGAGTTCCACCTCGATCCGAGCTAAGCCGAGCAAAGCCGCGCGCCGGCGGCAGTGGCGCGCCTAGAGGACGCTGATCTTATTGCGTCTCCTCGGCCCCTCCCGATGACGTCGGGGCTGGCAAGCAGGCAGTCAGGAACAGCTGAGCAGCTGAGCTGCTTCTAAGGTAATCTTGGGGCTCTCGTGGTGCTCCTTTCGCCGGTCACGCACTCACTGTCTGCTGGACGCCGATCTTATTGCGTCTCCTCGGCCCCTCCCGATGACGTCGGGGCTGGCAAGCAGGCAGTCAGGAACAGCTGAGCAGCTGAGCTGCTTCTAAGGTAATCTCGGGGCTCTCGTGGTGCTCCTTTCGCCGGTCACGCCGTGTCTATCATTTCTATTCTTTCCTTCAGGGTAGATCTTAGTCTGTCCCCATATGCTTTTTATGGAAAACTTTTCCCAATAGCCCTTCTGTAGTATCGCATACAAAAATGTTAAACAAAACACGATGGAGGACCAATCCCAGTGGCAAACCACGGGTAACTCCTCTTTTCTCAGAGTGAGCTCTGTATGACCTACCCTTGTCACCTCCCACTCAACCAATTTCTAACCTAGTCCATTACTCCAGAGCCCATGCCTAGGGTGCTCAGTTTATTTATAAGTTGCCTATGCAGATTTATGTCAAAGAGCTTGCTAAAATCCAAGTAACCTACATCTATCTAGCTCAATCACTGATCTAACTTTCTAGTTACCCAGTCAAATAAATTAATAAGATACATCTTAAAATACCTATCTCTGATAAATCCATGCTACCTTGGATTCTGTAATCCACTGGATTTCAGAAACCACCCTTTGATGTATCCCATCTGGCCCCATCGCGCTTTATCATCTTCTACATTTGCTAGCTCTTTGCAAACACAGTCTTCTGAAAAATTAGGTCTACCTCACTTTCTTATTTTGATAGCTTTCTGTGGTCTTACCCTAAGCATTTACTCTGAGAACATGGAACAGAAATATTTGTTTTCACGTAGATAAGCAGGATGAATTAGCCATGCTGTCTGGGACGTCCTCCGGTCCTGTAGGTGGCGGAGTTCTCAAAGTAAAGTTCTGAGTCTTACTGTAGTATGTGCCTGCTTGGCACCTCCTCCAACCTCCTGAGTCTCCTCAGTCCATTTTTTTCTGCGAGCCTAACAGCACACGGAGCTCTCAGTCTCCTCGCAACTTTTTCTGTGAAAGAAAAAAAACCTCTTTTTTTTTTTTTATCTTATTACCTCTTCCTGTAGTTAGGCTTAGCTACTTATTTAAAAACTCATAGACTTCTGACAGAAAATGCCTCGTCCAGGCTTCAAATTCTGTCACTGCGGGAAGATAATGTCTGTTACAGACAGGCATACCTCCTGTTATATTTGCCTGGGCCTACAACACGACCAGGCTAATTGCGTGGACTGTGGGCGCATGTCCCCTAGAGCTCAGAGACGATGTGCAGCCATGATCCAAGAATTAAAGCAGACTGCGTCAGGATCATATGTCCCCTCTGAGGACTCTGCTCAATCCTCCCCAGGACCTCCCCGTGCGTCGAAGTAGTCTGTGCATCCACGGGCTGTGTTAGTGGGTCCTCCCACTTCAACTGCATCAACTACTAAGAAGCTCCCATTGGCGCCGACGCATAGCGCGGTTAATGCATCCACTGCGTCGAAGAGGGCAACAGCGTCGGCCGGCATCAGCACTCCGACGCATCATCGACACATCCGGCGCATGCTTCGGGATATAAGCATGGACATAAAACTTCGACGCATAGAAGCACAACAGTTCCGACTCGTCACATAAGTCTCTATCTTCAACTCCATCGATGCAAAAGCCTCATAAGCAGTGAAACACATTTCTGGCCATAAGAGGCAGAAAGAGCTGTCGCCTCTTTTGATTGTGGATGAAGATCCTCTGTCTTCTCCCCCTGATGCGTCCTCAATATCTCCACCATCCGACCATGAGGAGCCTTTATGTAAGAGGCCACGGACAACATCACTCCTAGCACCATGCACTCAGGGAGTGAAATTCCTATTCTGCTACCGCAAGCTCCACCACGAGGTGCACCACAGGATACACAACCTCAGGAGACATTAGCGTTCCAAGCGATGTCACAAATTTCCTTAATCTTGGCACAATTTTTGGCAACGGTAGCAGATCAGGGAGGACGCCTGCCAGAACCACAACAGGAGGCTCCAATGTTGCCTCAAGACACCCCCAGTCCTGGTCCGGCTCCGGCATCCCCTTCTCCGGCTGACCAATCACCTCTGTCATCTTCACCAGGCTTCTCAACGGGGTACCCTTCAGACCCTCCAGATGATCAACCAGAACCAGTCTCGCCTCCCGAAGACCTCACTTACTCGAAATTCCTCGAAAAGGTAGGCCAAACATGGAAACCAAGCGACTGTCAGATCCAAGAGTGGATGTTCTTGGCTTATTAAAGGTTTTTGAAACTCCAGCAGAACCAACTGCACTTCCATCTCATGAGATGCTCAGTGCAGTAATGAAAAGAGCCTGGGAAACATCTCTATCAGGCCCCTCCACTGCCAGAAAATCGGAGTTAAAATATTGAATGTGTCAGTCTTCCTACTATTCAGATGTTAAACTGCCTCATGCCTCAGTAGTGGTCGAGTCAGTGATGCAAAAGGCCCATAAGTCTAGGCTACATTCAAATGCCCCTCCAGGTCGAGACTCCAAATATATGGATGACTTTGGTAAGCGAGCATACCAATCAGGTATGCTCAGTGCAAAGATACAGCAGCATCAGTTTGTAATTACCCAATACCTGTTCGAGTGCTTACAAGCCTTGAAACCTAAGATTCAGGAAGGATCTCCTGATCAGAACCTCCCTGAGGAGTCCCATCAAATGGAAGAGGGTTTGAGACATCTCCTCCGGACAGAATATGAAGGGTTTGAGACATCTGCAAAGGCCACTGCCAATGCTATCGCAGCAAGAAGGCTTGCATGGCTGAGGGCAAGTGCCATCAGAGAAGATGTCCATGAGAAGTTAGCAAACCTCCCTTGCTTGCCGGACAATTTATTTGGCAACCAGTTCCGGGAAACAGTGGCTCAATTAAAAGAGCAAAAATTAGCAGTACAGTCGCTAACCGCTCCATCGGACTTCTCCACTTCAAGATGTTATTATACATCTTACCGCAAGCCACAATATCAGTGTTGACCCTTCAGGCCTTATCCAGCTTCACGTCCTCTCTACTACTCCTCTTCTCGCCCTCAGACGTCGCAACCACAAGGACCTAGATAACATCAGAGGACTCCGAAACAACCTCGGACTCCTCAAGAGCCAAACCCCCCAAAACCATCGCAGGGATTTTAGGGAACCCCAAACCACCGCTACCACTTCCAGTTGGGGCAGGTTATTCCACTTCCTACCTGCATGGGAAGCCATCACAACCGACCTCTGGATATTAAAAATAATAAAGGAAGGTTACTCCCTCAACTTCCAATCCTTCCCCCCCCCCCAATGCCACACTTGGTACACTCCAGGCAGCAAAATACGTATTCCCATCCAATGCACCTGGAGATCAACAATTTATTACAACAGCAGTGCATCCACGAACTACCTGTGCCGCACCATCACACAGGTTTTTATTCCCAATACTTCCTCATTCCAAAAAAAATCAGGAGGATTCCGTCCTATCCTGGATCTCAGAACGCTCAACAAGCACTTGATGACGGAAAAATTCAAGATGACGTCTCTCAAATCCATTCTCCCTTTCATTCAACCCAGAGACTGGATGTGTTCCATAGATCTCAAGGATGCTTACTGCCACATACCGATGCACAAGGCCTCCTGGCGGTACCTTTGCTTTATGGTGATGGGACGCCACTTTCAGTACAAAGTATTTACTTTTGGCCTCTCCTCGGCTCCCAGAGTTTTCACAAAATGTCTAGCGGTAGCAGTGGCTCACCTATGACGACAGGGCATACAAATATTCCTCTATCTGGACAATTGGCTTCTAGTAGCACCCAGCCTGTCTCTTCTACAGGCCAATCTCATTACCACCATCAAATACTTAGATGGGTTGGGACTAATGATCAATTACGAGAAATCAAATCTGCAACCCACTCAAGCTTTGCAATTCATTGGAGTCCATATCGACACCTTAAAGGACAAAGCCTTCCTTCCCGAAACATGAGCAATCACCTTGAGAACTCTTGCTCAAAACCAAAGACACTCGACCATTGCAACTGCTCGTCAGGGACCACCTTTACAGGCGGAATCGCGACTCCCAAACCCCGATCGGGTGAGGGTGGCCTCGATGTCCCCGTCGCAGGATTGGTCGGTGTCATTCCTGGACGGGGCTTCTTCGATGGTGGCTCGGACGGTGGCTCGGTCGATGATTTCACTCCCTCGACGGTCCGAGACTTACGATGCCGATGTTTCTCCCTTCGATCCCCTCGATCTTGAGGGGGAGAAACGGGAGTCGATGGCTGTGAAGACCTCAATGGTGGGCGGTCACCGGACGGTTGTCGATGGTAGTGCGACTTCGACGGTGCCGGTTCCAATGACGTCGATGCGATGGACGGCGTCGGGGTGTGAGCACGGAAAAGGAGTCCCATTTTCTCCATTCTGGCTTTGTGACCTTTTGGTGTCATAAGGGCACATTTGGTGCAAGTCAGGACATCATGCTCACGGCTTAAACACATTATACAGACTCCATGAGGGTCTGTGATAGACATGGTGCGAGTACAGTCCGGGCACCGACGAAAACCCGACGCCATGGCCATAGAAAAAATCGAGCCGTGGTACAGGCAACGGCTAGTAGGCCGCAAGGGCCAAACTCGACGGTAATCGATGAAAAATGGTGAAAAACTTGCCGGAGTACCACAGCCTGAGAAAAGTTAGAGGAGGGACCCCTGTGGGGCAAAATAATTTTAAATAAGTCCGTGAGGAAAATTGCTGTCAGGAATCTCTTCAGAGCTCCTAAACTGCGAGGCTACTGCGGCGCGGAAAAAAGAAGACTGAAGGGGGACCCCTGCTGGCTGCAGGGTTAGAGCCATGCTGGGCATGCCCAGTAGGGGCCAGTCAAAGTTCTGGAAACTTTGACAGAAGTTTTCCGTGATTGGGCTCCATCCTGATGATGTCACCCATATGTGAGGACTAACATCCTGCTGTCCTGTGAGAACACCTGTTACAGGTAAGCAACATTTGCTAACACTTCTGGGGCATATGGCGGCAGCTATCTGTGTTTCCCCACACACGTCTCCACATGCGACGTCTACAGTGGGGCCTGAAGACGCAATGGAATCAATTTTCTGACCATCTCTCTACTCCTGTCTCCATCACGCCCAGCATAAAACAAGACTTGGACTGGTGGATGACACCATCAGCTCTCACAGTGGGAGCCCCACTGCGACCCCCAGTTCATCATATACTCGCCACAGATGCCTCACAAAAGGATGGGGCGCTCACCTAGCCCGCCTGCAAACTCAGGGCCTCTGGTCCGCCTGGGAATGTACACAGCAAATAAATTTACTAGAACTGAGGGCAATTCGAAATGCTCTCCGAGCTTTCGAACTCACATTACGGGGGAAAAACAGTCATGGTCCAAACGGACAATCAAGTTGCCATGTTCTATATAAACAGAGGAGGAGGGTCAGGTTCCTGGTCCCTATGCAAGGAAACAATAAAGATAATAGAATGGGCAAACAAGTCCATTGCCCTACAAGCCACCTACCTACCTGGCATCAACAACACCTGAGCAGAATATTTCATCCCCATGAATGGGAACTTCATCAGAAGGTGGCACTCAATCTCTTACAGTCCTGGGGGTGGCCATGCATCGACCTCTTTGCTACAGAACGCAACTGCAAGGTTCATCCAAGCGCCCGAAGGCTAGTGCAGGATGTATTTCTCATAGACTGGTCGGAAGGCCTACTGTACACTTTCCCCCAATAGCGTTGATTTCTCGCATGGTACAGAAATGCATCATGGACAATGCGGACTTCATTCTGATAGCTCCAGCATGGCCCAGACAACCATGATACGCATACCTGATTCATCTATCAGTGGACACTCCAATTCCATTGGGGAAACAGCCCTCGCCTCCTATCCCAGGAAGGAGGATCCCTCCTACATCCGCTTCACTCCTCTCTGAACCTCACAGCATGGAGATTGAAAGGCTATTATTTCAAAACCTAAACCTTTCACGTCAACTAGAAGATATTCTGATCTCTTCCAGAAAACTTTCCACCAGGTTAAATTACAGAAGAAAATGGATTAGTTATGCTTCTTAGTGCTCGGACAGGGGTATAGACCCATTCACGTGCCCTCCAAACAAATTACTTGGTTACCTTCATCTACTCTATCAAAAAGGACTAGCCACAGCCTCACTCAGAGTCCACCTGAGTGCTACAGCAGCGTATCATTCTCTACACAATGACACACCAATATCCTCTCACCCTCTAATTTCGAGATTTTTGAAGGGGATCTTACGTCTGCGCCTACCGATACGTAAACCCCCCCCATACCGTGGGACTTAAACATTGTACTGGAACAGCTTATGCTACCACCCTTTGAACCTCTAGATACTTGCCGTCCCAGATACCTGGCATAGAAAGTACTCTTTCTGGTAGCGCTTACTTCAGCAAGACATGTTAGCAGACTTCAAGCTCTAGTTCACTAGTCTCCGTATCTAGTGTTCTACCACAACAAAGTCATATTACAGTTGCATCCTAACTTCCTACCAAAGGTAGTTTCATCCTTCCACCTTAATCAGTCTATAGCTCTTCCAACTTTCTGCCCAAAGCCTCATAACAATGAGGCAGAGCATAGGGTACACACACTGGATTGCAAACATGCACTTGCTTACTATAAACAAAGAACTGCTTCAGATACTAGAGCATCGCAACTCTTAGTCTCATTTAACACAAATGCTCCAGGGTTACCTGTTTCCAAGAGGACTCTATCAACCTGGATCGCGAACCGCATTCAATTTTTTACCAAAAACGTTCAAAGTCCTTAGCTTCTTCACCTAAAGCGCACCAGGTGTGTGCTGTGGTGGCTTACATAGCCCACCTGCGTAACGTGCCCATACTGGACATTTACAAAGCTGCAACTTGGTCCTTGCATCATACCTTCACTCATTACTGCTTGGACAAACTCACAGCAACAGATGCTTCCATGGGCACACAGATTCTACAAGCGAGCACCTCCTGAATCAACTATATCACCAAGGACTGTCCGCAGATCTTCTTCAACATTTTGAGCGCATGACATAAAACTTCACAGATATGACCAAGACGTGTCACTCAAGTTGCTAGCTGGAGACTCCCAGACAGCATTGCTAATTCATCCTGCTTATCTATGTGAAAAGAGCAAGTTTGCTTATCGTAAACGGTGTTTTCCATAAATATCAGATGAATTAGCCATGCTGACCCTCCCACCTCCCCGGACAGTCTTGCTACCAAATATTCTTCTTAATCACTGAGGAGACTTAGGAGGGTGGGGGAGGTGCCAAGCAGGCATCCACTACAGCAAGACTCAGAACTTTACTTTGAGAGCTCCGCCACCTACAGGACCGAAGGACGTCCCAGACAGCATGGCTAATTCATCTGCTATCTACAGAAAACACCGTTTACAGTAAGTAAACTTTCTCTTAAGCACTTCCACTTTCTCCTCTTCAGTTTCTACATATTCTTTCCACCCACCCACCCCTCCCACCCATGTATACTTTTGAAACTTGCAGTCCTATTGTTGCACTTCCTCCTGTCAATATATAAAATATTTTGTCTGTTATACTGTATTTTGCTATTTTTCTTCTATTAGCACCTTTGTTTTCTTAACAACTTTCCTAGATCCTTAGATTTTCCAGAAATAGTTCCCTGACTTCCTTTTTCTGTGACTTCCTCTTTCTGTGACCTTTTTTCCTTACCTTTTTGCCGATTTCTTTAGAAAACTGCAGTGACCTCTTTTCCTCTTTCCCTCCCCACCCCAAACCACACACCCTATGATGTCACAATTATAACATCACCAGAAGTCTATCCCTGACACACAAAAGGTATCCCCCCCCCCCCCCCAAATGGCCCTGTCGCTTTTAATGACTACAGAATTAATGGACTCTCTGCTTTTTGATCACCTCACCATAAGTTCAACCCCCCAAAAATATATCCCCTAGAACGTCATCAGAAATGTCCTTGTCACTTTTAATGATGACAGAGCCAGAAACAGGTTTTTCTAACACCCCTGATTTAAAAGTTATTAGCTGTGACGTAGCAGAAAAGTCTCTCTCTCGTTCTGTGCATTATGACAGGGAGAATTTCCCCCTTCCCTCCTCTCCTCACTGTAGATACCTCATGCCAGTGACCCTGCCAGGTAGACATGCAAAGGGACATGTGAGCAGAGCTTTTTGTAGTAGCACTAAAAGGATAATTAACAGTAGGGTATTGGTTGTTGGGGGTTGTAGGGGACTGCAAAAGTGAATAAAAACAAAGGCTTTGAGTTTTTCTTTTAAATAGAGATCTCTGTGTTTACGGCCATACAAAACAACCATGCACAAGCAGATATTAAATACAATTTATTATGATAGGAAGTTTTGGTGGAATTAATCCTCTTTTTCAGGCTGCTAAAGCATGTAATGAAACAGGGACCAGAAAACAGGTAACTGAATGGCTTACAAATCAAGATGATTATTCGTTACACAGACCTGCTAGGATACATTTTAAAAGAAACAAAATCTTCGTGAGAAATGTGGATGCACAATGGTCTGGTGGATGCACTGATCTGGTCGACCTGACCGCCAGGTCAGTTTATAACAGCGGCTACAAAAATTCATATTGATGGTGATAGATATCTAGTTAAAATATGCATGGGTTGTGATCCTAAAAACAGACAGACCGTGAAGTGGCGAAGGCATTTGAAAATAAATTTAACGGTGGCCATATTCCCAATAAAATACAAACAGATTGTTTGAATCTGTGGGAGGGCGCGCTAGGGAGTGCTCCCGATTCCGGGGAGATGTGTGCCCTTGGCCCACGATGCGACTGCAGAGAGAGGAGCTCCGTGGAAGTGCCGTGGCAGGCAAGATGTGTCCAAGCATGGGAGGAGCAGGCTGGCCACCGAGCCCTAACCTCTGCTGAACCTGCACGCACCGGTAAAGAACCAGCAGCGCAATGCTGGCCTCTGGGGTAGCCCTCCGGCCACTTGATA
This sequence comes from Rhinatrema bivittatum, assembly GCF_901001135.1. Lineage (NCBI taxonomy): Eukaryota > Metazoa > Chordata > Amphibia > Gymnophiona > Rhinatrematidae > Rhinatrema > Rhinatrema bivittatum. The sequence goes on along the minus strand of NC_042616.1, from coordinate 127,225,934 downwards.
GCCCTTTCGGACCTGCCACTGGGGAATGGTAGATGCGGCAGGACGGACGGAGGTCGAGGACAGGCGATGGTACTGGAACTTGGAACAACAAGACAAGACCTTGGCCTTGGACAGGCTGACGGCTTGAAGAAGACGAGGAAGCTCGGAGGCTCAGATGAATTGAAGACACGTGGAGCTTGGGAGCTCAGCCGAAACAAGGACACTTGAAGACTCAGACGAGATGAGGACATGAGGCAACTTGGAACTCGGATGAGACTAGGACAAAGGTAGCTTGGAACTCAGGCAAGATGCTCAGACGTAGATTAAAGATCAGAGATGGATTCTAGAGTGACGAGGATCCGGGTACTCCGATGAGGACTTGGAACTTGGGAAGGCTCAGGCGAGGATAAGGACTCAGGATACTCAGACAAAGACAGAGGCTCAGGAACTAGGAGGAATCCGGGCAGTGTTCGAAGACAGATCCTGCCGGAAGAGGGCTCTAGCCACCAAACTCAGACACTGGATAGAAATGGATTTACTCTCATGAAGGTCAGCTGAAGACAAGGTCCGGGGCGAGCAAGCTGAACTCATAACTTAAGGACTGACGGTACTTCAGGATCGGAACCTGACAGAGGGCATCAGAAGCGAGTCTTGGAACATCAGGGTTGGAATGTAGGACATCGGGTATGAATGGACACCGCTACCTCGGGACATCAGGACATCTATGGCATCTGGACATCAGGGGATTTCTAGAGAGGAGGACCACAGGGACGACTGGAACATGACAGATGAAGACATCAGGAGACAGGAACGTCAGGACATCCGAAGACAGGGGACGTCAGGACATCCGGAGAATAGGGAGACATCTGGACAAGGAGACACGGTGACATCAGAACATCTGAAGACAAGAGGACGGGATCCGACGAGAGACCAGAACATGGAATGAAGACGACGGAGGTTCAAGAGCCATGAACGAAGACAGGAACAGAGTGCCTTGAAGAATTGAAGAAGGATCACGGAGGACTCCTGGAAGGAAGAGCTGGAACTTAAGATCCAGGAGAGGTCTGACTCCATGACCAACTCTTTGCGAAGACTGAAGGCTGAGCCCTTTTGTAGGGCTGAAGAGGAAAGTCTCGATGACATCACAAGGAGGAGCCCGAAGGACTGGCCCTTTAAATGAAGAGAGGAGGCGCGGCCGTGCACCTAAGGAAGAGGCAGGACCTTGGAGAGCAGCTTCCTACCGCACAGGAAGAAGCAGGCCCCGACGTGAGCAGCTCCCTGTCGCGAAGCAAAGAAGATTGATAGTGGCTCCTGCCGCATGAAGAGAAGCTCCAGGGCGGCCTCTTGGCCATGGAAGAGGACATCGGAGGCGGCACCCAGGCCGCGGGGAAGATCGCGGTGTTGGAAGAGGCCTCCAGGCCGCGAAGAGGAGCGGTGGCAGCCCATGTTGTGAAGCTGGATGGCGGTGGCAACATTGGCAGCGACGTCTGGCCCGCTGCAGAGGGGAACATCGGTGGCAGCCTCCTGGCCGCTAAGAGAGGCGGAGATCGCAGCGGCCCACTGTGGAACGACAGCAGCAACAATGAGATGTCTGCGGCCTCCGGGCCGCGAAGAACGGCGTCAGAAGACTGCGGAAAGGTAAGGGACTGCTTGTGGGCCTATCCCACAAGCAGGATCGCAACCCAGACAAGGGTAAAGAGTTTTTAAATAGCTCTGTGAAGAATTTGTTAAACCACAACAATGATGTTAAGGCAGCTGTTGTGGAAAGATTTAACAGGACCTTAAAATCCAAAATGTGGCAATACTTCACATCGCACAAAACGTTTTGATATGAAGATGTGCTGCAGACATTTGTGAATAGTTATAACCACCGCTTTCACAGAACAATAAAGGCCAGCCACATCGATGTAACAGCTTCAAACCCTCTGCTGCCAAGCTGTTTTTTAAAAAGGGGGATCATGTTAGACTGCCAAAACCTAAAGGGAAAGTTGAAAAAGTTACAAACAAACATGGACCAATGAGATATTTATAGTAACGGACTTTTAAAACAGAGAGCAGAAAACTGTACAAGATTATGGTGAGGAAGCCATTCAAGGTTCTTTTTATCCTAAGAATTACTTAAAGTCAACCCACGACAGGTTAGAATATATAGCATTGAAAAGGTTCTAAAGATAAAAGGGAGAGGAACAGACAGTACTTTGAAGTGGTGGGGGTGGCCTGAAAAATTTAAGTTGGATAAAAGCATCAGAGATTCAAGACGTTTGATTTGAAAAGGCCTTGTATCATAAAAAAGAAAAAACGAATGAAGGGGGATTTTACATAACACTGCCTAGTAATGCATCTGTGAAGATGTTTCCACAAAATACAATTAGCTAGGTCTTTGGACCTACAGGCACCATGGGAAGTGGGGTTGGTGGAAATACAGTACCTGCTCACATGGGTTAATATTAAAGAAGATCATAAGTACATTGTCATCTCGGGAGAAGGAAGCATCACTTTATTGTGCGAAGAGGGCATTATGCAACTACTCAAAATTTTGTGGACCAAATGAACCATGATATGAATAGTATCTTTAAACCCTTACTACCGGGGGGGTGGTATATGACCCCAATACCCGAAGAATCAAATTTAAAATCAGAGGATAACGCAGTAATTTCCACAGAGGGTGATTTAGTGACCATTTTGGGGCTAGAAGCTAAAACCAAATCAAGGTGCTTGCATTTTCCAACAGATATCATGGATGAGTTTAATACCCTATATCTGTACAAAGATATTGTAGAGCATCAGCTGGTGAGAGAACATTTTGTGCAGCTACTTTACTGTGTTCCCGCTAAAGGGGTTAAGGACTAGTTTATCACCTTCACTTATGTAAGCCACATCATGTCACTGTGAACAAGTAGCACATTGACACCATAACCTTACTTACCAACCTCCACCTCGCTCTAAACACTGCCAAAACTGAACTCCTCCTCATATCCCATCACCCCCCTACTAATCCCGCACTCTCAATTGACTCTGCTATCAAGATTCCTCATGCACAGCCCTGCGCAAGGAACCTGGGGGTCCTAATCGACCAACAGCTGAACTTCAAAAAACATATCAGTGCCATACTCAAAGAGGGTTTCTTCAAACTTAAAGTCTTAAAAAACCTGAAACCTCTCCTTCACACTAGTGACTTCCGCACTGTCGTCCAGGCTACACTGGCATCCAAGATGGATTACTGTAACTCCCTCTTTCTTGGCCTACCCTACTCCTCCTTAAAGCCCCTCCAAATGCTACAGAACACTGTAGCCAGAACCCTTTCCAACGCTCACAAATACGACCACATTTCCCCTATACTGAAGGACCTACACTGGCTCCCTATTCCCTCCCGCATCCTCTTTAAATCCCTGACCATTATACATAAAGCCTTATATTCCCATCACTCCAACTGGCTGGCAGATCCCCTCCAATTTGCCTGCTCGAATCGGCCGACAAGGACCACTAACAAAGGGTCCCTCCATGTGCCATCCCTAAAGAAAGTGCACCTCACAGCTACAAGGGATCGGGCGCTCTCCATTGCTGGACCTATGCACTGGAACTCACTCCCAACCCACCTCAGACTTGAACCTTGCATCACCAAATTCAGAGCCCAGCTCAAAACCTGGCTATTCAAACAAGCCTTTTCCCCAACACCCTTGATGAATATTGAATTTTGATGGATCATGACCTGAATTTGACTATGACCTTGTTCTTATGACATTATAGTTCACTTGTTTGTTCCTATGCTTCTCTGCTCTCCTTATGGTTTTTTTGTACCCCTTACCCTTCCCCTGTTACTTGTAATTTCCGTTGCTTTTGTTCCATGTAAACCGAGGTGATGTTTCGACTAACATCGGTATAAAAGACTTTTAAATAAATAAATAAATAAATAAATAAATAAATAAATAACGTTTGAAATAAAGACAGACCAGAACCAATACAACTCATTTCCGTACAGTAAAGTGATCCTTAAGCTGCGCCTGTGACGCCAGAAAGCTCTTTTTAAAAAATGGTTGTGGTTAAAGACTATGGGGACCCTGACGCATACAGAAATTATGCAGCATAGGCCAGTCACAGTCTTTCAGTGATTTTACAGGGCTCCGATCATGTACAGGGTAGGGATAGGCGGTGTGTTTTATGGTTGCTTTAGAAAAGCAATACTTCTTTTGAGAAGGGGTTTTGAGATTGTTAAATCGAACGTAAAAAGTGCAGCAAAAAACATCACCAAAGATGATATGGGCCATGTCACAAAAGCCATTCTGAATAAAATGAACTATAACACAGAGCAGGAGGGGTCAGGATTAATGGATATTAGAAGAGCTATAAAGAAAGAAAACCAATCAATAGGGATCTCCTGAACCTTTTAAAACAAAAGCCCAAATGTGCCAGGTCTCAGAAGACTAACCACAAGGCTAAGACGAGAAACCTCTCCACCATTCTAAAGCATTATGCCTTTTGTACATCAAGGGTCTGAAGAATGCTTATAATCAGAATTGAATCTGTTTCAACTGGCCCCCACATAAATACTTTTTTCTATGCTAGTTTATGTGGAAATTCCACCATTATCTGCCTTGTCAGAAACAGCCCCTTTAGATTTTTATATAACCAGACAGGGCAAGGATTACCTGGATTTAAACATGTTACTGTACCTGACCTGTAAAATTGTGAAAGAAGATGGGGCAGATCTTGTCATAAGGACCAAAGGAGCTCTCATGATCTATCCAGTAGCCTCTATTTTTAGCCAGCTGGATGTCACTCTTGGAGACAGACTCATTAGTTAGAGCAACAACCGCTTCCTGTATAGAGCTTTCATACAGTTGCTTCTCAATTATGGTGAAAGGCCTCTCAAAACACAGTTTACAAGCGATCTGTTTATAAAGAGACAGCCGGAAACCACGAAGTGAGAGACTTGGGGCTCAATAATGTTGGTTTTAACGAAAAAGCTTTTTTTTTACAGCAGCTAGCCATAAAGTAGAGCTTCTGGGGCATTTACATAGCTATCTGTTTTTTCAAGAAAAGTTACACATAGATGGCGTGGATGTGAAAATTAAACTAACGTGGAACAAAGATACATTCTGTTTAATGAGCGGCAATGCCAGTGAGTACTACAAGCTTCTAATTTTATCTGCAGCCCTCTTTGTAAAGAGTGTGTGTGTCCCCGGGAGTGCATTTGGGGGCATGCGGAAGCTCTATTGAAAGCTAATGCTAAATACACTGTGGACCGCAAAGGGCTGAAAGTCTTTGGCATACCTGCCGGCACCTGTGAGACTAACCAGGAAAACCTCTTTTTGGGACAGTTACCCAAACTTACCGTTTTGGGTTCTGTGGATAACGACACTTTCAGTGGTAATTACACTAAAACCCCTTTCAATTTTAAACATTCCAGTATTAATTTTGCTGCACTGTTTGTGGGTAGTGAACAAGTTCCTGGGAAGTCTCTCCAATCAGATTTCGATAATGGATGCTGTGTCAGAGGATACATGCAGCTGGTTCAAGTGATGGGTAAACATTTGAAAGACAGTGCTCTGTTGATTGATTGTCCCAAGTTTTACCAGGGTTTTACCATACTGGCCTTTGACCTATCACCCGACCAGGAATGCACAGACCACTGCTTGTTGATTAAAACCGGTAATCTGTGGACCAAAATCCATTTTGCCAAAGCTTTGCCCCACACGGTGAATATGATTGTGCATGGTGACTTTGACAACGTGATAGAAATTAACCACAGAAGGAATGTCCTTTTTGATTATCTATGTTAATGAACACTGTACAGATATTCCATTTTTTTTTATTCTTTATAAGTTTCAACAATTACAATGCAAAAAAAAGTTTACATCAATAATATCAGCAAACTTCAATTTCTGCAAATCAGTTATAAAGAACAGAAAATCTGTGATTCATGAAGAGATATGGAACAATTTTTATACATATTGTTACAAAATTAGGAGAATAATGCAGTATTATTTTTATTCACCTAGTTGGTTAGGTATTGCTTGCATTTTCTTTAAATTCTCTGCGTAGATTTTCATTTGCTCTGGTTCATAATAGACAAACCTGTTCCCTTGATGTTGCAATAAACATTTACATGGATACCTAATATTGGCTTGTACTCCCAACTTTCTAGCTTCTTTACTCAATTCTACAAAGATTTTTCTATGTATCTGTGTATCCTTTACAGCATCAGGATATATCTGTAATCTTTGACCTAAAAAGGTTTTATTTCGATTTTTCAAAAAGGTACTCAAAATCAAATCTCTATCTGAAGATAAACTGAAAGATACAAATAAGGTACCTCGTTGTTCAATTAGTTCTTCTGATGAAGTTTCCAAATAACCCGTCAAATCTAATTCTAAGTTTATCTTAGAACCCTCTTTCTTTACTTCACTTTCAGTTTTTAAAGGAACAAAGTAAATTTTTGAGATTGATGGCATTTTTTCAGAAGATAATAATACTTCCTTGAGATATTTTTTAAATTGCTCTTTAAGAGAGATTAATTTAACATTTGGGAAGTTTAGAACTCTCAGATTCAGATATCGTAATTTATTTTCCATATTTTCTAATCTCCTTTTTAAAATTGATTCTGACTGAATCATTGTTGTTTGTACCTTCTGAACAGAAGTTATCTTGTCTGTAATATCTTTTATTTGTGCTGTATGTTTATTAATTTTAGGTTCAATCATAGTTAACATATCTTGAGAGCTATTCATTGAAGAAGCTAATAAAGAAATTGATTTTTCCATTGTAGTTATAGCTTGCCAAATTGATTCCAATGTAATTTTGTTGGGTTTATCTATTTTAAGTATATTAATGCCAGCAGTAACCGCCCCCACTCGACAAGTATTGGAAATCAGTTGAATTTTCCCTGTCGAGTCATTCCCCTCCTCTATACTCCTTGTTAATTCCGCAGTTACTCCCGCTGCTTCCTTAGACCGTTTGGTGGCTTCCACCAGGGCCAAGAAATGCTCCTGCGGATTTCCAAGTTGTGGAGGTAGAGGGATAACTGGTGCACCTGGGGACAGAGATGTTTGGTTGTCCTGGAAAGATAGATTTTGTTCCTTATCTATACTCTCAGCGGACATTTCTCCCGGTGTTAAGACTGCAACCGGTGTAAAGAAACCTTGGATTTTAGACTGGACTGGGATGTTTGAGGCGGAGGCAGGGGACTCAAGCCTCAATCGCCCCTTTGGCTTAGTATGAGGCATATCAAAATTTAAATTATAATTGAACGACGGTTTCTTACCTAATTCTCCTTCCTAAGCATCACAGACTTCCTTATGAGGAGAAAGTTATTCGAGATTCAGCAATTATTCAAGGATTTGTAAAGAGTAAAAGAATAAATATATAAGTCCAAACAAAGTTGCAAACTAAGTCGCGCGCGATGCGCCGGCGGACGCGATGCGCCGCTATGACCAGAATTTAAACCCCAGTCAGGGTGACATCACACGGGAGGGCGTGGCTTCGGAGACGCCATCGGGACTAGCTTCAACAAAACTTTACCCCTGGGTCATCAAGCAGTTCTTTACGCCTCCTTACTGAAGTCTCACAAATTCTCCCAAATAAATTGAATTACAGTCCAGTTTAAGAACTCTCACCGGGCTGACATCACACAGGAGGGCGTGGCTTCCGAGACTCCGTCGGGGCTAGCTTCAACAAAACTTTACCCCTGGGTCATCAAGCAGTTCTTTACGCCTCCTTACTGAAGTCTCACGAATTCTTTCTCCCCTATTCCATTTTTAAAAAAAGAACCCATATGTTGCAAAAATTTTTTTTAGAAGTCCTGCCCAGCGATATGGCAAGTTTGGTAGTAAATACCCATCCCCATGACCTTTCTGGAGAACACTGGTTAGCAATCTTTCGGGCCGATACAGTAAGGACGCGTAAGAAAGAGTGTGGCAGTGCCGGGCGCACCCTCGTTTGCAGCACGCATATTTTGGTTTAAATCCCGCTCGATTCAGTATTCAAATTAGACGCAAATCCAAGTGGCGTCCAAAGCACGTCAATGAAGCGGTAGGCATGCGCAATCCATCTTACTGTATACAGCGGTATACAGCACCTATTCAGTATTCAGATTCAGAGAACTGCTGCTGGGCTTCAGCCGGGCGCTGAAGGCAGCGGGAAGCTGACTGAACACCACACTAACACCAGGGTAAATATGCAGGCAGTAAATATGCAGGTTAAAGATGCGGCAAATAAGCTGGTTAAAAAGACGATAATCTGGGCGCACGTTACTGTATCGGAGGGAATAGCTAAATCGATCATTAACATATTGTGATGGCTCACCGTCCGTGAAGCCTCGAACGCCGCTCTTTCATCTCCAGTTCTGAGCCGCCAGCAGTTGCCCCGGTCCCTGGAGTTCGATGGGTTCACGAAACTCCCTGAGTCTGTGCCTCTGCTGGCCCCAGTTTTGCTGGGCTTCGGGGTTCTATTCGGGCAGGGTTGGGGGTAAACAGCCCCCCCAAACCCCAGAGACAACACAGAGAGAGGGATAATTCCTTCAAAGCAGTTTAATAAGTAACAACTGGCTGCATTACATGGAGTTTGTCCCCTCCCCCTCCAGCCCTCGGATTCCCTTACAAGCAGTGCTAGTGCAGAGCACTCATTTACCTCCTCTGTTCAGCCCTATTACCAACCCCAACGGCCCCTTTAGGGTAAAGCTTATACTTCTCCCCTCCACCTGGATTACTCTGTATCCATGCCTGAACAGGAGGACTCCTCTATCCCCGAACCTACCTCCATCTCCTCCTCCTCTGACTCCGAAGAGCTGGGTTTTTGTGGCCAGTCCCACCAAGGGGGCACGCCCTCTTCCTCCACCTCCATGGACTCATCGGTGTCTGCCTCATTAAGCTCTATGCCTGCCACCTGTTCACCTTCAGGCTTTCCTCCCTTGTCTGGTGGTGTTTCAGGGAAGCTGGGATTCGTAGTCCTTCTCTTCCCCTGCGCCCTCTGCTGTCTGGCTCTGGTATTCTTGTTGCTCTTATAGTAGCTTGTCAGCTCCTGCCTGCGGCTGGGCTGTGCTACATCACAATATATACATGTGGCGGGCAGAGACGGATACGCGTCCATTTCGGCAAGCAGTAAGGACGCGTAAAACCGCCGGATACTGAATCGCGGGTTCGCCTTACGCGTCCAAAGCGGGTTAGAAACAGGGTAACCGCGGCCGCGCTTTAGTGTATCGGCCTGTATGTGACTGAAAATGGCATAGGTGAATTTTATGATGCCTATAGGCAACAGCATGATTGCTTATTCTTCCCTAACAGTATTATGAACTTTTTCAGTAAACATTGTGATGATGTTTTATACAACAATAGGCAATTGAAGCAACCCTTCATGGTACAGATAATGTTCTTGCAAACTGTCAAGCAGATTGTGCAGTTCTAAACGAGCATAAGCTGTTGTAAAACAGGCATTGAAGATGTTTGTGTTACCTGACAACATGCTACGATCTTTTGAGTGCTTCCATGTCACACAGGCTGTTTCAACATCAATAAAGTCACATGATGAATCCTCATATGCAGGTGAAAACAAATACTTGTAACGGGTAGATTTGTTCTTTGGCCAAACTTCCCCCACAAAGAGTTTAAGAAAAACTTAGCAATTTGGTGCTTGGCGGGATTTATGCTAACCTGCTCTGGCAATAAAGCCATGCCTTCTATTTTGTAAAAATCAGATATATACATGTTTTATTTTCTTCATTGGTACACCACTGATGGTAACAAGAGGCTTCCTGGTTTTGACGGAGATGCATTTTTATGTATTCAGAAAACACTGTCAGATTTATGTTCAAGGTGCCATATTTCACATATTTCAGCAACTACATACCTTTTTGCAACAGCTACATCCATCTGCACAGTGCATCAAGTCCCTACGAGGGCTCCCTCCTCATCTGAGTGGGTGTACATTTCTTGCTGTCGGTTGTCAGCACATGTTTGACACAGTAGGAACATGAGCTTACCACCCACATGGATGGGTAACACAGGGAAAGAGATCTTTCACAGAGGGTAAACTTTGGCTTTACTAAGCCCAAAATAGTCTGAGGGGGGGGGGGGGCCAAAATTGTCATAAACGATTTGTGGGAGGCCAATTGTATATTCCTTGGTTTTATTGACAAATGGATATAAACTGGTAAAATTATAGTAATGCACCAGGGGCTTTTGGCAAGTCTTGGGGGACCCTTCTGACCCCCACAAGACTTGCCAAAAGTCCAGCGGGGGTCCGGGAGCGACCTCCTGCACTCGGACCGTCGGCTGCCAGTATTCAAAATGGCGCCGATAGCCTTTGCCCTTACTATGTCACAGGGGCAACCGTGCCATTGGTCAGCCCCTGTCACATGGTAGGAGCACAAGATAGCGCCGGCCATCCAGTGCTCCTACCATGTGACAGGGTCCGGCCAATGGCACGGATACCCTGTCACATGGTAAGGTCAAAGGGCCATCGGCGCCATTTTGATTAGTGGCAGCTAACAGCCCGGGAGCAGGAGGACGGCCCCGAGCAGGAGATCGCTCCCGGGACCCCCACTGGACCACCAGGTACCTGTAAAAAGTTTTTGGGGGGGTCGGGAGGATGGGGGAAGCTAAGGGGGTTCCTTTTAAAGGGTTGGGGTGGGGTTTTTGTTTATCGGCTCGGGCGCAGCCGATAAACAAAACCGCGATGGGGCCCGATGCAAAAAATCCCACATGTGAATCGGAACCGGAATCTGAACCGATTCCGGTTCCGATTCACATCTCTAATGTCGAAGGCATTCCACAGGAAGCAATATTGATTTTTTTTGACTTGGGTCATCTATAACAAAACCAAAACAGTCGTGATGAATACCAACCAAGCATTTTGTAAGAATGCTATACATGGCCACACATATGATTGATTTAAACATGGTTTTTCGAAAACACTATATACTGGTGGAGGCTTTGGCACCCCTATCCCTGTCCACCAGCTGAAATTGTGTGCATCTTCAGGCTTAATTTTTTTTATTGTCATTTTGATAACCCTCTGTATCAGATGGTTTCCTGATGCTTGGACAAAAGCAGCACAGACAGGTCATGTTGATATCTGGTGTGTCCCCATATTCTTCTGTTTGTGAAGATCCTTCATTTTTCTATAAAACATGGTATTAACATGAAATTAAAACCACTTCTAAAAAAGGCCTCTATTACAGCAATCTCCAGGCCCCTAAAATGCTTTATCACAATGAAAGAAATTTTCTTACCTATATCCCTCCAAACCTTTTCAACAAATAATTTGCTTCAGCATCTAACACGACTTGGTGCAGTTCTATATCTGTAGAATCCATTGCGTTGTCTTTTTCAAAGGCTAGATCCTGCGCATCAAAATTTTTTTGTTGCAATAGAAGCTCCTCAATGTCTGTCTCTGTCATTTCAACTGCTTTTCTTTTCCTGCAATCGTTCACAACCAGTTTGTGCACTGGTGTATCAACTTCTGTTTCGGCATCCTTGAGCAAGAAGCAGCGTTTTCGGTCCCTCTTTAGTTTTGGCTGCTACTTGCTTTCCATTTCCATTATATTATTTTCAGAATCACAAAGCTAAAGCTTTTTATGAACAGCTACTGCCTTTCTAACTGAGGATTATGTTCTTACATGACCTCTATCGTGCTTATTTTTACATCCGGTTGTACAAGTCTGGGCATACCCTTGCAAATTACATCACATGCACCCCATCATAGCAACCCCTACAACCTTCTATGTCCTAGCAAGTCTCTTTAACGAATAAGCATCTTGGTCTGTAAGCCATTCAATTACCTGTTTTCTCTTCACTGTTTCATTACATGCTTTAGCAGCCTGAAAAAAAGGATTTAATAAATAAATAAATTTATTCCATCAAAACTTCCTACCACACTTGAAACATAATAAATTTTATTTAATAGCTGCTTGTGCATGATTGTTTTGCATGGCCGTAAACACAGAAATTTGTATTTAAAACAAAAACTCAAGCCCTTGTTTTTATTCATGTTCGCAGTCCCCTACAACCCCCAACAACTAACACCCTTCTATTAATTATCCTTTTAGTACTACTACAAAAGGCTCAGTCCATTATATAATGCATTACTTATACATGCTTTAGACATACACAGCGCTGTAGGGCAGAGCTTATAATCTAGTCAAGAGAAACATACATGACAAATGAGTCTGTTGTAAATATATTAATCTTAAGAGAAGTGGTTAGGATTTGAACGCAGCCTCAAAAAGGTGAGTTATTAGACTGGATTTGAATATGCCTAGAGAGGGAGCATGACACACCAACTCATGAAATTTATTCCAAGCATATGGCCTAGCAAAGTGGAAAGCACAGAGTTGAGAGTTGACATTGGTGAAGGGCATGGATTAGAGCGATTTATCTGATGAACAGAATTAACAAGGAAGGGTATAGGGAGACAGAAGCCAAGATTAGTATTGAGGAGCTGCAAAGTGAATCATTTGTAGACAAGTAAAAGAAACTTGAACTGTATGCAGATATGGACAGGAAGCTACGGTACCATCTTGAAAAAAGTTACATGGTCATAGCGACACTGGAGGAAGATAAGTCAAGCTGCTGAATTTTGACTATATTGCAATGGAGAAAAATAGTTCAGTGGGACCCCAATGACGAGCAAATGGTAGCAATCTGAAGTGATGAGTGGTTGAGCATTTGATAGCATGTACAGAAAGGAAGGGATGGATTTTGGCAATGTGAGGAAGAAATGTTTTGGATATGGGTAGAGGAGGAGAGAAGAGTATTTAAAAAAAAAAAAATCCCAGGGTTCCTGGTCAAAGGAACCGGAAGGATGAGTGCCATCTAGAAACAGAAGAAAAAGAGAGGAGGGAAAGTGAGTTTGAAGGAAAAACGGAAAATTCCATCTTGGTCATGTTAACTTTAAAGTAGTCCCAAAACACTGAATACAATCATAAGATGCCATGTGCATAATGCAATATTGTCTGACCATCATACTCGGCTTCTTTGTATAGTATTCAAACTTTAAGACTCGGCCATCTTTATAATCGGTCAAGTTCACCATCTAATTCAAACTCTCCACTTTCATGTAAACATTTTTTGTTTTGATATTTTCACAGTTCCAATGTGCTGCTACAGTTTAAGGTTGTGATGACATTTTTTTAGTCTTTTTTTTTTTTTTTTTTTTTTAATAGTTATACAATTATCTGTGTGTTCAAGTAACCCATATTCCTTCATCAAGCAGAAGCCATTATATACAAAAAAAAAAAAAAGCCCAAAAACGGGACCGTGTTCAAACCTACGTCCTTTCTCAAGGGCTCCACAACTAGCATCTGTAAAAGAAATATTCAGTGGTAACAGAATTCTCACAGGACAAGCAGGATGGTAGTCCTCACATATGGTGACATCACAGGATGGAGCTCAATCATGGAACACTTCTGTCAAAGTTTCTAGAACTTTGACTGGCCTCTACTGGGCATGCCCAGTCTGGCACTAACCCTGCAGCCAGCAGGGGTCCCCCTTCAGTCTTCTTTTTTCCTCGCAGCATTAGCCACGTGGTTAAGGAGCTCTGCACAGATTCCTGTCAGGAATTTTCCTCACGGAATTACTAAAATTTAATTTACCCCACAGGGGTCCCTCCTTCAACTTTTTCAAGCCGCGGTACTCCGGTAAGTTTTTTACCCGGAACAGACTACTGACCAGATTCCAGCAGCGTTGGCACTGCTGCTCTCGAGGATGGAAGCGCTTATGGCTGCTTTTCCACCGATGGACCCCGGGTCACCGATGGTTCCGGTGCCCTCTCCGCTTGCTCTGTCATCTAGAGGAGAAGCACCGTTTCGCATCCCTCCATCTGGAGTTCTGCCGATGCCTCAGCCATCGATGTTGATGCGTCCGGTGCTACCGATCCATCCATCGGTGCCGACGCGTCCATCGGCACCACCGAGCCATCCATCGATGCCTTCGATGCCCTCATCGGTGCCGCCAGTTATTCCTTCGAGTCCTTCGGAGCCTCGACCAGGACCTTCAGGGATCCCTCCGCCCCGTCCTCCTCTATTCTCTAGAGGAGCAGGGGCTGATCCCTACGACACCTGGACTGATGATTCTTCACCAGACATTGATGATTTGCCTTTACCACCTTCACCTACTGAAAGCAGAAAGCGTTCTCCTCCAGAGGACCTTTCCTTCATAAATTTTGTGAAGGAGATGTCTGAATTGATTCCCTTCCATTTGCAGACTGAACAAGATGACAGGCATCAAATGATGGAGCTGTTACAATTCCTGGATGCTCCCAAGGAAATAACATCCATCCCTATCCACCAGGTTCTTCTGGATCTCCTCAAAAGGAACTGGGGACACCCTGGCTCTGTTGCTCCAGTCCACAGGAAAGCTGACACTACCTATCTCGTTCAGTCAGCTCCAGGCTTTCGCAAACCTCAATTGGATCACCAATCTGTGGTTGTCGATTCTGCCCAGAAAAGAGCAAGGGAGATCAAAACCTCACACTTCCTTTCCCCCAGGCATGGAACAGAAATTTCTAGATGCCATTGGTCGCTGTGTCTTCCAGGGATCAGTGCTCATCTCCAGAATTGCCTCTTATCAGCTCTACATGACCCAATATAATAGGGTCTTATTTAAGCAGATACAAGACTTAAGACTTCCTTCCTCAGCAATTTCAAGAGCAACTCCAAACCCTAGTAAACAAGGGTTTTGAGGCAGGCAAGCATGAGATCAGATCATCTTACGATATCTTTTTTTTTTTTTTATTTACTCTTTATTGAAATTATAACATTTAACAATGACATAATTCAAGAAAATAAAATAATAGTCATATATTAATACATCAAATCAAGCAATAATACAATTATATAGTCCACTTCTAGAGGTTGGAAGCTAAACAATAACCTGAAAGCAGTATCTATTCCTTTATTGCAACCTACTTTCCCCTTCCGCCCCTCTATCTGCAATTACCTGAAGTGCGATTTTATCTCTAAGAAATTGATCCAAATGCATAGGATCCACAAACACAAATTTTTTGTTCTGGTAAGTTACTAAACACTTACATGGGTATTTTAAGAAATAACTAACTCCTATATCCAAAACCTTCTGTTTATAAGATAAAAATAGCTTCCGACGAGCCTGGGTGGCTTTGGAAACATCCGGAAAAATTTGGACTTTCTGTCCACAAAAAACTACATGTTTATTCTGAAAATATTTTTGAAAAACCTTATCTCTCTCTGATTTTAAAGAAAATGAAGCCACCAACGTAGCTCTGGATGCTATATTGTCAGCTGAATCTTCCAGGAATGTAGTGATGCCTGGACTTTCCAGGACATCCATTCCCCCTTCCTGTGCTGTTATCTTTCTCCTAATTGGAATATAATAAATTTTTGATAGAGTAGATATTCTATCCTCATCAAAGGATAAAATATCTCTCATATATTTCTTAAATAATTCCATAGGAGAAAGCAGGCGGATAATCGGAAAATTAAGAAAACGTAAATTATTAATTCTTATTTCATTCTCCAGCTGCTCAATCTGGTTATGAAGAAATAAATTGTCCTTAATGAAGGACGTACATATATTTTGCAAAGAACCAGACTGAGCGCTAAATGTAGAAATAGAAGTAGCAAAATTATTTAACCTATTGTCATGTTCCAATAATTTATCTCTCGTTTGAGATGAAAAATCATGAATTTGAGAAATAGTGCTAGTCATTTTCTTATCTACCTGAGATATAAGTCTCCACAGATCCAACAGTGAGACATTTTCAGGTTCTGCACTACCCCCAACTGGCTCAGCTATAGAAGGAATTACAGCAGGCAAAGGCAAAAGGGATAAATCAGTAATAGCTGATACAATACCGGCAGTACTTCTGCCATCCCCTCCCCCAAGACCTTCCACCCCTGATAATGGGTGTTGGTTACTTTGGGAGGTGGTAGCAATTTCCCCTTGAAATGTCCCGCTGTCCAATTGCAGAGCTGCTGGTTGTAGGGGTGGCTGCAGAGGGCTGGGACTCAAAGATATCCCCGAGGGTGACCCATCCCCCAACGAGTCCTTCGTAGGCAACTCACCCAGATGTATCACGTGGTTGTCCATCGGCCCAAATTTTGTCGATACGGAGGGTATGGGCGAGGAGGTCCAGGTCTTCGATTTTCTTTTCTTCCCCATTTTTCCTCCCAGGGGCGCGCCCCTTTGGCGCGCGGCTTCGGCTGCGCGCCTGCGGCTGTGCACCGCTGTGCCCCTGCTTTTATAGTTCTTCCGGGGTCCTCCCAGCGACGTCAGGGCTCACGAGGGGGGCGTTCCTCTTCCTCGCTTTCTCCTGTCGTCGGTGCGGCAAGCTGTCTCTCACCTCGGGGATCCTCCTCCTCCTCCCTGGATTCAGGTATCGGCTTCCTCCCTGGTTTCCACGCCACTGTGCCCCTGCTTTTATAGTTCTTCCGGGGTCCTCCCAGCGACGTCAGGGCTCACGAGGGGGGCGTTCCTCTTCCTCGCTTTCTCCTGTCGTCGGTGCGGCAAGCTGTCTCTCACCTCGGGGATCCTCCTCCTCCTCCCTGGATTCAGGTATCGGCTTCCTCCCTGGTTTCCACGCCGCTGTGCCCCTGCTTTTATAGTTCTTCCGGGGTCCTCCCAGCGACATCAGGGCTCACGAGGGGGGCGTTCCTCTTCCTCGCTTTCTCCTGTCGTCGGTGCGGCAAGCTGTCTCTCACCTCGGGGATCCTCCTCCTCCTCCCTGGATTCAGGTATCTGCTTCCTCCCTCCTTACGATATCTTTGACACTGCTACCAGGGTATCTGCAGCTGCTATCTCGGCAAGACGATGGCCCTGGCTCAAGTCTTCCGACCTTCATCCTGACGTTCAGGACAGATTGTCCGACCTGCCCTGTGTAGGAGACAATCCGTTTGGCGAGCAGATTCAATGGACGGTGGCAGAACTCAAGGACCAGCATGAGACCCTGAGACAGCTCTCTCTGATGCCTTCTGAGTACTCTTCAAAACAACTATTTCGGAAGGACTCTTAAGAAGTCATTCTTCCGCCTGAAGAAGTCCTACCCACCACCAACTAGAACCCGTTCTACGAGACCATTTCAAAAAGCCCATTCTTGTCAGACACAAAAACAAAAACCTCAAGCAGCTCCTCAGCCGGGCCCTGCTTCCGGTTTTTGACTCCTGCATAGAGGGCAGCAGCCAGCTACCATTGCCCCACATACCAGTGGGAGGTCAATTTTGCCATTCAACAACAGGTGGCATTCAATCACCTCAGACCAGTGGGTCCTGGCGATAATTGCTCAGGGTTATCATCTGAACTTTCTCTCCATTCCACCGGACTCCCCACTTCTACCGACATGGAGAACATCCGATCATTCCATCCTTCTGGAACAGGAGGTCTCCCTCCTCCTCCAGTCCAAGACAATAGAACCAGTACCCTACTCTCAGCATGGCCTAGTGTTCTATTCCCAGTACTTTCTAATCTCCAAAAAATCGGGGGGTGTTCGTCCAATTCTGAACCTACGTGCCCTCAAGTACCTCCAGCGAGAGAAGTTCAAAATGGTAACCTTGGGATCTCTTCTTCTTCTTCTACAAAGAGCAGACTAGACCTCCAGGACGTATACACTCATATCGCGATAATTCCATCTCATCGCAAATACCTCAGGTTTCTAGTAGGCCCAAAGCACTATCAGTACCGAGTGCTTCCGTTTGGCCTCGCATCTTCACCACGAGTCTTCACAAAATGCCTCGTCGTAGTTGCAGCCTTTCTGAGGACTCAAGGTGTCCATGTCTACCCCTATCTAGACGGTTAATCAGGGCTCCCACTCAGCAAGCTGCTCTGTCGTCCCTGCATCTTACTTTACACACTCTAATTTCACTCGGATTGCTCGTCAACTGCGACAAATCCTACTTAGTCCCCATCTCAAACCTTATCGTTCATTGGGGCAGACTTGGACACCTTGCAGGCAAAAGCTTTTCTGCCTCGACAGAGAGCTCTCACTTTCGTGTCTCTTGCACACCAGCTGCAGTCTCAAGGCTCCATGACTGCACGCCA
This sequence comes from Rhinatrema bivittatum, assembly GCF_901001135.1. Lineage (NCBI taxonomy): Eukaryota > Metazoa > Chordata > Amphibia > Gymnophiona > Rhinatrematidae > Rhinatrema > Rhinatrema bivittatum. Next base: position 127,207,953 of record NC_042616.1, on the reverse strand, counting down.
CTTTCTCATCCTCCTGGGACATATGGCGTCCTCAGTTCAGGTCACCCCAATGGCTGCTTGGCCATGAGACAAGCTAAGTCGCACCTTTCAACCGCATGAGTGGTCTCTCAACCCTCCGTAGCGAACTCGATTTTCCACCAATGGGGAAAAGTAGACCTCTTTGCGTCTCCTCAAAATCGCAAAGTAGACAACTTCTACTCTCTCACTCGCAGCCAATTTCTCGTCCTCTTGGGACACATGGTGTCCTCAGTCCATGTCACACCAGTGGCCCGCTTGCCCATGAGACTCATGCACTGGACTCTGAGGTCTCAATGGACTCAAGCTATTCAGCCTCTGTCGGACATTGTCCATGTCACCGACTCACTCCGTCTGTCTCTCGCCTGGTGGAAAAATCAGACCAATCTCCCCCAGGGATTGACCTTCCAGGTTCCAAAATCCTCAAATCATTCCCTGCAAAGGAATCTTTGTTTATATTGTAAAAGTTGATAGATAAAAAAAAAAAATCATTCCCACAACCGATGCTTCCAACCTCGGGTGGGGAGCCCACGTAGCCGATCTGCAGACACAAGGCTCTTGGTCTCCAGAGGAAGCCAAACACCAAATAAATTTCCTGGAACTTCGAGCAATCAGATATGCTCTCAGGGCTTTTCAGGATCGCCTATCAAACCAGGTCATCCTGATTCAGACAGACAACCAGGTGGCCATGTGGTACATCAACAAGCAGGGAGGTACGGGCTCCTTCCTTCTTTGTCAGGAAGCTACACAGATTTGGGCGGAAGCTCTCTCCCATTCGATGTACCTCAAGGCCACCTACTTACCGGGAGTGGACAATGTGCTGCCAGACAAGCTGAGTCCCGTCAACCGCACAAGTGGTCTCTCAACCTCTCTGTAGCGAACTCCATCTTCCAACAATGGGGATATCCTCGGATAGACCTCTATGCGTCCCCACAAAACTGCAAAGTGGAGAACTACTGCTCTCTCATTCGCAGCAAACTCTCTCGACCCAGAGACGCATTCTCCCTCTCGTGGGCAACCGGTCTGCTCTGTGCATTCCCTCCACGTCCTCTCTCAAAGACTCTCGTGAAATTACGTCAGGACAAGGGAACCATGATCCTGATAGCACCTCACTGGCCACGCCAAGTGTGGTTTCCAATACTTCAGGATCTCTCCATCCGCAGGCACATTCCCTTGGGAAAGGACCCGCTTCTGATTACTCCGAACGACGGGAGCCTATGCCATCCCAATCTTCACGCCTTATCCCTGACGGCATGATGCTGAAAGGTTAATCCTTCAACCACTTAACCTTTCTGAACCTGTTTCCCGTGTCTTGATTGCTTCACGGAAGCCTTCCACGAGAAAATCTTACTCTTACAAATGGAAAAGGTTCACGTCATGGTGCTCTTCTCAGTCCCTTGACCCCCTTTCCTGTCCAATCCCGAAGTTTCTGGACTATCTCTGGCATCTATCTGAGTCAGGTCTAAAGACGTCTTCCATCAGAATGCATGTCAGTGTGGTAGCCGCCTTCCATAAAGGTGTCAGGGATGTCCCTATATCAGTACAACCCCTTGTAACACGTTTTTTGAAGGGCTTGCTCCATATCAAGCCTCCACTACGTCCTCCGGCCCCTTCTTGGGACCTTAATCTGGTTTTGGGTCGGCTCATGAAACCACCGTTTGAGCCTCTTCACTCCTGTGACCTTCGATATCTCACATGGAAAGTGATTTTCCTTTTGGCTATCACTTCAGCTCGCAGAGTTAGTGAATTGCAGGCTCTAGTTACCTATCCGCCTTACACTAAACTTCTGCAGGACCGGGCGGTACTCCACACTCACCCTAAATTCTTACCTAAGGTAGTTTCGGATTTTCATCTTAATCAATCCATCATACTACCTACCTTTTTTCGCAGGTCCCATGCCAACCCAGGAGAACAGGCTCTGCATACCCTTGACTGTAAATGGGCTCTAGCGTTTTACCTAGACCATACAGCTGCCCACAGGGAAAGCACTCAATTGTTCGTCTCTTTCCACCCTAACAAGTTAGGGAAGCCTGTGGGTAAGCAGACTCTCTCCTCCTGGTTGGCGGATTGCATTTCCTTTTGCTATCAGCAAGCAGGCATTCCACTTCAAGACCTTGTTAAAGCACACTCTGTGAGGGCCATGGCGACTTCAGTAGCACACCTACGATCGGTGCCGCTTCCTGACATTTGCAGGGCTGCTACCTGGAGTTCTCGCCACACCTTTGCAGCCCACTATTGCTTGGACAAAGCCGGAAGACAGGATTCCATATTCGGCCAGTCTATCCTTTGTAACCTGTTTACAACGTGACTTACCAACACTGTTCTGCCTGCCCGGTGGGGTTCAGGATGCCCTCTACCAAATTCCGCCCCAGTTGATGTGCCTGTTGCATGCCTTTGGGTACATTTGGTGTATGTTCGGATATCCTCAGCTCGGTACTCACCATATGTGAGGACTACCATCCTACTTGTCCTGTGAGAAAGCAAATGTTGCTTACCTGTAACAGGTGTTCTCACAGGATGGCAGGATGTTAGTCCTCACGAAACCCGCCCGCCGCCCTGCGGTGTTGGGTTCGTAACGTTTTATTATTTTATTTTTCTGCACTGCCTGTAGCTTTTAAATAAGACTGAAGGGAGACCCCTGCTGGCTGCAGGGTTGGTGCCATGCTGGGCATGCTGAGTAGGGGCCATTCAAAGTTCTGGAAACTTTGACAGAAGTTTTCCGTGATTGGGCTCCATCCTGATGATGTCAACCATATGTGAGGACTAACATCCTGCTGTCCTGTGAGAACACCTGTTACAGGTAAGCAACATTTGCTGATTCACATTTATCCATTCTACACCCCTCATGATTTTATAGACTTTTATCATATCCCCCCTCAGCCGTCTCTTTTCCAGGCTGAACAGCCCTAACCTATTTAGCATTTCCTAAAAGGAGAGCCATTCCATCCCCTTTATCATTTTGGTCGCCCTTCTCTGTACCTTCTCCAGTGCAACTATATCTTTTTTGAGATGTGGAAACCAGAATTGTACTCAGTATGCAAGGTGCAGTCTCATCATAGAGCAATACAGAGGCATTATGACATTTTCTGTTTTATTTGCATTCCCTTCCTAATAATTCCTAACATTCTGTTTGCTTTTTTGAGTGCCGCAGCACAATGAGCCAACGATTTCAATGTATTATCTACTATGATGCCTAGATCATTTTCCTGGGTAGTAGCTCCTAATATGGAACCTATCATCTTGTAACTACAGCATGGGTTATTTTTTTTCCCATATGCATCACCTTGCAGTTGTTCACATTAAATTTCTTCTACCATTTGGATGCTCAATCTTCCAGTCTCACAAGGTCCTTCTGCAATTTCTCAATCCACTTTGTGATTTAACTACTCTGCATAATTTTGTATCATCTGCAAATTGAATTACCTCACTCATCGTATTCCTTTCTAGATCATTTATAAATATATTGAAACGCACTGGTCCAAGTACAGATCCCTGAGGCATTCCACTGTTTACCCTTTTCCACTGAGAAAATTGATCATTTAATCCTACTCTGCTTCCACAAAGACACTGCCTCCTATCCCATGACTTTTTAGTTTTCTTAGAAGCCTCTCATGAGGGACTTTGTCCAACGCCTTCTGAAAATCCAAATACACTACATCCACCAGTTCACCTTTAGTCACATGTTTTTTAACCTCTTCAAAAAAAATGAAACATTTGTGACATAAGACTTCTCTTGGGTAAATCCATGCTGACTGTGTTCCATTAAACCATGTCTTTCTGTATGCTTTCTGATTTTGATCTTTAGAATAGTTTCCACTATTTTCCTGGCACTGAAGTCAAGCTCATTGGTCTATAGACCAATCACTCCTGGACCTTTTTTTAAATATTGGGGGTTACATTGGCCACTTTCCAGTCTTCAGGAACAGTCAATGATTTCAATATGTTACAGATTTTAGCTAATAGATCGGAAATTTCATTTTTTAGTTCCTTCAGAACCCTGGGGTGCATGCCATCCAATCTAGGTGATTTACTACTCTTGTAGTAGGCCAGATTGACAAACTAATCTTCTAGGTTCACAGTAATTTGATTCAGTTCATCTGACTCATCACCCTTGAAAACCATCTTTGGAACCGGTATTTCCCCAACGTCTTCATTAGTAGACTTAGAAGCAAAGAATTAATTTAATCTTTCTGCAATGGTCTTATTTCCCCTAAGAGCCCCTTTAACCCCTCGGTCATCTAATGGTCCAACCGACTCCTTGTTTCCGATATATTTTAAAAAGGTTTTTATTATGAGTTTTTGCCTGTACAGCCATCTTCATTTCAAATTCTCTCTAAGCCTGTCTTATCAATGTTTTACACTTAACTTGACAATGCTTATGCTTTTTCCTATTTTCTTCAGATAGATCCTTCTTCCAATTTTTGAAGGATTTTTTTTTTTGGCTAAAATAGCCTCTTTCACCTCACCTTTTAACTATGCCAGTAATCGTTTTGCCTTCTTTCCGCCTTTCCTAATGCGTGGAATACATCTGGGCTGCGCTTCTAAGATTGTATTTTTAAACAATGTCCATAAGTGTTGAACACTTTTAACCTTTGCAGCTGCACCTTTCAGGTTTTTTCTATTTCCCTCATTTTATCAACGTTTCCCCTTTGAAAATTTAGTGTTAGAGCTGTAAATTTACATATTGTCCCCCTTCCAGTCATTAGTTCAAATTTTATCATGTTTTGATCACTATTGCCAAGTGGCCCCACCACTGTTACCTCTCTCACTAAATCCAGTGTTCCACTAAGAATTAGGTTTAAAATAGCTCCCTCTCTCGTTGGTTCCTGACCCAGGTGCTCCTTGAAGTTTTCCTCCAGGAGTAGTGGCCGTAGATCGTTTATGGTTTTTCTTAATGTTTCTACCTCTTAGTCAATTGATACTTCAAGGGTTACCCGCTTCTCTGGTTTTCCTTTTTGTAATCTAGTACATTTTATGTGAAAATGCAGTTTTCTTGGAGATGAATTTAGTCAGAGATTTTGTATTCAGTTTGGACTTTGAGATATTTATGGGTCAGGGCTTATACTGTGATATTGTTTAGTTTGACTATGTAAATTGTAAGTCCCCTGAATATATGGTTTGATCTGTGAGGCCCCTTTTTTTAGGCACCATAAGAAGACATTCTTCGTAGAATAATTAGGGTGTACTTCATTGCTATGAACTTATCAGCTAAAGCAAATATGATAATGTGTGAAAATCACAGAAGCACAGCAAAAGAGAGCTGAAGTCTTTTTCTTTGTTACACATGTAGGAGATAAATCACAGATTTATATATTTCTCAATTATTACAAACTAGCATGTTAGCTACACCCATTTCTGGTGATATCACATGAATTGATATGATATTGAGTGAAATTAGTAGTCTGTCCTACTCATTTTAATGTTTTTATCACTTCATGTTTTTATATCCTATGGGGTAGATTTTAAAAGGTGCGCGCATCCATGCAGCAACCAGAATTGTACACAGTATTCAAGGTGCGGTCTCACCATGGAGCGATACAGAGGCATTATGACATTTTCCGTTTTATTCACCATTCCCTTTCTAAAAATTCCCAACATTCTGTTTGCTTTTTTGACTGCCGCAGCACACTGAACCGACGATTTCAATGTGTTATCCACTATGACACCTAGATCTCTTTCTTGGGTTGTAGCACCTAATATGGAACCCAACATTGTGTAATTGTAGCATGGGTTATTTTTCCCTATATGCATCACCTTGCACTTATCCACATTAAATTTCATCTGCCATTTGGATGCCCAATTTTCCAGTCTCACAAGGTCTTCCTGCAATTTATCACAATCTGCTTGTGATTTAACTACTCTGAACAATTTTGTGTCATCTGCAAATTTGATTATCTCACTCATTGTATTTCTTTCCAGATCATTTATAAATGATCTGGATGTCAACACCCAGCAGGACGACTGGGCAGCACTTCTCCCCTGGGTTGAGTTCTCCCACAACTCCCATGCCAGTACCTCCACCGACTACCAAACCTATACGTGGTTCATGCAGTTTTCTTATTTTTATTTTTTCCCACACTTCCCCTAGCCTCTCTTTCATTTCAATTTCCCTAAACCCCAGAACCTCCACGCAATCCAAATATTGCCCACAAAAAAAAAATATGGGTGTTTAACTGTGATTCACCCAGAGTTACAATAAGTATCCTACACAAATGAAAGAGAACTCCCTCCTTCTCTCCCCCCCCCCCCCCCTTGCTCCTTCTGCTGATACAGTCCAAACTCCAAAGGGTCTATTTAACTAAATCACCACAATCAGCGTGGTTACACAAAATGCATTACTGTGTGTTCAGAATCAAACTCCAAGCTCTACTCGAGAGACTTTGAATATACTTATCCCAAATAATCAGAAATTTTTTCTTTGAATCGGGAAATGTATGAGCCGCTATTGAATCTATAAACACATTATGCAAGGCATTACACCACTGACAATAAGAAGGTGAACAATCTTCTTGCCATACCAACAATATTGACCTCTTACCCTGTGCCATCACTTTCCTTACAAAAAGCCTATCTCCTCCTTTCCTTACATATTTAGGAATGTCTGCTCCAAAAAAGTACCAGTTCTGGAGTAATGGGAATAAAGCAGCCCAAAAGGGTCCAGATGTATATCAAAATTTGTTTCCAAAAATTTAAAATCAGGGGGCATTGCCAGAAGGCAAGCGTTATTGTGCCTTTCTCTTGTAAACATTTTGAACAGAGCTCAGATTGGAAAATATGCACCTTAAATACTAAAGCTTGAGAGAAATTTTAAATTGCATTTTTCTCATATACATATTCGAGGAGATGCTTTTCAAATTCTTAAAAAAAATTAGTAGAACATTTTGATAAATAAGAAACCTACTTTCTTCTGACCATTGCTCCCCAAGAGCGTTGAGACAGGTCTCCTGAATTGATTTTTGTAGTTCTTTATGGATACGGGAAAGAGAAAGTTTTGTGCACTCAGTGTTAAAAATAAATAAATAAAAAATTGTCAAACATTTCCACAGTATTCAAATTTAACGTATCTTGTCTCAATGAAATTACTTAAAGATGCAGTTGCAAATAAGAGAAAAAACAGAATCCCTTAATGCAAATTGGTTTTTTAACACTTGAAAAGGGAGCAGTCTTCTGCCAATACATGTTGAAGCTGCACAATGCCCTGGTCCTTCCAAAAAGGGAAAACTCTAGATTGAGAGCCAGGCACAAAATCTAAATTCCCATCAATTGGCAGAAACGGAGAGCAGTTACCATCCACTTTCAAAAAGATGGAAATTTTTTTTCCAAGCCCAGCGAATGGGTGCCACCAGTACACAACTTACCAGAAGAGTAGTTAATCTGTTCGAAACCGCATGCAAAACATACCATAGATCTAGATTGGATGACACTGCCCTATCGCTCTCGACATTTGTAAAGAATGAGTCATCATGCAACCAATCTCTAACTATCCTTAAACTATCTAAAGAGTATAATTCTATATATCAGGAAACCCCATCCCGCCTTGGGAATACGGCTTCTTCAGCCACCAAAAAACTATTCTCGGTTTCTTGCCTGACCCCACAAAATCTAAAAGCAATTTTTCTAATAGTTTAACATCCTTTCGTTTGATGCAAATATATTATGTCTGTAAGATATACAGCCATTTGGGAAATAACACCATTTTAGAAAGATTTATACATCCCCCTAAAGATAATGGCTTATTCTGCCAGTCAATTTGTCTTTAGTAAAGCCAATTAAAGAAAGTATATTAATCTCAATTGTCCCAATTCCAAAGAAACCTTGATCCCCAAATACTTAATCCCGGAGCCCATTTTAATGGGAAATCTCCCACCCAGTTAGACTTAATGTCTTCTGAGTGTGCAAGAGCCACCTTTTCACCTCCCCCCCTTTCAGTTTTCCGCTCTCCCCACCCTGCCTTCCTCAAGTCCTCCGTCCCACTTATCATGCATATAAACCCCCCCTCCCTCGCTGCCCTTATCCTCCTTCCCTCCGAATTGTAGTTGATCCTGTTTAGCACCCTCTAGTACATAACTACGGCATGTATATATATAATCCTTGTATATAATCCTCGGCATACAAGCCTGGTGTATAAACCTTGTAAATAATCCCTTTTGGTATATAATCACTGTATAAAAATCCACTGTATATTGAAACCAACAGTTGAATTGACCTTCTTCTCCCTCTTAAGTAACCAAACTATGTCCGAGTGAGTCATGCTCTATCGCATACCTCTATCTCAACCTATCTCTGATTCCTTCCACCTCCAAGTTATTTACCCCTGTTTTATTGTTACTTTGCCTCTGCTTCCATGTTAAGTTACCCGAGTTCCATGTAAACCGATTTGATATTTTTATGAATGTCGGTATAGAAAAATTTTAAATAAATAAAAGCATCGATTTATCCTTAATGTTTAAATCCTGAGAAGGCCACAAAAGTATTGCTCTTCTTTAATAACCTTTTAAGAGAAATAACTGGGTTACAAAGGAACACTAACAGATCGTCTTTGAGGGAGTCAGTTGAACCGTTAGATGATCGAGGGATCAAAGGGGCACTTAGAGAAGATAAGGCCATCGCGGAAAGATTAAATGATTTCTTTTCTTTGGTGTTTACTGAAGAGGATGTTGGGGAGGTACCCGTAATGGAGAAGGTTTTCATGGGTAATGATTCAGATGGACTGAACGAAATCACGGTGAACCAAGAAGATGTGGTAGACCGGATTGATAAAATGAAGAGTAATAAATCACCTGGACCAGGTGGTATGCACCCCAGAGTTCTGAAGGAACTAAAAAATGAAATTTCAGACCTGTTAGTAAATATTTGTAACCTATCATTAAAGTCATCCATTGTTCCTGAAGATTGGAGGATAGCTAATGTAACCCCCATATTTAAAAAGGGCTCCAGGGGAGATCCGGGAAATTACAGACCGGTTAGCCTGACTTCAATGCCAGGAAAAATAGTGGTAAGTGTTCTAAACATCAAAATCACAGAGCATATAGAAAGACATGGTTTAATGGAACAAAGTCAGCATGGCTTTACCCAAGGCAAGTCTTGCCTCACAAATCTGCTTCACTCTTTTGAAGGAGTTAATAAACATTTGGATAAAGGTGAACTGGTAGATGTAGTGTACTTGGATTTTCAGAAGGCATTTGACAAAGTTCCTCATGAGAGGCTTCTAGGAAAAGTAAAAAGTCATGGGATAGGTGGGGATGTCCTTTCGTGGATTACAAACTGACTAAACGACAGGAAACAGAGAGTAGGATTAAATGGACAATTTTCTCAGTGGAAGGGAGTGGGCAGTGGAGTGCCTCAGGGATCTGTACTGGGACCCTTACTTTTCAATATATTTATAAATGATCTTGAAAGAAATATGACGAGTGAGGTAATCAAATTTGTAGATGATACAAAATTGTTCAGAGTAGTTAAATCACAAGCAGATTGTGATAAATTGCAGGAAGACCTTGTGAAGCTGGAAAATTGGGCATCTAAATGGCAGATGAAATTTAATGTGGATAAGTGCAAGGTGATGCATATAGGGAAAAATAACCCATGCTATGGTTACACAATGTTAGGTTCCATATTAGTGCTACTACCCAAGAAAGAGATCTAGTCGTCATAGTGGATAGCACATTGAAATCATCGGTTCAGTGTGCTGCGGCAGTCAAAAAAGCAAACAATGTTGGGAATTATTAGAAAGGGAATGGTGAATAAAACGGAAAATGTCATAATGCCTCTGTATCGCTCCATGGTGAGACCGCACCTTGAATATTGTGTACAATTTTGGTCGCCACATCTCAAAAAAGATATAATTGCGATGGAGAAGGTACAGAGAAGGGCTACCAAAATGATAAGGGGAATGGAACAGCTCCCCTATGAGGAAAGACTAAAGAGGTTAGGACTTTTCAGCTTGGAGAAGAGACGGCTGAGGGGGGATATGATAGAGGTGTTTAAAATCATGAGAGGTCTAGAACGGGTAGATGTGAATTGTTTTTTTACTCTTTCGGATAATAGAAAGACTAGGGGGAACTCCATGAAGTTAGCATGTGGCACATTTAAAACTAATCAGAGAAAGTTCTTTTTTACTCAACGCACAATTAAACTCTGGAATTTGTTGCCAGAGGATGTGATTAGTGCAGTTAGTATAGCTATGTTTACAAAAGGATTGGATAAGTTCTTAGACGAGAAGTCCATTACCTACTATTAATTAAGTTGACTTAGATAATAACCACGCTATTACTAGCAACAGTAACATGGAATAGACTTAGTTTTTGGGTACTTGCCAGGTTCTTATGGCCTGGATTGGCCACTGTTGTAAACAGGATGCTGGGCCTGATGGACCCTTGGTCTGACCCAGTATGGCATGTTCTTATGTCTGCAAAGGCAGCATATTTAAAAATAGTGGGGCCTAAAGGAATCCCTTTTATTCCCTCATCTTGTTGGATAGATTGCAACAAAGGCTCCAGCTCCAAAAGAAACCGGGACAAGGCTATGACTGCATAGAGGGAGCACAGAGTGAATGCTGCAGTCCAGTTGTCCTATTTTTCCTGACTTTAAACTAACGATATGCCATCTAAGAGGAAGGGAAACGTGAGGGTTTTTCTCACTGAAATCCTACCTTCCCTAACGCAGTTAGACATCATTCGCTTTATGACCCAGCCGGATTTAGAAGAGGGAGCTGGTGAATCAGATTGGGAATCCCTGTGGAGGAGAGCAGAGATCCCCCGCAGAGGAGGCGTGTCTCAGCCTGGGCATGCGACAGTCTCCGGCTCAGTGTGACCCCAGCAGAGAGGTAGCTCAGTCGCAGGCCGATGACGCAATCGCTGCGATGGAGTCAGTGGGTGCTTCTCCTAGCAGCGCGCAGGAAGCGGGAGGCTTTCCCTTAGCTGGAGTGGAGAAGAACCCCGGTGGTGGAAGCAACCTGGTGGTTCGTCCTAAGGAATCTATGGGGAGGAGAGACACTGAGATTCCAGTAAAAGAGAGCCAGGAAAGATCTCCAGCCAGCGTGCAGGGTGAGTTACTGCTGTTACCACCCAAACCAGAGGCAGTGACCCTAGAAGCTATTTGGGATTTGGGGTTTCCCTGAATAGACTTGAAAACAAAATGGATTCAGTTGCCTATAATTTTCAACAGAAAATTTTGGATATTCAGGAACGGACTACAACAATTTCCAATAGGGTGGAAGAGACGGAGAATAAAATCCAGTCTGTCCAGGCCCTCAACTCCGGCTATGTTTAAGGACCAGCTGATTTGTTCAAGAAGATTGGAACTATTGGAAAACAAAACCCGTCAACTAAACTTGAGAATTTTAAATTTTCCACAAATAGTGGGAGAAACAGCTTATACTACTCTAAAGCGAATCCTGATAGAGGTCCTGGGTTTTCCTGAAAATGATTCACAGTCTATAAATTCTTGCCATTTCCTTAATAAAAGGGCCCCTATCTCAGGAGGAGCTGTTGGTATACCCATCTCAGCAAATTTAACTAGCTTCTTGGAAAATTCAAATTTGGATATATTGGACAGGAAAACATTGTTGGTATCTTTTTTATCTCTTTCAGATGTTAATAATGTAATGCAAGCATTCTTTAGAAAGTTTCCTGTAACTTTTTATGATCAACCAATAAGAATTTATCCTGATCTTTCACAAGCGACACAGATTAGGAGAAGGGAATTTTTGGCCTTTAGACAAGAAGTTGTTTCCCTAGGTTTTGTTTTCACTTTACGATATCCATGTAAATGCATCCTAAAAAGAGGTGACGGGACCTTTGTTTTCTTTTCACCTGATCAAATAAGTAATTTTGTACAAGCCCAAAAGCCAACCACATCTTCTTTAGTAGCCCATTAAGGGAATGGGCATAATTGTATAGATTTATTCTGGTGTAAATTCTATGTTGTTGCCATTATTGAGATGAATTTCCTAGTTTTTCTCCTATTTTTACTAGTATTGTCCAAATCTTGATTTTCTTTTCTTGCTTAAATACACAAATTGGATATGGAAATTTGATTTTTTTTTCTTGTTAAATCTAAACAAATCTTTGATGTATCTAATTTTGACAAGTAAAAAACTATTCAATTTGTAAAATTGTAAAACTGATAAATAAAGAATTAAAAAAAAAAAAAAAAAACAGGGACAAGGGACATCCCTACCTCATCCCTCTACTCACAGCAAAAGTAGATGAACACACTCTACTCGCAGTTACCACAATCATTCGCTCTTTATATAATAGTGAATCTCCTGTTGAAACAGCCCATCCAATTTTAATAATCTAGCAGTCCAAATAAGTATTCCCACTCCACCCTCTCAAATGCCTTTTTGGCGTCAAAACTTACCACTGTAAAGGGGGATATGATTATTTATACACAGGGTAATAGCGGCGAACAACTTACGCAGGTTCACAGTGGCATGTCTGCCCCTTACAGAGTCCACCTGACCTGAACCAATAAAATCTGGCAGAACAAGGGCCAGTCAATCTGCCATGATTTAGCTAATAACTTTTGGTCAAAATTTGGAAAAGAAATGGCAGTATGAAGACACAGAAACAGGGTCCTTTCCAGGTATGGGGATAACGGTTATCATTGCTTTGATTGCATCTTTGGGGAAATAGCCTTTATCAATTAATGCAGCAAATGATCTACAAAGCAAAGGGGCTATTTGGTCTGACAAAATCTTATAAATGTCCCCAGAAAACCCTTCAGGCCCCAGGGCTTTCAACTGCTTGGCCTTACAAATACCCAGTGAAACTTCTTGTAGACTAATTGGCCTATTCAGCTTTAGTCAATGTCGTTCCTCAAAGGAGCGCAGACCTAGATTTTGCAAAAGTGCTTTACAGTTAGTTTCATTATAGCTCTCTGTGGTGTATAGCTGTGTTTAAGTCTGCAAAAGATTTCAATATTGCTTAATTAGAATTCAATACTCTACCATCAGATGTTTTTAGATGGGATATAAAACAGGGTCCTAAGGTTGATCTTATCAATTGCGCTAACAATTTACCCACTTTATTACTATGTTGATACAACTTAAACTTATAACATAATTTTTTTAGCCCTTTGAAGTGTATTCAATGTCACCTGCATAGCAAGATAAGCTTCCTTGTTAAACACAGTATTTGCAACTGCTAAATAGTTTCAACTTTTCCATAGTAGACTCCAGGGCTAAGAGGTTTTTATCTAATTCCTTACATCTCCTTATAAGGAAAGAGATGTCTCCTCTTAAAACAGCCTTTGCTGTGTACTAAGGTAAAACTGGAACCTCATCTAAGTGTACAGTGTTATTCAGTGTAAAGTCCTTCCATCTTGACTGTAAATATTCTTGAAAGGAGATATCCATAGCTAAAAAATATGGAAATTTCCAGTTCAGTCTAGGGGAATCTCCACTCTTCCCATGCAATGTTATCCAATTTGGGGTATGGTCAGAAATTATTTCCCCAGTACCAGCTTCCTCATTCTTAGAGAATTCATATACAGATGTCAAAATAAATCTAGTCTGGAAAAAGTGGCTTGAGCTCTAGATAGGCGAATACGACGAAAACGACCAGCTCTAGATAGGCGAATACCAGCGAAAACGACCAGACACGTTACCATAAGAGATTGCGCCACCTCCACAGCTGGCCCTCTTCTGTGGAATTCCATTCCTACAGACCTCAGACAGGAGCCCTGCCTCCTAACTTTTAGGAAAAAACTTAAGACTTGGTTATTCAAGCAAGCTTTTCCGGACACAACCCAATGACACAATCCAATGACTCCTAAAACACCATGCCTCTTGTATATAACATTTATTTTGTATACTATACTTAAATTGTATATTATTTAACCATTTCTATTCTCTCCTATCTTCTTCCTTCTCCAAGTTAGGCTACCCTTGTTAAATGTAACTGTACCTTCGATCACCACAGTTCTAGTTTTTATGTATATAATGCACTCCTGTTTTATGTAAACCAGCAAGATATGTTTTCATGATTGCCGGTATATAAAAATTCTAAATAAAATAAATAAATAAAAATAGTCTCTTTGAAATGGGTGTAAAGCTCTCCATGAGTCTATAAGGGGTAATTCGGAATTACAAAATGCTATACGTTTGCTATCATCTACCTTAACCCCTCCTGTAGTAGAATGTGATTTATCCATGGTTGAATCCCCCATGAAATTAAAATCACCCCCCCCCCCCCCCCCAATTATTACTAAGTCATCAATACAGGGGACCAAAAGTCGCTCCAACTGTATAAAAAAAAGCATGGTCATACCGGTTGGGTATATGTACGTTACAAAGAGCAGTTTTCCTATTTATTTCCACCAGTGTAATTATATAACTACCCTGAGGATCTATGATTTCTTTCTCAATTTTTAAAGAGGCATTCTTATGAATTAGAATGGCCACTCTTGCAGATCTAGTGGTAGCTGAACCTGTCCTACCCACCATCTCTGTAGCTTCTGGTGTTCAGTCTCATTCAAATGGGTCTTTTTCAACGCTGCAAGAATTTTGGTTCTCTTAATTACGGGTGTGTATACCACAAATGTTCCAAGAAACTACCTTCCACATAGTTCCACATCAAAGTTCCACTTCATTGAAAACCCACCAGATTATATGCAGCAGAAGAATATTTCCAAAATAAAAGCAGGTGCTTCCCCAGCTAAGGCTCCCACTTGGCGTTATTTGCCCAATATGATCTATCAATAACGTTTCTGTAAGCACACACACACACACTTATCCCTTATGGACCTTCATTCACACAATATGCCTAACCCACCTGTCCCTCCCCTCCTCCCACCCCAAATGCACACTTGAAGAAACCATGAACGCGGCCATCAATCTCCTCCTTGACACACATCCACTCCACAACATTTCTTTTTTCCCTTCCTTTCCCACCAATGGATTTTGACTGGCAGCGAGGGAGCCAGAGCCAGTCACGGAATCCTGGCCCCCTCCAGTTGGGGGTAGTCTCCAACTATTCGTGGATCGTTGGGGTTCGATCATGTCTAACAACTGGGTCCTGCCCATCATTCGTCAGGGTTACCTGCTTCGTTTCCAGCAACTTCCACCCCGTTCCCCGCATTTCCCAGTTGGGAACAGCAGGATACGATCAAATGCTTCGAGCAGAGCTCTCTGCCCTCCTTTCCGTGCAAGCGGTTGAGCCTGTGCTGACCGGCCAACAGGGCAGGGGGTTCTACTCCCAGTAATTTCTTATTCCCAAGAAAACAGGTGGCCTCCGGCTCATACTGGACCTGAGGGCTCTAATCCGACTCTTGCTAAGAGAAATTCAAGATGGCCTCGCTGGGCACCCTAATTTCTCTTCTCAAAAGGGGGGGACTGCTTTGCTTCCTCGATCTGCAAGATGCATACGCCCATATCCCCATTTTTCACGGGGATCAGCAGTACCTCTGATTTCTGGTCGGCCACCAACATTACCAATAGAGTCCTGTCCTTCGGCCTGGTATCTGTTCCTTGACATTTTATCAAATGTCTGGCAGTTGTCTGTGCCCATCTTCGAAGGCAGGGACTTCATGTTTTCTCCTACCTAGATGACTGCTCATCAAGGGCAGCTCTCACCAAGGGGCAAGAAGAAATGGGGTAACTTTTCCATTACACCTTGGAGGTAGCCTGTATGGGAGCAGCAGTTGCTACTACCCAAAAATAAAAAACTTGCTGAGCAGACTAGATGGACTGTGTTGGTCTTTATCTGCCATCTTTCACTACGGTATGTTACTATATGCTATCTGGCTTTTTAATTGATAGGGATACTCCAAACCATGGGCTGCTGAGCGACTGTCTGCTTGATTGACAGCCTGCACAGCAGGAGAGAGCAGGCGGGAACCTGCTGCCTTCTGCTTCTCTGACTGCCGGATCTAATCCTATACTGACCAGAAAAAGTTAAAAACGCTGGTCAACTGCTGCAAATAAGTTAGAGGTAGGTGAGTACCTGCAACTTATTGAAAGTTAAAACTTTGAAACTCTTTTTTTTTTTTTTTTTTTTACTGAGCGCAGCAGCGGGTTCAAAACCCTCTCAGCAGCTAGAGGGGGAACGAGGCCCAGAGAGCGTCGGTCCCCACACCTGGAAGCGTACACGGACTCAGGACTAAGCAGGGAACCCCCTCCTGCAAAAGGGGACAAGCCCCCCTGAGCCGGGCAAGAGCTGGGAGACGGACGTCTCCCACACAAAAAGGCACTAAAGGCGGCAAAATTCCTTCAGAGATTCACTTTCTATAATTTTTAAAAACAAGAACCAAAAGAAGTACTTGCTTGAACCTAAAGAGAATAAAGAGGCTGACTAGCCTACAGCAGAGAACCAAAGGGGAGATGCTGCACCTGCTGGGAGACAGACGAATACTGAAGGGTGAAAGGATAGGCTCTGTCCTGATATAGGGCATCCTGCAAGTTTTAGTCTGTCTCCACCTGCTGGAAAGGAGGCTCAACCCACTGTCTGGACTGATCCGGGTACGTACAGGAAACTAAGTTTAAAAAGTTTGCCGTTCTCCATACCTGGGAACTTTTAATTTCCAGTCATTCTGAAGAGGGAAGGGGTATATGCAAACTTTCTCCTCTCATCTATCTATCTATCTATATGTCTACATATATATCTATATATATCTACATGCAAGAATTAACATGTATATGTTAATGTACATGTGTATATATATCTCAATATATAGATATACAGATATATATGAACCCGGTTTTGGGAGGGCTCCGGGCTCCGGCCTCGGCCTTTCCCTTCCACCCCATGCTTAAGCTCCTTATCCTACGGGAATGGGAGGCTCCTGAGGGTTCGCTCCGGGTGGGGCGTGCGATGGATAAGCTCTATCCCCTCCCGGAAGAGGGCTTGGAGCTGTTGCGATATCCATCAGTGGATTCTTATGTTTCTGCAGTGGCCAAGCACACCACGATCCCGGTGGAAGGTTCCACGGCTCTAAAGGATTCGCAAGATCGTAAGCTGGAGGCTCACCTGAAGCGCATCTTCGACGTCCTGGCCCTCTGGGTTCAGGCGTCTTGCTGTAGCAGCCTCATGATGCGGGCAGGCCTCCAGTGGGTCCAACAGTTACTCTGCACCCGGGAGCTTCCGCCAGGTGAGGCAGAACAGGCCGAACGTCTGGAGGCGGTAATCACTTACGTGTCGGACGCCCTCTACGATTTGGTCCGTGTCCAGGAGAAGGCGATGGTTTCAGCAGTGGCTGCCCGGAGGCTCCTTTGGCTTCGCCATTGGTCGGCTGATCAGTCCTTGAAGACCCGGCTGGGCACGCTTCCCTTCAAAGGTAAGATGCTCTTTGGCGAGGACCTCGACAAGCTTATGGACTCCTTGGCTGACAACAGGGTCCATAAACTGCCAGAGGACTGCCCT
The DNA here is from genome assembly GCF_901001135.1 of Rhinatrema bivittatum. Taxonomy (NCBI): domain Eukaryota; kingdom Metazoa; phylum Chordata; class Amphibia; order Gymnophiona; family Rhinatrematidae; genus Rhinatrema; species Rhinatrema bivittatum. The sequence continues at coordinate 127,190,578 of NC_042616.1, read as the reverse complement.
AAGGCTTCTCGGTCCTTCGCGGCCTCTCGCTTTCGCTTCATGGGTCAGCGTCGCTTTGCTTCTCGAGGGCAGGGAGGTACTCCTAGGGGGTCTTCTCGTGCGCAGTCCTGGTCGCAGTCCTTTCGTGGCAGGCGGCCCTTTCGCGAGGGCCAGCCCATGCGTACCACTGCTAAACCTGCCACACAATGAAGTTCAGCCGGCCCATCCCTTGGTCCCTTACCTCGGCGGACGCCTCTCCCTGTTTTTCGAGGAATGGGTCAAAATCACTTCGGATCAGTGGGTCCTCGACATCATCAGAGACTGGTACGCTTTCGACCTCGTCATGGAACTTCCAGATCTCTTTCTGTTCTCACCTTGCGGCCGGGCCAAGAGGGACGCCGGGCCAAGAGGGACTCTCTCCAAGCTTCTGGATCTGGGGGCGGTGGTCCCAGACCCAGAAAGGGAAATTGGCGCCGGCCAGTATTCTATTTACTTCACTGTGCCCAAAAAGGACGGGTCCTTCCGCCCAATCCTGGACCTCAAGAGGGTCAATCGGGCCCTCAAGATCCCCCACTTTCGCATGGAAACCCTGCGGGCGGTCATTGCAGCGGTCCGTCCAGGAGAGTTCCTTGCTTCCCTCGATCTCGCAGAAGCATATTTTCATATCCCCATCCACCGCGACTACCAGAAGTTTCTCTGATTCCACATTCTCAACCAGGACTTCCAGTTTCAAGCTCTCCCCTTTGGCTTCGTGACCGCTCCTCGCACCTTCACGAAGGTAATGGTAGTAGTGGCTGCGGCCTTGCGCCGGAAAGGGATTCTCGTCCATCCCTATCTGGACGATTGGCTCATCAGGGCCAAGTCGGAGACCTCTTGCCGGCGGGCGGTAGATCGAGTCCTGGGAGCTCCTTGCCTCTCTCAGGTGGATAGTGAACTTTTCCAAGAACAAGCTTCAGCCCTCCCAGGAGTTGGAATTTCTGGGAGCACACTTCGACACCCGAGTAGGCAAGGTTTTCTTACCTCGGGCGCGAGCCCTCAAACTGATCCGTCAGGTTCAGGATTTGATTGCTCTATCTTCACCGACAGCCCGGGATTATCTCCAAGTCCTGGGCTCCATGGCTTCTACCATCGATCTGGTCCCCTGGGCTTTTGCTCATATGCGTCCATTACAGAAAGCTTTGCTGTCTCGTTGGCAACCAGTTTCGGAGCAGTTCCACGTAGTCCTTCCCTTCTTGGAGTCTACTGCCAACGAATTACAGTGGTGGCTGTCCCTTCCTCATCTCCTACAAGGGATGCCTCTTCAAGCTCCACAGTGGACGATAGTAACTACGGATGCCAGCTTGTTGGGCTGGGGTGCAGTCTGCCTATCTCAGTCCACCCAGGGGACATGGTCCCAGATTCAGTCGCGCTGGCACATCAATCATCTAAAAACTTTGGCGTCCGCCTGGCCCTTCAGGAGTTCCTTCCTCTGATCCGCGGCAAGGCGGTACGAGTCCTGTCCGACAACTCCACCACAGTCGCCTACTTCAATCGCCAAGGGGGCACTCGCAGTCCCCTGGTAGCCTTAGAAGCCAGCCGCCTACTCGCTTGGGCGGAGCGTCACCTACAGTGCCTTGCGGCCCCTCACATCGCCAGAAAAGACAATGTTCAAGCCGACTTCCTCAGCCGGCAGTCGCTCGATCCAGGAGAATGGGAACTCTCGGATGCGGCCATGGCTCTGATAGTGGACAGGTGGGGTCCTCCTCATCTCGACCTCATGGCGACTCTGCGCAATGCCAAAGCCAATTGGTTCTTCAGCCGCTGGAGGGAACACGGCGCAGAGGGCGTGGACGCTCTGGCTCTCCCTTGGCCGGCGGACGTGCTTCTGTACGTGTTCTCCCCCCCCCCCCCCCCCCCCCCCCCCCGTGGCCTCTGGTAGGGAAAGTTCTCAGGAGAATCGAACTCCACCGGGGTCCGGTGATTCTCGTCGCTCCCGAGTGGCCGCGAAGGCCGTGGTTCGCGGATCTCATCAATCTAGCGGTGGACGGGCCCCTGCGCCTCAGTCATCTCCCTCGTCTCCTCTGGCAGGGGCCTGTATTTTTCGACCAGGCCAATCGCTTCTGTCTAGCAGCCTGGCTTTTGAACGGCGTTGCCTGAGGTGCAAAGGTTATAGGGAGGTGGTCATCTCCACCCTGCTGCGAGCCTGGGAGCAGTCGACTTCTCTGGCCTATGTGCGCATCTAGAAGGTCTTTGAGTCCGCATGTACGGAGGCGGGCGTCCCGGCGTGCTCCACCTCAATTCCTTTGGTTCTTTCTTTCCTTCAGAAGGGTCTCTCTAAGGGTCACTCCTTCAGTTCCTTACACATTCAAGTCTCTGCGCTTGGCTCTCTCCTGGGTCGGGTGGATGGTCATGCCTTGGCTGCTCACCTGGACGTCATTCGTTTCCTGAGGGGCGTTAGACACCTCCGCCCTCCCTCTCGGGCCTCGTGTCCATCTTGGAGTCTCAACCTCGTCCTTCGTGCTCTCTGTGCGGCTCCCTTTGAGCCTCTTCGCCACTCTACGCTCAAGGCTCGTACTCTTAATACTGTCTTTCTAGTCTCTATCTCCTCTGCTCGTCGTATTTCCGAGCTTCAGGCGCTGTCCTGTCGGGAGCTCTTCTTGCGTTTTTCTGATTCCGGGGTCTCTCTCAGGACGGTTTCTTCCTTCTTGCCTAAGATTGTCTCCGCTTTTCACGTCAACCAGTCGGTGGAACTCCCCGCGTTCTCTCCGGAGGAGATTGCGGGTACGGCTGGGGGCGACCTCAGTCGACTGGATGTCAAGCAAGTCTTGCTTCGTTATCTTCAAGTCACCAATGACTTTCGCTTTTCGGACCATCTCTTCGTCCTTTGGAGTGGTCCCAACTGGAATAAACAGGCTTCTAAGACCACAATTGCGCGGTGGTTGAAGGAAGCCATTTCCTCGGCATATCTTTGTCAAGGTCGTCCACTTCCTGAGGGTCTGAAAGCCCATTCTCTGCGTTCTCAGGCTACTTCTTGGGCGGAGAGTCAATCTGTCTCTCCACAGGAGATTTGCAGGGCTGCCACTTGGACGTCTCTGCACACTTTTGCTCGAAACTACTGTCTGGATGTACACGCTCCGGTGTTCGGTTCCTTTGGGCGGCAAGTGCTTCGAGCGGGACTGTCTCGGTCCCACCCAGTTTAGGGAAGCTTTGGTACATCCCACTGTCTGGACTGATCCGGGTACGTACAGGAAAGGAAAATTAGTGCTTACCTGTTAATTTTCGTTCCTGTAGTACCACGGATCAGTCCACACGCCCTTCCCTGTCTGTCTTCTGTCCTCTCGAAGCTAGTTTTCTTGCAGGTCTGCAGATTTCATATTTTCCTTGGTGCAAGATTACTGAGCATTTACACCGGAAGCCTTGGTGGTTATTTTATACCAAGTTTATGCAAGAGCGTATAGGTATACTATGCTTCTACATTATTCTATGGTTGCTCCGTTGAGCTTTTGGTTACTTGCTTGATCCTATTCTTGGTTTTATTGTTTTCTGCTTTGACATACGTTATACTGAAGGGTGAAAGGATAGGCTCTGTCGTGATATAGGGCATCCTGCAAGTTTTAGTCTGTCTCCACCTGCTGGAAAGGAGGCTCAACCCACTGTCTGGACTGATCCGTGGTACTACAGGAACGAAAATTAACAGGTAAGAACTAATTTTCCTTTTAATTAACGGGTGGTAATTGTGCCTCCTGTTTTGAAATATCTTATTGGTGTTTGAGAAATCTTTTTTAAAATATATGTGCATATTTAATTTAGTTTCACTGTTCTGAAATATTTATTCTTTTTATGAGTATGGTTTAAATATTATGAATGGTATATTTATTGGTTTTGTTTAATATTTTATGAGGAATAATGTTTGCTTTTCTACTGTTGCGTTGCATAATAGTCTAACTTGTGATTTCCAGTTCACTTTCTGTCTGCACATTTTTATTTATACTTTGTGGTCTCTTTGTTCTGTATTGTTTGCTGAGGATCTGTCTGTGTTCTGCATGTGTGAAGTGGTATGCTAGTGCTTGAGAATGAGTGAGCATGTGTATGTATGTTTGTGTTTTTGTGCCTCAGAGAGAGACATTGTGTGTTTGTGTGCCTGAGAGATTGTGTGTGGGGATTTTTTTTGTGCCTCAGAGTGTGCACATGTGCCTGAGTGTGAGAGTGTATGTGTATTTCCCCCTTTGTGTATGTTTATATGTGCATTTTGTGCATGAGATGGTGTGTGTGTGTGTGTTTTTGTGTCTGAGAGGAGAGAAAGACAGTCTGTTTTGGGTTATAGAGAGGTAGAAAGAGTTGGCCTTTTCTTTGGGCAGGGGTGACATCCCATCTCCCCCACACTTGTGAAAGGCATGGTGGTTCTGTGCCTCTGTGAGGTCTGGTTTTGTGGCTTTCAATGTGTGAAAGGTTGGCCACCCCTGCATTATAATGTCTGGATAGCTTATCAAGAACAAACAGTAGCTTTGGGCAAGCAATTTTGCCTAGCCTATTCACCCAGTAGTCTGTTCTCTTGTGGTGGGATCTAGGTTTCTTTTTCAGAAATTAATTTGCTATGTAACCCTCAACTTGGAACTTCCCACACGTCATGGCAATTTCAACTCGGCTTGTCAGTGAAGGAAGCAAGTTTTCTTACCTGTAAACAGGGTTCTCTCTATCCTCCTCTTTGGAGAGTTGACCACATCACAAAAGCTTAAACCTTTTAATAGACTGATCAGGCAGTACATGCACAGGAATTTGCATGCTCAGTAAAGGAGTTTGCTATCTTTCTACTTATTTATGTATTTATTTATTGGTTTTTATATACCGCCGCTCATCAGAGATATCACGTCGGTGTACAGTGAATGAAACTACGCAAATGCGTTTTACATAAAACAGTATATTAACAATTGAGGAACAATACATTAAAACAGATAAATGCAGTAACAAAAAATTATATAGATAAGAAAAATGGCTTAGCTATAATAGTGAAACTTAATATAGTATCGAAAGATAACTGTTGGGAGAGGATAAGGGGAGGTATAAACTTAAATTGATGGAAAAATAGAGGGAGGGTCAGGAGGGAAAGGATAGGGGGAGGTATGAACTTAAATTGATGAAAAATAGAGAGAGGGACAGGGAAGAAAGGAATATATACATGTGAAGCTGTGAGGCTGTTAGATACAGCAAATTCTTCGGTTGCAAGAATTAGCAAAGAGGGTACTAGGATTGAAAAAAAAAAAAAAAAAGGAAATGAAGATTATAATGTTATAGAGAGTCATGTAGAGGTCATGTGTAGGCGTGAGTGAAGAGCCATGTCTTGAGCTTTTGCTTGAAGGTCTTTGGGGACAGTTCAAGACGCATATCAGTAGGCATGGAATTCCATAACATAGGGCCAGCCAGGGATATGGCACGGGCTTTGGTGGATGCGTATTTAAATAGCTTTGGTGATGGGGTTTGCATGGTGGCTATGTACGGATTTCTAGTTGGCCTGTTAGAGCTATTAAATTGAAAAGAGTTGGAAGGCCAATTCATTTCTGGGTTGTGGAGAGATTTGTGGATAAGTGATATCTTGTATTGTATACGATAATGGATGGGGAGCCAGTGTAATTCCTTAAGTATGGGAGTGATGTGTTCCTTTATGGGTGTGTTAGTAAGAATACGAGCTGCAGTATTTTGCAGGATTTGTAATGGGTGTATGGCATTTTTAGGCAGGCCTAAAAGTAGAGCATTTACAATAGTCGATTTTCGAAAAGACCATGGCTTGTAACACAGTACGAAAGTCGGAGAAGTGTAATAGTGGTTTAAGTTTTTTGAGAGTATGGATCTTGAAAAAACATTCCTTGAGGGTAGCATTAATAAATTTTTTGAGGGACATTTGATCATCTAATAAAACTCCTAGATCTCGGACTTGTTGGGAGAAATGTGTGTGTGGTGGATTAATACGTGTTGTGGGCGTAGCATGTAGCGGTGTAGGGGGTGAGATAACCATAAGTTCAGTTTTTGTTGAGTTAAGGGCAAGTTGGATAGAGTTTAAAAGGTTGTTAATTGAGGTGAGTGTGGAATGCCAGATTTCAAGGGTTTTCGGGATAGATTCAGTAATGGGAATAAGAATTTGTACATCATCAGCATACAAATAATGAGGTAACTTAAGGTTAGAAAGGAGTTGGCAGAGGGGCAGGAGGTAGACATTAAATAGGGTGGATGAAAGTGAGGAGCCTTGGGGGACTCCCTGCCCAAGGGGAATTTCCTTTGATTCATGGTTGCCAAATTTAACTCTGTAATGTCTGTTGCTGAGGTAGGAAGCGAACCATTTGTGGGCAAGGTCGGTTATACCTATATCAGAGAGACGTTTGAGGAGGATCTGATGACTAACAGTGTCAAACACGGCTGAAATATCTAGTATAACTAGCAGATGGGATAATCCTTTATCTAAACTTTTCAAAAGGTAATCAGAAAGTGAGAGAAGAAGGGTTTCTGTACTGTGTAATTTACGAAATCCATATTGAGACGGAGAGAGGATTTCTTGTTCATCCAGATAATTACTAAATTGACGGTTAATAGTTTTCTCTAAAATTTTTGCAATAAATGGAAGATTGGAAATGGGGCGGTAATTAGTCAGATCGGCTGGGTCGAGTTTAGGTTTTTTTAAGGTAGGTTTAAGTATGGCTTGTTTTAATGGGAAAGGTACGATACCAGAATCAATGGAAGCATTGATAATCTTTGAAATGGGAGAGGCTATTAGGTCAGGTATAGTGAGGAGAAGTTTTGTAGGGATAGTGTCAGAGGGGTGGGATGATGGTCTAGCTTTTTTGAGTATAGATTCTATTTCCATGCCAGTAGTATGTTCAAACATTGTAAGTTTGGTCGAAGGTTTGCTAGATTGTACAGAGTAACTGTTCTGAGAAGTGTGGGAGGTGATGGGAAAGCGTGTCATGATTTTGTTAACTTTATCATGGAAGTATTCAGCCAGTTGCTCACATTTGGTTTTTGCCTCTTCTTCAGGAATGAGATTTGGGGTGAGGTTGGTGAGTGATGTGACGTATTCAAATAAAGCTTTGGGGTTGAATTGGTACTGGTGTATTTTGGAAGCATAGAAATTCTTTTTAGCAGTGTTTATCTCGTTATTGTAATTGTATAAAGAGGTTTTGTAGCGTGCAAGGAGAGTAGGGGAGGGGTCTTTGCGCCAGTTTTTTTCAGTTTTTCTAAGGGCTTGCTTTAGTTCTTTTAGTGTAGTATTGTACCATGGTTTTTTTGTGTTTTTTTGAGAGGATACTTCTATGTGATTCCTTAGATACGATGCTTCACTGAACATCCAGTAGATTAAAATTGCCCAACTGACAGATTATCATCTTGAAAGCATTTTTCTAACACAACCAGCATTGACAATGAAATTCCACAACACATTACCAAGGCAGGTTCTGTCTTCATCTGTGAGATGATACAGGTGAGGCTGCTCACTAGGATCAAAATGTATTAGGTGATAGTACTGTCCACACGGCTGTATGAATTTGAACCCTGGACACTATACTGCAGACACCTCAGGCAAGTTGAGCAATTCCATCATCACCTCCTGAAAATCCATCAGCAATATAACATCATATATCATCAACCGAGAAGTCCTTGAAAGGTGCCAAATTTTTACTATGCAGAGAACACTGCAGAAAGCTCAGCTTAGCTAGCCAGGCCATGACATAAGGCCGGAGGACACCAGAATTCCCAAATTTGTTTTCTGTGGTCAAATGAAAAGAAGACATAGATCACAAGGAAGACTTAAGATTCAAGAGCACTGTCAAATGCATCCTTAAAATCTGCAAGTTGGAAAGATATGGCCCTAGACCAGGGCTTCCCAGACCTGTCCTGGAGACCCCACAGCCAGTCGGGTTTTCAGGATATCCACAATGAATATGCATGAGATACATTTGCATATACTGAGTCTCTATAGTAAGCAAATGTATCTCATGCATATTCATTGTGGATATCCTGAAAACCCAACTGCCTGTGGGGTCCCCAGGACAGGTTTGGGAAGCCCTGCCCTAGACATAGTCAGAAGGAGGGGAGCTCGGTCACTTGGCTCTCTGAAACAAAAGGAAAAGACTAAGAAGAAAGGTCAACTCCACAACTTCATCAACTGCTAGTTTCATCTGTGTCTTCTGTGATCTTATATTACAACAATGGACACATAACTAAACTAGCTAGATAATTTCATTATAGGCTAAACATAAATATTTTAAATAAACATTCATAATCTCACATATCACAAACAATTTTTTAAAACAATTTTAAATTATACCGCATATGCTTGCTTAAAAAATGTTTTTAAAGATTTCCTAAAAAGTTTCAAATCATCCATTTTTCTAAAATCATTAGTAATTTTATTCCATGTCTTTGGTCCTCTTATAGAAAAGGCTCTGTGTAATCCTTAAAATTTGATTCTCTTAAAATATTTTGCTCCTTCGAATGTAAAATAAGTGTTACTGTAAGGTTGGACTAACTTTGATAAAGAATAATTTTCAATATGTAAAGCTTTAAACAATATTAAAATTTTAAAAAAATTTAAAATGTATTCTATCATTCACTGACAACCAGTTTAAAGTTGTGCAAAATTTGGATATTATGCTCATGAGGGTGGGATCCCATAATCACTCTTACTGCCCCATTCATAACTAATTGCAAAACCCTTAATTTCTGTGGTAACCCCGCATACACAGCATTGCAATAGTCAATTTAACTTATTAAAGACTGGACAATCGTCCTAAAATGTGATATGGATAATAAAGGCTTCAACTGTTGAACCAAATGTAGCCTAGAAAATGCATTTGCTACCTTCTGCATTTGAGGCTTCATAGATAATCGTGAATCTAAAATCACCCCTAAGTTATGGGCCTCTTCCACTATTGGAATAGTTACTCCTCCATTACATATATCTTGTCTTACATCCTTACTATCCTTTCTACTTTTAAAGCTACGGGGGGGGGGGGGTTGTTTTGTTTTGTTTTTTACATTCAGTACTAGTCTCCAATTACTTAGCCACTTTTATATCTCTTCCAAACATTCTTTGAATTTTTTCTCAGTCATTCGAACTGTATAATAAACAGAATTGCAAATCATTTGCTTATATAAAATACTGAACACCCAGTTTCTGAAAACGTTTATCAATCTGGCTAAAGTAAATATTAAACAAAAAAGAAGACATGGATGATCCTTATAGCATCCTAGATTTTATTACTGTTCATGATAAAACTTTTTCTCACAAGACAAGCAGGATGTTAGTCCTCATATATGGGTGACATCACAGGATGGAGCCCAGTCACGGAACACTTTTGTCAAAGTTTCCAGAACTTTGACTGGCCCCTACTGGGCATGCCCAGCATGGCACTAACACTGCAGCCAGCAGGGGTCCCCCTTCAGTCTTCTTTTTTCCGCGCAGCAGTAGCCTCGCGGTAAAGGAGCTCTGCAGAGATTCCTGACAGGAATTTTCCTCATGGAATTACTAAGTTAATTTGCCCCACAGGGGTCCCTCCTTTAACTTTTCCAAGCCGCGGTACTCCGGTAAGTTTTTACCCGTTTTTCCATCTATTACCGTAGAGTTTGGCCCTCGTGGCCTACTGGCCATCGACCGTACCACGGCTAAATTTTTTCCATGGCATCGGGGTTCCGTCGTTGCCCGGACTGTAATCGCACCATGTCCATCACAGACCCCCATAAAGTCTGTGTAATGTGTCTTGGACGAGAGCACGATGTCTTGACCTGCACCAAATGTGCCCTAATGACACCAAAAGGTCGCAAGGCCAGAATGGAGAAGATGGAACTTCTCTTCCGTGCTCAAACCCTGACTCCATCCATTGCATCAACATCGTCAGAACCGGCTCCGTCAACTTCGCGCCAGCATCGACCACCGGCCGGTGACCATCTGGGGTCGACGACATCTCGGCCTTCGACACCCTCTACTCCCGCTCAGGACCAAGGGGATCGTAGAGATAAACATCAACATTGAAAATCTCGGACCATGGAGGGAGCGAAATCATCGACCTTGCCATCATCCGAGCCGCCGTCAAAGAAACCCCATCCAGAAAAGGCACAGACCTTTTCGGCGACCGGGTCACTGAGGCAACCCTCACCCGACAGGTTATCGGGAGCCGAGACTCCGCCTTTAACGGTGGTCCCTCCAGCTATGCCTCTGCCTCCTTCTTCTGTTCCGGAGCCGGGGCTGCTTGCTCCAGGTCTCCGAGAAGAACTGGACCGGATGGTTCAGGAGGCCATCGACAAGGCGATGCAACGACTCCAGGTTCCTCCTCGGCACAGACACGAGTACCGATTGTGGAACCGATCACTGACCCGATTCCGGCAGCGTTGGTACCGCTGCTCTCCAGGATGGAAGCGCTCATTGCTGCTTTTCCACCGATGGACCCCGGGTCACCGATGGCTCCGGTGCCCTCCCCGCTTACTTTGTCATCGGGAGGAGAAACACCGTTCCGCATCCCTCCATCGGGAGTTCTGCCTCAGCCATCAATGCTGATACGTCCCTCACCACCGATACGCCCATCGGCGCCACCGAGCCATCCATCGATGCCTGCGCCGGTGCCTCCGATGCCTTCATCGGTGCCTCCGATTATTCCTTCGGAGCCTAGACCAGGACCCTCAGGTATCCCATCACCCCATCCCCCTCTAGCTCCTAGAGGGGCAGGTGCTGATCCCTACGACACCTGGACCTGATGATTCTTCACCAGACACCTATGATTTACCTTCACTTACTGAAAGTAGAAAGCGTTCTCCTCCATAGGACCTTTCCTTTATAAATTTTGTGAAGGAAATGTCTGAATTGGTTCCCTTCCAATTACAGACTGAACAGGATGATAGACATCAGATGGTGGAGTTGCTTCAATTCCTGGATGCTCCCAAGGAAATAACCTCCATCCCTATCCACCAGGTTCTTCTGGATCTCCTTAAGAAGAACTGGGAACATCCTGGCTCCATTGCTCCAGTCCACAGAAAAACTGACACTACCTATTTGATGCAGTCAGCTCCAGGTTTTCAAAAACCTCAGTTGGATCACCAGTCTGTAGTCATAGAATCCACACAGAAAAGAGCAAAAAGATCAAAGCCTCACACTTCTTTTCCTCCTGGCAAGGAACAGAAGTTTCTAGATGCCATAGGTCGCCGTGTCTTCCAAGGATCAATGCTCATCTCCTGAATTTCCGCTTATCAGCTCTATATGACCCAATATAATAATAGGGTCATTTTTAAGCAGATACAAGATTTAACAGACTCCCTGCCTCAGCAATTTCAAGAACAACTCCAAGCCCTAGTAAACAAAGGGTTTGAGGCAGGCAAGCATGAGATTAGATCATCCTACGATATCTTTGATACTGCTACTAAAGTATCTGCAGCAGCTATTTCAGCAAAGAGATGGGCCTGGCTCAAGTCTTCCAACCTTCGCCCTGAGGTACAAGACAGGTTATCCGACCTGCCCCATGTCAGAGACAATCTGTTTGGCGAGCAGATTCAAGGACAGTGGCGGAACTTAAGGACCATCATGAAGACCCTAAGACAGCTCTCTCTGATGCCTTCTGACTACTCTTCTAAACAGCCTTTTAGGAAAGACTCTAAGACGTCATTCTTCTGCCCAAAAAAATCCTACCCGCCTCCAGCCAGATCCCGTTCCACAAGATCTTTTCAAAAAACCCAGTCTCGTCAGACATGGAAACAAAAAACGCAAGTGGCTCCTCAACCAGGTCCCGCTTCAGGTTTTTGACTTCTACCTAGAGAGCAGCAGCTAGCTTCCATTGCCTCACATACCAGTGGGAGGTCGGTTGTGCCACTTCAGCAACATATGGCACTCAATCACCTCAGACCAATGGGTACTGGCAATAATTGCTCAAGGATACCATCTGAACCTTCTCTCCATACCACCGGACTCCCTACCTCTACTGACGTGGAGAGCATCCGATCACTCCATCCTTCTGGATCAGGTGGTATCCCTCCTTCTCCAGTCCAAGGCAATAGAACCCATACCATACTCTCAGCATGGCCTAGGATTCTATTCCCGGTACTTTCTAATCCCCCAAAAATCGGGAGGCGTTCGTCCTATTCTGGACCTACGGGCCCTCAACAAGTACCTCCAGCGAGAGAAGTTCAAGATGGTAACCTTAGGCTCACTTCTTCCTCTTCTACAAAGAGGAGACTGGCTCTGCTCTCTCGACCTCCGGGACACACACACTCATATTGCAATAACTCCATCTCATCGCAAATACCTGAGGTTTCTAGTAGGCCACAAGCACTACCAGTACCGAGTGCTTCCATTCAGCCTAGCATCTGTGCCACAAGTCTTTACAAAATGCCTCATAGTGGTTGCAGCCTTCCTAAGAACTAGAAGATTGGTTAATCAGGGCTCCCACTCAGCAAGCTGCTCTGTCGTCCCTCAATCTAACCTTACACATTCTAATTACATTAGGATTTCTCGTCAATTATGACAAATCCTCTTTAGTCCCATCTCAAACCTTGTCGTTCATTGGGGCAGACTTGGACACCTTGCAGGCAAAGGCTTTTCTACCTCAACAACGAGCTCTCACTCTCGTGTCTCTTGCACACCAGCTGCAGTCTCAGCACTCCGCGACTGCATGCCACTTTCTCATCTTCCTGGGACACATGGCATCCTCAGTTCAAATCACACCAATGGCCCAATTGGCCATGAGAGTCACGCAGTGGACTCTACGGTCACAATGGACTCAATCCATTCAGCCCCTGTCGACCATTGTCCGCGTAACCGACCCACTCCGTCAGTCTCTTGCATGGTGGAGAAATCAGAACAATCTCCTCCAAGGCTTGCCCTTTCAGGCTCCAGACCCTCAATTAACTCTCACCACCGAGCTTCCAACTTCGGCTGGGGAGCCCATGTGGCCAATCTGCAGACACAAGGATCTTGGTCTCCAGAGGAAGTTTTGTGTCCGTCGCTGTCAGACGTCTCTGCTCTGCCCACCTTACCTCGTTGGTGACTCCCTTCGGGGTTGATGGAAGGCTAGCTGCTGCGGTGTCTCCAGGCCATCCTCCTCCAGCATTCCCAGACCAGCTCGACGCTGCAAGCCACCATGTTGACCAGATGCCTAAGAGCGCGCGCAACCCAACTGATGAACCAGCGTTGGCGCGAACCTCTGGGGCGTTCCCCAGAGATGACGTCACCAGCTCCAGATATTTAAGGTCTCAGGTTTCGCTAACAAGATGAGTTGGTAAGGGTTCGCTTCCTCCTGGTCGCTGCGGATGGGATTTGCTCTCCGCAAACCCAGCTACTCTGCCTCCTCGGACTTCACTAGAGGTACCCGCTCCTTGGGGGTCCTCGCTTTCTCTTTTTGTTTTCAGGTCGCAGTCCGGAACCAGTACTCGCTCCTCGAGGGCCCCAGTCCCGGACTTGCTCCTGAATACCACTTCTGCTAAGAAGTCATCGCTGCTTACAACATTATGAGTTTCCATCTATCTCTCGGAGCTTTCCCTGAGTCCAGGTACTCACTCCTCGAGGGTCTAATGTATACCATCTCCTGGGCTGCCTTAAAAGACTATTGTGTGAGTGTCACCATCAAGGACTTGTTCCAGAACTCTTCATATATTGCCTACTCACTGTCTTAGTTTCTCTACAGCTCAGCCACCCTGGCATCGCTGTTCCAATACCTGAGGGACTACAGTCCAGCCGGGCACTTCCAGCTCACTACTGCCACCTTTGGTGATTTACTATATTGTCTAATAAAAGAACTAATGTGTGTCTGTCTCACCAGTGGTCCCTCTCGGGATTTCCCCCAAGGCCTTGGTCACCTTCGGGGAAATCCCATTGTGGGTGGTCCAAGGAACCAGCCACAACTATTCTAAATAACTGCAGATTGCTAAATACCAGCTTAACAGAGCTTTCTATCAGATTGCTAACTCCCAGCTTTCTCTACAGAGCATTGACAACAGTTTGCTAACTCCTCATGGAGAACACATAAGATTGCTAACTCCCCACGGAGATCATGACATCAGGAAGCCAAACACCAAATAAATTTCCTGGAGCTTCGAGCAATCAGATATGCTCTCAGGACATTTCAGGATCGCCTCTCAAATCAAGTCATCCTAATCCAGAAGGACAACCAGGTGGCCATGTGGTACATCAACAAGCAGGGAGGAACGGGCTCCTAGCTTCTGTGTCAGGAAGCTGCACAGATATGGGCGGAGGCCCTCTCCCACTCGATGTGCTTCAGGGCTACCTACTTGCCGGGAGTGGACAACGTGTTGGCAGACAATCTGAGTCGCACCTTCCAACTGCAAGAGTGGTCTCTAAACCTGTCCAATCACGAGGTTTTTGGACTATCTCTGGCTCTTGTTAGAGTCAGGTCTAAAAACTTCTTCCATCAGAATGCATGTCAGTGAGGGAGCCACCTTCCATAAAGGTGTCGGGGATGTTCCTATAACAGTACAACCCCTTGTAACACGTTTTTTTGAAGGACTTGCTTCACCTCAAGCCTCCAGTGTGTCCTCCGGCCCCTTCTTGGGACCTTAACCTGGTTTTGGGTCGGCTCATGAAACCACCATTCGAGCCTCTTCACTCCTGTGAACTTCGATATCTCACATGGAAAGTGATTTTCCTTTTGGCAATCACTTCAGCTCGCAGAGTTAGTGAATTACAGGCCCTAGTTACCTATCCACCTTACACTAAACTTCTGCAGGACCGGGCAGTACTCCACACTCACCCTAAATTCTTACCCAAGGTAGTTTCAGATTTTCATCTAAATCAATCCATCATACTACCTACCTTTTTTCCCAGGCCCCATTCCAATCCAGGAGAGCAGGCTCTGCATACCCTTGACTGTAAATGGACTCTAGCATAAGAACATAAGAAAATGCCATACTGGGTCAGACCAAGGGTCCATCAAGCCCAGCATCCTGTTTCCAACAGTGGCCAATCCAGGCCATAAGAACCTGGCAAGTACCCAAAAACTAAGTCTACCTAGACCGTACAGCTGCCGTACAGCGTTCTACCTAGACCGTACAGCTGCCCACAGGACGAGCACTCAATTGTTCGTCTCTTTCCATCCTAACAAATTAGGGCAGCCTGTGGGTAAGTAGACTCTCTCCTCCTGGTTGGCGGACTGCATATCCTTTTGCTATCAGCAAGCGGGCATTCCACTTCAAGACCTTGTTAAAGCACACTCTGTGAAGGGCCATGGCGACTTCAGTAGCACACCTACGATTGGTGCCGCTTCCTGACATTTGCAGGGCTGCCACCTGGAGTTCTCTCCACACCTTTGCAGCCCACTATTGCTTGGACAAAGCCGGAAGACAAGATTCCATCTTCGGCCAGTCTGTCCTTCGTAACCTGTTTACAACGTGACGTACCAACACCCTTCCGCCTGCCCGGTGGGGTTCAGGATGCCCTCTTCCAAATTCCACCCCAGTTGTTGTGCCTGTTGCACGCCTTTGGGTACATTTGGTGCATGTTCGGACATCCTCAGCTCGGTATTCACCCATATGTGAGGACTACCATCCTGCTTGTCCTGTGAGAAAGCAAATGTTGCTTACCTGTAACAGGTGTTCTCACAGGACATCAGGATGTTAGTCCTCACGAAACCCGCCCGCCGCCCCGCAGTGTTGGGTTCATAACTTTTTATTATTTTATTTTTCGGCACTGCCTGTAGCTTTTAAATAAGACTGAAGGGGGACCCCTGCTGGCTGCAGGGTTAGTGCCATGCTGGGCATGCCCAGTAGGAGCCAGTCAAAGTTCTGGAAACTTTGACAAAAGTGTTCCATGATTAGGCTCCATCCTGTGATGTCACCCATATGTGAGGACTAACATCCTGCTGTCCTGTGAGAACACCTGTTACAGGTAAGCAACATTTGCTATCTCCCATCTTTATACTTTCAGTTCTATTAGTCAAGAAGAATATAAACCATCTTAATGCCATAGCAGAAATCCATATCCCCTGTAATTGATTTAATAATAGCTCATTATTCACTGAATCATATGCTGCTGATCTATCCAGCTGTACTAGTATTATTGTTACACCTATCCATTTCTCCATACAAAAAAATCAAATACCGACACAAACAAAGGTTCCGTCCCATCATTTCGTTTCTTCGAAATCCCAGTTGGTAATCATCTAAAACCTAAGGGGTGGATTTTAAAAGGGTTACGCGCGCCGAGCCTATTTTGCATAGGCCCGACGACACGCGTATGTCTCGGGGCTTGAAAGAGGGGGTGGGGCAGTCTGGGGGCGGGACAGAGGCCTCCGGCACATTGGCTCTGCCGGGGGATCGCGCGCCGGCACTCGGCCAGCGCGCGCAACCTACTCCTGTCCAGAGGCAGGCACAACTTATTTAACAAAGGTAAGGGAGGGGTTTAGATAGGGCTGGGGGCGGGTTAGGGAGGGGAAGGTGGGGGGGGGAGCAGAAGGGGAGGGAACGGGGCAAGTCATCGGGGCTCCCCTAGGGCTTGATGTGCACAAGTGTGCACGCCCTGACCCTGGATTTTATAACATGCGCGCGGCTGCGCTTGCATGTTATAAAATCGGGCGTAGATTTGTGCGCACAAATCTACACCTACGCGTATCTATTAAAATCCGGCTCTAATTTTCCTCTAAATATTCCTTTAATTGTAAGGCTTTCCATTTTTCCAAAATCTTCCAATAGTAGATAAGCTTGAAATTGGATTGAGGTTGGATATCTCTAACTGAGAAACAAAAGTATCTTTACAATGGGGCAAATCAGTGCATCTTTTAGGACCTCCGGAACTGTACCTTCAGCTAAAGATTTATTGATAATCTGGAGGATAATACCATACATTTCAGTGGATAACCCACTAGCAGTCCAAAATGGCACTGGGTCCAATGGAGAACATAGAGGGGTAGATTTTATAAATTTACGTGCGTGCGTACTTTTGTTCATGCACCAGGCCCGAACAAAAGTACGCTGGATTTTATAAGATACGCGCGTATCTTATAAAATCCGGGCTCGGCGTGCGCAAGGGGGTGCACGTTTGTGCAACCTGCGTGCGCCGAGCCCGGCTTCCTGTTCCCTCCCTTCCCCTACCTAACCCACCCCCCCGCCCGGCCCTATCTAACCCCCCCCTACCTTTGTTGGCAGATTTACGCCTGCCGAAAGCAGGTGTAAATCTAGGCACGCCAGCGGGCTGCTGGGACGCCATCACCCAACCCGGGGGCTGGTCCGGAGGCCTTGACCACACCCCCGAGCCGGCGCCGCACCCCCTGACCCGCCCCGAACTGCCCCCTGACCCCAGACACGCCCCCTCTTTTACGAAGCCCAGGGACTTACGCTCATCCTGGGGCTATGCGCGCGCCGGCGGCCTATGCAAAATAGGCACGCCAGCGCGTGAGTGCCCTGCGCGCATAAATCTGGCCGGATTTACGCGCGCAGGGCTTTTAAAATCCAGCCCATAATTATTTACTTAACTACCTGCCGCACATCCTCATCCTTCATCAATCTGAACTCAGTCCAGTCACTCTCACCTATCTCCACTATACTTTCCTCAACACCCTGAGCTACTTGGCAAACTTTGTTGGATTAATAAAAATTTCTGTTCAAAATAATCTGCTAAAATATTACAATCCATGTCCTTCATATGATTACACTTTCACTTTCCAACCATTGACTTAACCATCATAAACAATTCCCAAGGTTGATTGATTTATTAATCTTTTCGTAAGAAAACCTATTCCTTACAATAATAACCTCTTTCCTATATTCAAACAGCTTCATCCTATATTATAATATTCTCATCTGTTATAGTTACTCCATTTCTTCTGTAATCCCTTTTCATTATGCTCAATGCATGACAGTATTTTTCATATATATTTCATATTTATTTATTTATATACAGTCATTCTGAAATTAACAATCATGGTGGTTTACAATAAAATAATATATAAAAATCTAGAATCTATACATATCATACTATTAGTTACAATAAAATCATTGCAATAAGAATTATGTTCAGCTGTTTCTCCTGACCTGCTGTTACTGTGTGTCTTATACTAAAATAAATAACCATGTCTTGGGATCTTTTTTAAATTGCTTGCTGTCTTTGTGTACGTAGTACAACCGGCATTGTGTTCTAAAGTTTAGGTCCAGCGATTGAAAGAGCCCTTTCTCTAACCTCACATAGGTGTGTTCCATGTAATGATGGAATTTGCAGAAGGCCTTTATTGGCAGGTCTTAAGTTCCTATTTTGTGCATATAAATGTACAGAGGCATTCAGCCATTCTCTGATATTGTTATGGATCATGTTATGAATAATTGTGAGGACTTTATACTGTATAGTACCATGGAAACTTTCGATTCACCATCATAGCATTTTCTGGTGCTATTTTATTGTAAACCCTTTCAAAGATTCAAACCACTGAGTTGTTAATTCCTCCACATTGAAATTATGGAAATACTTTCCCATTCTTGCTTAAATTTAGTAATCTCTACTTTAGCATGAAATTTCTTCTCCCTCTTATTAAAATGTATTCCACCACCCATCACTTGAAACTTCCCCATTACTGCACCATGATCTGACCATGAAACTGCATTTATCTGCTCTATTGCGTGTTTTCTACACATTTCCTCCTAACTAGTGAAATCAATAGTATGACTTCCATGATGGGTTGGGTCTTTTATCATTTGTTTCATTTCTAATGCCGCCTTCATATCTAAAAATTGAGCTGCTGCTGATGAATTACCATTATCTTGTTGTATATTAAAATACCCAATTTAAATGACATTCATCCTATTTATTAATAAACTTGCTCAATCCATCAAAAAAACTGCAATCTTTTTGCTGCTAATAAAGCTGGTGGAGCATATATAATTGAATACATCAGCTGTGTAGAGTTTAAGCTTGTTACATTATCAGCATCTTGAAAGCTGATTACGTCTTCAGTCTGAATCTCTTTACATTTCAGGATGTCTTCCTGCCTTTAGCTCATGTCTAGGATCTTTTGTCAACTTGCTTGTCTTAATCAATGTGAATTTATAAAAATGCTTTTCCAGAGAGTATTGAATTACCTGTAATTATGCACTGAAAGTAAGGTTTTTCTTGGATTCATATATCCTACCCTCTTCTCTTTTGGGAATGTTCACTGTAGATTGATAGAGGTAGCAATTGGATCAAGTGAGTAGTTCTTTGCATTGTGTATAGTGCAGCAGAACTTGAATTTCTGTAAGTGTCCGTATTTTTAAACTTATGAAGTCTTACATATTCCAGCATGTGGCCCATCATGAATCTATATTTTTAAAACAAACTCATTTCAGAGAGTAATTATTAAATACCCTTTCGCATATGGATAGCTTTATTTGTGATGTCAGATAAGATGTCTGTTGTGGAATTACAGCTTTTTTCAGGACCTGTTTGTCCATTTTTTTCTAGGTATTGCATGTGGTGATTATTTAAATAGACATTAAAAAAAATGAAAACATTTCTCATAAAAAAAAAAATCAAGATACTTCAAGTTTGAGAATGTTTTATATTGGGGCTGCGTCATGAAGGTTATATGCTCAAGCCAGGGAGGGAAGGAAGTACACCTGAACTACCCAGGCATTGTAGTCTGAGATAGGAGTTCAAAATTAGGGAACAAGGGAGGGAATCTGGGAATAGATTTCAAATCTTACTTCAAACTAATTTTTATTTTTGTCCAGATCAAATCAAATGATAAAATAATTATTGAATATGTTTTTACATAGAAATATACATGCACATATATTGGTCATAAAGAGGTCAATGTATTAAAATGTGCTGACTTCAACATGTGTACTAACAGCCAATGTTAATGTCATGCAAATGAAGCAGACAGTAAGGTATATGTAAAGTTTACCTACAGATGTTATTGCAAAAGCTTAACTGCACCTAGTTAAGCTTTTAGCTTTAAAATGTGTGCAGAGCAATTAACACATTTTCATTGAACTAATAGTTAGTGAGCTGCTTTGCATACTTTTCCTCATTAGCATGGTTTTTGCATTGAGATTCACAATTAAAAACAGTTAATGTGCATAAACTAGAAGGTGTGTGTTAGCGCTTTTAACACACATTAATACTATCAAAGCATTCACACACTTTGGTGCACTGACCCCTTATTAACATACACACACAAAGTTTAAAACTTGTGTTAATTACTGTTGGGTGTATGTGATTGTGTTTTTGATATGTAGTAAGCATAAGTGTACTAAGACTCTGATCACAAATATGTTGGTCTAATCCTGATGGTTAAATTGATTTTATGCCTTTTGCAGCAAATCATGTTTTTAATCTTCTGTTCTCACAGAATGTTTTCATTTCAGGGTAATAGTATCTGTAGTGATTAAGTGAAAACAATTATTTTGAATAATCAGATTGATTTCCAGGAATACTACATAATGTATTTTTAGATCCTAACTAAATAAATACTGTTGCATAACTGTGCTGATTTGTTTTAGGTAAAAGACCTCATGAGTGTGGAATCTGTAAAAAAGCATTTAAACACAAACATCATTTGATTGAGCATATGCGTCTTCATTCTGGAGAAAAGCCCTACCAATGTGATAAATGTGGCAAGCGGTTTTCACACTCTGGATCCTACTCGCAACATATGAATCACCGCTACTCCTATTGTAAGAGAGAAGCAGAAGAGAGGGATGGTACTGAGCAGGAGGAGGCTGGACAGGACGTCCTAAACAATGAGCATGTGGATTCCAGGGCATCTCCATCTCAAATTGACTCGGATGAGAGAGAGAGTATAAACAGGGATGAAGATGATGACAGTGAGAAGGAGGAAGAGGACAAAGACATGGATGTAGTACAGGAAGACAAAGAATGTGGAAAAGCACTTGAAGAGGAGAGTAAGATGGAAAAATGTGAAGGTACTATGAAGGAGGAGGTAACTTTAAATGAAGTAAGCAACTTGGAACAAGAAATAACAAAGATTGATAAGCAGGTGTTAGAAGAAAAAACAAACCAAGCTTAGCTGGTATTTTTTCTATAAAGAAAAGAAATTTGAATTGGTAATGAAGTTTCTTCTCTACTTTACATTTTTTTCTTGGAAACACAGTAGCTTGTATACTGTGATTTCTGTTCACTACTGTGTATAAAAAAAAAATCCAGGTGTGCCTGACCTCAAACTTAGTAATTTTTCACAGCAATTTTCAAAGTTACTAAACAAGTTTGTACCATGAAGCAACTTGTGAAAAAACAATGGAAACAGGACTCTAAAAGCTAATATGGACCAGGTTGTAGAAAACCTGATTTATTACACACATCTGGCACCATTTCTCTTATCAGTATTAATTTTCCTTCCTATGTTCATTAATTTTTAAGCTGTACAGTTGGGAGAGTTCTGTAATTATTTTTTGTTATTGCCGGTAAAAACATTTACTAAGTCCGCTTCAGTATTTTATTATGTTAAAATAAGGTGCAAATGTCTGCACTACAGAATTCCCTTATGCAGATAATGCAGTTCCTAACAGTACCAACTACCTTTGTAAATTCAAACTATAAAAGGTAGCAATTTATAACATTAAGGAATTGTAGTTTAGCCTATTATCATTTAAAATGTATTGTTAGCCTTAAGAAAGCAGCTTATAGAAGGACTGAGGTTAAAATATAGTGAAGAAGATTGTTGTTGAGTTTTAATTGCAGGGACTAACAGTGCTAATACTGGCAAGGATGACAGAAATCAGTGTTTGTAATTGTTTGTGTAGGTAGTAAAATATGAAGGATATGATATGAAGCTTTGTATCTCCTTTGGCCTTATGCAAGACCTGTGTGCTGCAAGTGCCATTTTTCAGTATTTTAAAGGCTTTTGCAAGCCTTTGTTCAGTGTGTGGGCTACAATAACTAGCATTTGTATTGAAATTCTAAAATCACTCTGGACAAACAAGTGTTATATGAATTGGCATGCCAAAAACAGCTCTGATAGACTTCATTTTATGCCAAATATTTTATATAAACGATTAACTTGAATTTCTGTAATTATAAAATTACAATGAGGCATTTTAATCTACTTTACCAGGTCTCTCTCATTTTCAGAAATGAACAGAAGGCATCATTTAGAGCAGGAGTCCCCAAATTCAATTTTGGGGACTGCAACCCTGTTATGTTTACAGGATTTCCACAATGAATATGCATAAGATCTGTTTGCATGCACTGCCTCCATTATATGCAGATAGGTCTCAAGCATAATCATTGTGGAAATCCTGAAAACTCAATGGGTTGCAACCCCGAGGACTGAGTTTGGGGACCCTAAATGTAAAGGCTGAAAAACCATGAACCTAAACTGCACCTATAAGGGCCTGATTTACCATCTTTTTCTTCTAGTTCTGTGTATTGGGGTGGGGGAAAGGTTTAGTAATTCAGGCCCTAAATCTGGGGATTGTCGAATGAGTGAGGTTTATTATATCAAGAAATATGATCATTTGCAGTTGGGTAAAAATGCCAAGTTTCTGGCCTATTACACTTTTCTATTTTTTCCCCAATTTCATCTGATTATATTACAATTCAGTAACTCTAACTGGAGAATTCCAGGTTAAGAGTGAAGTTTAGGAGCATGGCCTGTATAACAGTTTGTTTTTTAACACACTAGAAAATCGTGACTTGTGTCAAATGTTAGTTATTCTGGACCCCATTTAACAGCCATGTTAGCAGATTTTACCTATCAGTATTATTTTTATTTTTTAGTTTATAGATCCTGTGCAGCATTTTGTACTGTATGTCTTCAAACCTGGCAGTATTAATACCCTTCTTACTGACATATGTACCTTTTTAGTTTTAGAAAACTTTTATATTTATGTGTCTTATTTTTATATTTCTTTATTTATTACACAGTGTAGTGTATAATACTGTAGTTTGTATTAATACAATAATATATTTTAGTATGAAAATTTGGAAAGTTGATAAGATTTAAAGTAGAGATGCAATTGGTTCTCTTGCATTGAGATTTGATTTAACAGTGTTATGTTAACATTTATACTTGCCTTGGACTGTAGAACAGATAAAATGGGAATGTATTAGTTTTACAATTACAATCAGTTCATCTATCCTTTACCTGGTTTTTAATATGAAACGCCTAAATTCTGAAGTTCACTGTGTGACTAATAGCATGATGCGCTGCAATTTTATTAAAAGAATAGCCTAACCATAAAAACTGTCATTTTCTTAGTAAACCAAACTAGAATAATCTTATGAACATTGTTGAGAAGTGGGAACAGCGTTTAACATTTCTGTGCCAATTTGTTCCTGTATTCATGTATGTAAGTTTAAAAAAAAAATTCTTCCTTTTTAAGTTCCTTGTCACATCATGGTCATTTTTCTAGGATTCTCCTTTTTTTTTTTTTTTTTTTTTTTAACCAGATTCCCCATCTCACAATAAAATATGTCAACAAGCCCGAGTCACTGCCTTTTATTTTAGTACAGTAAGCAAAGTCTTTGCTGTGAATTCTGTTTGACAGATAGAGATGCATTGATTTTAGTCCTCTACTTGCCCACAGATACAGTGTTAAGATGTTTGTGGAACACAATAGAGTAAAGGCAAGTGTTTGCTGTACAAAGGTAAGCAGAAAAAGAAGTGTAATATATATATAAATATATAGGATGAAAAGAAAAGAATAGATGCCTGTAGTCTAAAATTAATCCTTTATTGAAGTGGAGACACAACATTCACAAACATCGATCTCCACTTGTGAAGTCAAACGTTTGACTTCACAAGTGGAGATCGATGTTTGTGAATGTTGCAAGACGGAGCAGTATAAGAGATCACATCGTGATCTATACGATCATCTTTCATTTATTATGATTGATGAACTCAAGAAGATTGATTTAAGCCCCTGAGGCAGCCGTTTTGTGACGGCGAAACTCGGCCAGAGTCGGGCTACCCTTGTGTCTCCACTTCAATAAAGGATTAATTTTAGACTACAGGCATCTATTCTTTTCTTTTCATCCTGACGGCTGTTATAGATCGCCTTCCTTTATATAAATATATATACACACACACAACTCCTAATGAACTAGACAAAAAAAATATGTAATATATTCCTGTGCTGGTTGTTTTTATGTCCCCATTTTACATTTTGGATTATGAGCCCTTTGAAACTTTATTCTAAACTGAATCTGTTTTTCTTGGATAGCAAGAAGCTCAAATTGTTCTGTACATTTTTGAAAAGTACATCTCTTTCAAAGAAGAGTTGATTGATTTAGTATTTCAGCTGTTTAGTAAATTACTTAATATATTATGAATCATTGCAGTTAGACTGGTTTTCTTTCTGTAATGCTTGATGGGTACAAATCATATTACAGTTTCAAAAACATTCTCAGTTACATTTGATGTCATTGTGCTATGACTTAACAGGGTAAGGGGTAAAGAATTGTGAAGTGCAAGAGGGGAAACATCTGTATCTGCCATAAATGCAATTTCTTACACTGTTCCAGAAAGAAACTTAAGGTCTGGTTTGTAAAATAATCTGAAAAGAATTAATATTTTCTCAATATTCAGGCTCTTAGAGTATGGTATAAGAAGTCTGCTGTTCCATTCTTCTATATAGTAAAGTTGATGATTCCCTCCCGTATTACCTGTGAACCCCTTCACAACACACAATTTTAGACAGACAAAAAGGCATTCCTCAGGGTATTTTAGGTCAGGGAAAGAAAGTGTGCCTATGTTTTATTTTCAAATGTATGTGTACTATTTTACCCCAGATCAGTTGCATGCAGAAATAGCTAAACTGTACTACTTGTAAGTAGTTTTCAAAGGTTAAATTAGCCAAAAGGTACGTATGGTATAATCTATATAAAAACATTTCTATGCCACTCAATCCTCAGTGGCGGTGCACAAAATAACATACATATTAATTTAAAACATACATCTTGACAGATATACATGAAATAAAACACATCAAATGTCTGATCAAACTCAGATTTACATACCTTCTTCCAACACCCACTAGGTGATTCCTGCCTGCAGCTGCTCTTTAAACACTTCCTTAAATAGCCATGTGTTTAGAGCTACTTTATACTTTGTATCTGCCATTGTTCGTAATGACACTGGCATTGTGTTCTAGAGTATAGGACCAGCTACAGAGATTGTGCTGTCCCATACCAACCCTAAATTATCTTGATGAATTTATAGCACATCTATGAGACCGGTGTTTGCAGGTCTTAGGGCATGTCATGGGGTTTACGTATGTAGATTTGCACCCAGCCATTCTGTTTTATGGATTGTAAATTAACTTATGTATCAAGGTCAAAACTTTATAGCGAATTCTATAATAAATCAAGAGCCAATGCAGTTGAGTACTGGTGTTATTGATTGTATTTAGAAAACCCCTTCAGTACTCTGCCTCTAGAAATTCTAGAGTAACTGTAGGGCCCTAAGATGCACTGGAATTCCCAAGAGTAGAGTCCATTAAATAATAGTACTTTTAAAGTGGGATGGAAATCATTTCATTCTAGCAGGTGTTTGTTTTTTGTTTTTTGTTTTGTTTTATCTATTTATACCTCTTACAAGCATATTCATCAAGCAAACAGTACTTGAGTAGAAATACAGGTGTTTTTAACATTCTCAGTTTGAAGTAGCTGACCTTGATCTGGTTTTTAGTATTTGAGTGCATGCCTTATACAAATATGGGCTACTGAAAATTCTTGCCACACTGTATTGAAATGCTCCTGAGAATCTTATACTTCTCACAGCTGCCATTTATACAGTATTATGTAGCAGGAGAATATGCAGATGTTCCATGACACAGCCTGCAAACCATTATTAGTTTCTTCAATAGAATACATAAGATGGTGAATAATAAAAATTAAAAAAAAAAAAATTCTTCAAATATTGTTATTGAAGTCTCATTACTTTGTATAGCAAGCAGAACTTTTTCTTTAAGGTCCCATCTTTGAGGGATGCTTAGAAAGTTGACACTGAAGATGCATCTGTCCTTGTAAAGTTCTGTTAGACTGCACATTTGGGTGTAATAATGTGTTGCTAATTTATAATCTAGGTGTAACCATCTTTTTTTCACTTTTTTACTGCCTATATCTCAGCTGCTAGATTTGAAACAATGAATTAAATGTCATATTTCTTCAAAGAGAAACATCCCATATTTTCAGCCTGATGGGTCATGTGACCTGTTACATGATTGGAAGGAGGATCTCCCAAATTCTAAAACTCTAATCACTCAATGCATTACAGACCATTTTGGCACTTAGGCAAGAAAAGGCCATATTGGAAAGATTAAATTAATTTTTTGCTTCAGTATTTATGGACAAGGATATTGGAGAGATAACTATGCCAGAAGTGGTATTTAATGGTATTGAATCGGAAGAACTGAAACAAATTATGATGAATCTGGATTATATGATAGGACAGATTGACTAATTGAAGAAGAGAAAATCACCTAGACCCCAGAAAGAACTCAAAAAATAAAATTGACGATCTATTACTAGTAATGTGTAACCTATCATTAAAATTGTCTATTGTACTTGAAGATTGGAGGGCAGGGGAGGTTCTATAATGAGGCAATGTGAGGTGGCCACTTCAGGCGGCTGAATTTTGAGGCGGCAAAAAAATGCCCCTCTCAGAATGCCGCTGTGGCGTCCGCCTCACCCTGCCTGCCCGTCACAGCTGCCTCAGCCTAGGCCAGAGGTGGCTGAAGAAAGGAGAGAAGCTCGGAGCTGCCACCAGAGCTCAGGCCGGCGGTGGCCAAAGAAAGGAGAGGCTCGGTTTGGAGCCGCCGCCGGAGCTCAGGCCAGCAACAGCCGAAGACTGGAGAGAAGCCCCATGTGAGAGAGGCAGCTTGCTTGTATGTGTGTGTGTGTATGTGCACTTGTGTGAGAGGCAGCCTGTGTGTGTGTGTGCGCACGCGCTTGGGTGAGAGGCAGCTTGTATATGTGTGTATATTTGAGATACAGCTTGTGTGAGTTTGAGAAGCAGTTTGTGTGTGTGCTTGGGTGAGAGGCAACTTGTGTGTATGTGCGCGTTTGTGAGGCAACTTGTTGGTGTGTGTCAGAGATTGCGAGCCTGGGTGGGTGAGAGAGAGCATGTGTGAGGGTGCTTTCATGTGGATGCCAGAGAGAAGCTATGGGGGAGTAGGTGGGAGTGGGCGGGGTGCGTGAGGGGGCACCATCTCATCCTTTGCCCCAAGCAGCAGATTGCCTTGAGCTGCCTCTATTGGAGGGAGGCCATTGTGATACCAGCTTTAAAAAGGGCTCCAGGGTGATCCGGCAAACTATAGACCAGTGAGCCTGACTTAGTACTGGGAAAAATCATAGAAAGTATTCTAAAGAATAAAATCACATAACATATAGAAAGGCTTCGATAAATGGGACACAGCCAGCATGGATTTACCCAAGGGTTCTCACAGGACAAGCAGGATGGTAGTCCTCACATATGGGTGACGTCAGTGGACGGAGACCTGTTACGGAAAACTTTTCTGTCAAAGTTTCTATAAAGGTTTGACTGACAGTGGCGCACTGAGCATGCTCAGCCTGCAATTATCTCTGTGACCACAGGTGTCTCCCCTCAGTCTTCTTTTTTCCGCTCTGCAGTAAGCATAGCGGTTAGGAGCTCTGTGAGAAATTCTCACAATTTTTCCACATGGAAACACTTAAACTTTTACTTCACAAACGCTTTTTCCCTGCACGGGTCTCCCTTCACATACATTTAATCGTTCGGTGAGTACTATGCCCTGTTTTTCAGTCTGTTCCTGTCACCTCACTACGGTTTCCCTGGCCTACCAACCGAATTGCGGCCTTCCCTCTCCCTATGTTTTCACAGTTAGCCCCAATTAGCCTGCGAGTGTCCTCCTGTGACCCTCTGCCTGGTTATTAGTGCTAGTGGGATAGGGACTTCCACAGTTACCGTTGCCGCCAGGGCCTCTGTCAAATTCATACCTCGGTACCTTCGTGCAGTCGATGCCAGCATCGCTACCATCGGTACCCCCATCCAGGCCGTCCTGCCTTTTTCAATGCCATCGACACCCCTCCCCTTCCCCGCATCGATTCTTTCAGTGCCATCAATGTTTCCATCCATGGCCCTGATTTTGCCATAGATGCACACCTTGATGTCGTCTGTGCCATCGATGCCTGGGTCAGTTCCATCAATACCCGGGTCGGTGCCATTGATGCCGTCTGTGCCCAGGTCTGTGCCTGTGTCGATGCCGTTGACGCCCGTGGCCATGCCAGCGATGCAGTCAGCACCCGTCTCCATCCATCAATGCCGTCAACGCCCACATCATTTCCATTGGTGTCCTCGTCGTTCCTATCGATGCGGCCATCGATTCCGTCGATGCTGGTATCAATTTCCCGATGCCATCGATGTCTATTCGATTCTTCGATGCCACATCATTTCCATCGATACCTACGTCTATGCCTCCGTCACTGTTATCGTTGCTCTGCCCGGGTCATCGACGTTTTTTCTTCTATATTTTTGACGATACCCTCGGCTTCTATGCCACCATCGATACCGTCAATACTGACATAGCACCTACACGCAGTGCCCTTGCCTAAACACAGTGCTCCATGCTTTGGGTTCTTAACTAAAGCCCCGAATCAGCCTACGACACTACATAGTGCCAGGAGCAGTGCAGGCATGCTGACAGTCCGTCATTCGCCATCCAAGACAGCGAGGGCATCCACCTCAGAGCTGGCGAAAGACCGGGCCGAGCACCGTGGCACTCATTGTCACCGGCATGGTGGCCATCCAAGACATCAGTGCTATCCTACTCGGTGCTGGAGAATGCCCAGGCCGAGCAACATCCTACTGCCATCGCCACTGTTCCACACAGTGCTGGCAGTCCTCGGTGCTGCAGAATCACCGGACCGAGTTCCAAGGAATTCTGCACTGGCATCACGATACATCGAGCCGCTGTAAAGAGGGCCGGGTTCATGAGTCATAATGGCTCCCCTGTACCCGAGGCTTTACCCACTGACACCGGTGCGGGGTTCTGACCCTCCACAAATTACTGTGGTAGCGCCAGACACGCTCAGCCTGTCTTCTCTGTACCTGCGCTACCATACCAGGTTATAGAGGTGGACGTTTACATCCTTCAGGCTGACCCTTGATGCCTCCTGAAATCCACGGAGCCATCGATCTTCACCGGCTCGTCCTTCTGCGATCCACGACGAATGGTAAGTATTCTAATCCCGCTTTAGCAACAATCCTATTGAGACCTGTTCTCTAAATTGGGCCTTATGGTTCGAAAGGTTCTAGGTCGTCTTGTCTTCCAAGAACCGTATTAGTGTCACATATTGCTATTGCCAGCTATGTCGGACACAATACCAAGAGAACCTCTCTACCAATCATTTGGGATTGCATCAGGACATCTTCCCGTTGTCAGCAACGGGGCTCTGTACTGATTAATACTCTGGCTTATGGTTCCTAATTAAGGACCGAAATCCCAGATGCATTCGCTGATCTGCTAAACACAAGATCAGCATACACTGCCTCAATTGCAAATCCACCTCAAGGCCTGGCAACAGCTCTCGATGTTTTCTTGTATAGCACACAGAAATGCGGGTAAGACTTTTACTTCTCATGCTCCCGTGGGAGATTACATGATATCCAGATTACATCAGCCCCGCCAGTTGGTCTCTCAACTTGTCGGATATCAGAGCGGCCACCCCACTTGGTACCAAGGTTCAAGGTACAGTCCCCCGGACGCTACAAAGCATGGGGGGTGGGGGGGGGAGTTTTAATCTCACTATTCTTTCTTTCAACAGAAAGTAATTACTCTCCGCCCATCCTGGACCTCAGAAATATCAACTTTCTTCAGAAGGGACAGGTAAAATGGTGTGTCTCGTCACCATACTTCCAAACCACAGTAAGTAGGTTGCCTCTCTCTTCTAATCTTTCTATGTGCTTCATGGTGAGTCAACAATATTACAATCCCAAGCTCTGCCGGTTGCTCCAGCTTCGGCAACTTGGGTATTTCATTAAATCACTAGCAGTGACTGCTGTTTCTCTACGGAGTAAAACATCGTTCACGCTTTTCCTTGCATGGACAGCTGCATAACCACAGTCAGTCCACACAAGGAGCTCTAACTTCTTCATGACTCACTATACATTTACTACCTGGGATTACTGTCACTGCCATAAATCCCTTATACAACACTTCTGGACACCACAGTCACAACGTACTTCCTGTCCAACAACCGCACAGACATTCTGACAAATTCCTATATATCTGCACGCATACAACATAACCTCAGCCCCCTCAATTCTTTCATTGCTGGGCCACAAGATTTTTTCACCATGCACTTTACTCATAGGTCCAGATTTGCTATGAGAAAGGTTCAGTGAAATTTCAATTATCAGTGGACCTAAGCTGTTAACCGCTTTTGTCCCTGATCCATATTGCAGATCTAGAACAAAAACCTAGGCTGGTCCTGCTCATGCTCTCATTTATTCAGGGTTGCAGAGTTCGAACTAACATCTTCTCAACCCAATATACGTCTATTCCACTCCATGCAGAGTTTCACATCAACTTCCTGGAGCTTTGAGCCATGAGTTATGCCTTTATGCCTTACAATACTGCCTCTGCAACAAACCTTTGTGCATACAGACAGACAGCATAGTGACAATGTGGTATTTTCAACACACAAGCACGCACAACCTCTTAGCTGCTCTGCTAGGAAGCTGCGCAGCTCTACCCTTGGCCCTTGCTCACTCCATGCATCCCCGGGCCACTTATCTAACAGACTTACTGTGAACGCACTAGCAAACCTTCTCCATATAGGTTTCCATCCTCTCGGATGGTCTCGGACTACATGTGTAGCGAGAAAAATCTTCTAGCGCTGAGGTCAACTGACCTTGCCCTCTGCGTCTGAATCGAACCATACGGTGGACAGATTCTACTCCCTACACATGTCTCGAATGCGTTTCTATGGATGCCTTTGCTGCAACAAAGGCCTCTTATATGTGTCTCTCTTGATGCCTCTCATACCCAGCACTCTTATTATGCTGCACTGGGACAGAGTTTACTGTTTCTCAGACCCATGCCCTGGCTGAGACCAGTATGCTTTCCCATACTTCTCAATCTATCACACCAGTAACCAATTCGCCTTCTCACAGGTCAGTCTCATATCATGGACTCACTGATGTTCTCAGGTACTGGTAGCGTCACAAAAACCTTCCACACATAAATCTTACCATTCATGGCATGATTTACCACATGGCGCATACAAAAGGGTATTACCCCCTTTTTTTTCTACACCACTCTTTTCTCTTACTCCCCCGGATTTTGCTCCCCAGACATCCTCCACATGGGTACACCTCGGTTCCAATTGGCGTACCACTTGGGAGTGGGGATACCCGATTAACGGTTCAACCCCTTCTGAGTCAGCTTACCATGGGTTATCCACTGATTAAGCCGCCTCTATTTTTACTGGTTACGGAATGGGGCCTATATTTAGTGCTTACAAGACTCATACGTTCCCCTTTCGAGCCTTTCTATTCCTCTCACTTAAGTCTGCCATGGGAAATTCTTTCCCTCGTAGTCATCACTTCTGCCAACAGGGTCAGTGAGTTCCACACCTTGTTACATACTCGCCCGACCCTGCGTTCCTCCATGATCGAGTGGTCTTACGTATTCAACTTCATATCCTTCTTAAAGTAGACACAGCATCTCACCTTACTCAGAATATACTCTGCCCACTTTTTCGCAACACCTCTTTCTCATAGAAACATAGAAATGACGGCAGAAGAAGACCAAATGGCCCATCTAGTCTGCCCAGCAAGCTAAGCACTTTATCCATTTTTTCCCCTTTTTTTTTCTCTCCCACCTGTTACTATTGGCTTCCAGTATCCTCCAGCCCTAATTCCCCTCCACCCCACCACCAATTTAGAGAGCATCACCGTATCTGCATCCAAGTGAACGTCCAGCTCAATTAGGGGTAGCAACTGCTGTAACAAGTATGCCACACCCTTACCCCATACTCTTACCCACCCCTGTTTTTATTTATTTTTTTTTTTTTGGAGATAGCAGCCCTCCATCCTTCCGCTCCGTGAAGGTGGAACACCAACTACTGGCCACTGGCATCCCGCTCTGTGAATGCCTCTGTGGCTACTGCCGCTCCGTGCAGTGTTTGAATGCCTCTGTGGCTACTGCCGCTCCGTGCAGTGTTTTGCTGCCTCCTCTTTATTCACGCCCTCTAGACTTGATGGATCCACAGTGTTTATCCCACGCCCCTTTGAAGTCGTTCACAGTTTTAGACTTTACCACTTCCTCCGGAAGGGCATTCCAGGCATCCACCACCCTTTCCGTGAAGAAATACTTCCTGACATTGGTTCTTAGTCTTCCTCCCTGGAGCCTCAGCTTGTGACCTCTGGTTCTGCTGATTTTTTTCTGACGGAAAAGGTTTGTTGTTGTCTTTGGATCATTAAAGTTTTTCAAGTATCTGAAAGTCTGAATCATATGACCCCTGCTCCTCCTTTCCTCCAGGGAGTACATATTTAGATTGTTCAATCTCTCCTCGTATGTCATCCGATGAAGACCCTCCACCTTCCTGGTCGCCCTTCTCTGTACCGCCTCCATCTTGTCCTTGTCTCTTTGTAGATACGGTCTCCAGAACTGAACACAGTACTCCAGGTGAGGCCTCACCAAGGACCTGTACAAGGGGATAATCACTTCCCTTTTCTTACTCGATATTCCTCTCTCTATGCAGCCCAGCATTCTTCTGGCTTTTGCTATCGCCTTGTCGCATTGTTTCGCAGACTTCATATCATTAGACACTATCACCCCAAGGTCTCTCTCCTGCTCTGTGCACATCAGCCCTTCTCCCCCCATCGAATACAGTTCATTCAGATTTCCACTCCCCATATGCATGACTCTGCACTTCTTGACATTGAATCTCAGCTGCAATATCTTCGACCATTCTTCCAACTTCCTTAAATCCCTTCTCATTCTCTCCACTCCTTCCAGCGTGTCCACTCTGTTGCAGATCTTAGTGTCATCCGCAAAAAGACAAACCTTACCTTCTATCCCGTCCGCAATGTCGCTCACAAATATATTGAACAGGACCGGTCCCAACACCGATCCTTGTGGTACACCACTTAAAACCTCCCTCTCTTCAGAGAGAGCTCCATTTACCATCACACATTGTCTTCTGTCTGTCAACCAGTTTGCAATCCAGGTCACCACCTCGGCACTCACTCCTAAGCTTCTCATTTTATTCACCAGTCTCCTGTGCGGGACCGTATCAAAAGCTTTGCTGAAATCCAAGTAGATGACATCGAGTGCTCTTCCTCGATCCAATTCCTTGGTTACCCAGTCAAAAAAGTCAATCAGATTTGTCTGACAGGATCTTCCCCTGGTGAATCCATGCTGCCTCTGGTCCAGCAATTCTCCCGACTGTAGATAGTTCACTATTCTCTCTTTCAACAGTGACTCCATTACTTTTCCCACCATCGAAGTGAGGCTAACCGGTCTGTAGTTACCAGCCTCCTCTCTGTTCCCACTCTTGTGAAGCGGAACCACCACAGCTCTTCTCCAATCACACGGCACCACTCCCGTTTCTAGGGATCTATTGAACAGGTCACACAGCGGACCCGCCAGCACATCTCTGAGCTCCCTCAGTATCCTGGGATGAACCTCATCAGGTCCCATGGCTTTGTCTACTTTCAGTTTCCCCAGCTCTTCCCATACATTTTCTTCTGTAAATGGAGTTACATCTACTCCACTCCCCTCCAGTATCTTGTTAACTAGGAACGGTCCTTCTCCAGGGTCCTCCTTCGTGAACACAGAACAGAAGTATTCGTTTAATATTTCTGCCATTTCTTCGTCTCTCTCCACACATTGATCCTTTCCACCTTTCAATTTCACTATACTACTTTGAACTTTTCTCTTTTCACTGATGTATCTGAAAAATGTTTTGTCACCTCTCTTTACTTCCTTGGCAATCCTCTCTTCTGCTTGACTTTTTGCTCTCTTGATTAATTTCTTTGTCTCCCTCAGTTCTACCAGATATTCTTCTTTGTGCTCCTCTCTTTGGGATCTTTTGTATTTCTTGAACGCTGTTCTTTTAGCCTTTATTTTGTCGGCCACCTCCTTTGAGAACCAGATAGGTTTCATTTTTCTTTTGCTTTTCTTTACTTTTCTAACATATAGATTAGTTGACTTGGCAATTGCTCCTTTTAGATTGGTCCACTGTTGATCTCACCAGGGCAAGAGGGTTTTCCACTCCTTGGACTGTAAAAGTGCATTTGCATTCTATCTAGACCGCACTACACTCCATAGGAATTTCACCTAACTCTTTCCTTCTGTGGCAAAAGCCAAGCTGCGAGTTCCAGTGGGCAAACAGACCTTTTCCTCCTATTTGACGGTCTGTATCTTTTTCCTACCAACAAGCAGGCATTTCACTACAACACCGTGTGTAACCACACTCTGTTAGGGCCGTACCAGCCTCAATAGCTCACCTTCGGCCAATGCCGCTTGTACATATTTGTAAGAAACATAGAAATGACGGCAGAAGAAGACCAATTGGCCCATCCAGTCTGCCCAGCAAGCTTCGCACTTTTTTTTTCTCATACTTATCTGTTTCTCTTGGCTCTTAGTAACCTTTTGGTTCTATTTCCCTTCCACTCCCATCATTAAGGTAGAGAGCTGTGTTGGAACTGCATCTAAGTGAAATATCTAGCTTAATTAGTTAGGGGTAGTAACCGCCACAAAAGGAAGCTATACCCATGCTTATTTGTTTACCCAGACTATGTAATTCAGTCCTTGTTGGTTGTTGTCTGTATATAGATCCACTTTTCTTCATTCCCCCTGCCGTTGAAGCAGAGAGCTATGCTGGATATGCATTGAAAGTGAAGTATCAGGCTTATTTGGTTTGGGCTAGTAACCGCCGTAACAAACAAGTTACTCCCCGCTTTTTTGTGAATGCATATCCTTTTTTCCACATTTCCTCTTGCCGTTGAAGCTTAGAGCAATGTTGGAGACGCATTAATCGTGTGTATGTTTATTGAATAAGGGTATTATCTCCAGGTAGTAGCCATCATTCCCGCGAGCCACCCACTCTTCATTCACGTCCTCTAGACTTTATGGATCCACAGTGTTTATCCCACGCCCCTTTGAAGTCCTTCACAGTTCTGTTCTTCACCACTTCCTCCGGAAAGGCATTCCAGGCATCCACCACCCTCTCCGTGAAGAAATACTTCCTGCCATAGGTTCTGAGTCTTCCTCCCTGGAGCTTCAAATCGTGACCTCTGGTTCTGTTGATTTTTTTCCGACGGAAAAGGTTTGTCGTTGTCTTTGGATCATTAAAACCTTTCAAGTATCTGAAAGTCTGTATCTATCACCTCTGCACCTCCTTTCCTCCAGGGTATACATATTTAGATTCTTCAATCTCTCCTCATAAGTCATTTGATGAAGACCCTCCACCTTTTTGGTCGCCCTTCTCTGGATCGCCTCCATCTTGTCTCTGTCTCTTTGGAGATACGGTCTCCAGAACTGAACACAGTATTCCAGGTGAGGTCTCACCAAGGACCTGTACAAGGGGATAATCACTTCCCTTTTCCTCTCTCTATGCAGCCCAGCATTCTTCTGGCTTTAGCCTTCGCCTTGTCACATTGTTTCGCCGACTTCAGATCATTAGACACTATCACCCCAAGGTCTCTCTCCTGCTCCGTGCACATCAGCCTTTCTCCCCCCATCAAATACAGTTCATTCGGATTTCCACTCCCCATATGCATGACTCTGCACTTCTTGGCATTGAATCTCAGCTGCCATATCTTCAACCACTCTTCCAGCTTCCTTAAATCCCATCTCATTCTCTCCACTCCTTCCGGCGTGTCCACTCTGTTGCAGATCAGTGTCATCCGCAAAAAGACAAACTTTACCTTCTATCCCGTCCGCAATGTCGCTCACAAAGATATTGAACAGGACCGGTCCCAACACCGATCCTTGTGGTTAACCGCTTAAAACCGCTCTCTCTTCAGAGAGAGTTCCATTTACCATCACACATTGTCTTCTGTCCGTCAACCAGTTTGCAATCCAGGCCACCACCTCGGCACTCACTCCTAAGCTTCTCATTTTATTCACGAGTCTCCTATGCGGGACCGTATCAAAAGCTTTGCTGAAATCCAAGTAGATGACATTGAGTGCTCTTCCTTGATCCAATTCCTTGGATACCCAGTCAAAAAAGTCAATCAGATTTGTCTGATAGGATCTTCCCCTGGTGAATCTATGCTGCCTCTTGTCCAGCAATTCTCCCGACTGTAGATAGTTCACTATTCTCTCTTTCAACAGTGACTCCATTACTTTTTCCACCACCGAAGTGTGGCTAACTGGTCTGTAGTTACCAGCCTCTTCTCTGTTCCCACTCTTGTGAAGCGGGACCACCACCGCTCTTCTCCAATCACTCGGCACCACTCCCGTTTCTAGGGATCTATTGAACAGGTCACACAGCGGACCCGCCAGCACATCTCTGAGCTCCCTCAGTATCCTGGGATGAACCTCATCAGGCCCCATGGATTTGTCCACTTTGTTTCCCCAGCTCTTCCCATACATTCTCTACTGTAAATGGAGTTACATCTACTCCACTCCCCTCCAGTTTCTTGTTAACTAGTGATGGTCCTTCTCCAGGGTCCTCTTTAGTGAACACAGAACTGAAGTATTTGTTTAATATTTCTGCCATTTCTTCATCTCTCTCCACACATTGATCCTTTCCACCTTTCAATTTCACTATACCTGGAGCTCTCTCCATACCTTCGCAGCCGATTATTGCTTAGATAAGACTGGCCAGCATGCATCCATATTTGGCCAGTCCATCTACTCATCTTCTTTTCGGTTTAACTACCCAACATCCTTCCACCAACACGTTAAGGGTTTCAGGATGCCCTCCTTACCAAATTCCATCCCTGTCGTTGCGCCTTTTGCACATCTTTGGGTGCATTTGGTGCACTCTTGGGCATCCTCAGCTCGGTACTCACCTATTTCTGAGGACTACCATCCTGCTTGTCCTGTGAGAAAGCAAATGTTGCTTACCTGTAACAGGTGTTCTCACAGAACAGCAGGATGTTAGTCCTCACGAAACCCACCTGCCACCCCACGGAGTTGGGTCTACATACGTTTTATTTTAGTTTCGCTTGCGCTTTTTGCTATAAGATGAGACTGAGGGGAAGTGCCTGTGGTCACAGGGATAATTGTAGGCTGAACATGCTCAGTGTGCAAGTGTCAGTCAAAGCTTTATAGAAACTTTGACAGAGAGGTTTTCCGTAGCAGGGCTCCGTCCACTGAGGTCACCCATATGTGAGGACTAACATCCTGCTGTCCCATGAGAACACCTGTTTACAGGTAAGCAACATTTGCTAAATCTTGCCTCACCAATCTGCTACATTGTTTGAAGGGGTTAATAAACATGGATAGTAGTGATTTAGTGTATTTGGATTTTCAGAAGGTATTTCCCAAAATGCCCCATGAGAGAGTCCTGAGAAAAATAAAAAGTCATGGGATGGGAGGCAATGTCCTATTGTGGTTGGCAAACTGGTTAAAAGATAGGAAACAGAATAGGAATAAATGCTTAGTTTTCTCAGTGAATAAAGCTAAACAGTGGAGTGCTTAAGGGATCTGTATTGTGACCGATGCTTTTTAATATATTTATAAATGATTTAGAAAAGAGAATGATGCGTG
This sequence comes from Rhinatrema bivittatum, assembly GCF_901001135.1. Classification (NCBI taxonomy): domain Eukaryota; kingdom Metazoa; phylum Chordata; class Amphibia; order Gymnophiona; family Rhinatrematidae; genus Rhinatrema; species Rhinatrema bivittatum. The sequence goes on along the minus strand of NC_042616.1, from coordinate 127,153,003 downwards.
AGGTGATCAAATTTGTAGAAGGACACAAAATTATTCCGAGCAGTGAAATCACAAATGGATTCTGGAAATTCATTTAGAACATAAGATATGCCATACTGGGTCAGACCAAGGATCCATCAAGCCCAGTATCCTGTTTCCAACAGTGGCCAATCCAAGTCACAAGTACCTGGCAAGTACCCAAACAAATAAATCACAAGCTACTATTGCTTATTAATTAATAGCAGTTTATGGATTTTTTCCTCTAGGAACTTATCCAAACCTTTTTTAAACCCAGTTACATTAACTGCTGTAACCACATCCTCTGGCAATGAATTCCAGTGCTTAACTATGCACGGAGTGAAAAATAATTTTCTTTGATTTGTTTTAAATGAGCTACTTCCGAACTTCATGGAGTGACCCCTCGCCTTCTATTATCTGAGAGAGTAAATAACTGATTTACATAAACTTGTTCAAGTCCTTTCATGATTTTGTAGACCGCTATCATTTCCCGTCTCAGTTGTCTCTTCTCCAAACTGAACAGCTCTAACTTCTTTAGTCTTTCCTCATAGGGCAGCCGTTCCATGCCTCTTGTCATTTTGGTCGCCCTTCTCTGCACTTTCTCCAGTGCAACTATATATTTTTTTAGATATGGTGACCAAAATTGTACATAGTATTCAAGGTGCGGTTTCACCGTGGAGCGATAGAGGCATTATGACATCCATCCTTTTATTTGCCATTCTCTTCCTAATAATTCCTAACATTCTGTTTGCTTTTTTTGATCGCCAAAGGACACTGAGTCGACTGGTGGAACAATGTATAAAATTTAAGATTCTCATCATAATTTACAAGGTAATGCACAATAGAGCACCTAAGTGTTTATTGAAGTTATTTATTCCATATGTTTCAAGAATGTCATTAAGATCATTTAGGGGCAGATTTTATAATGTGCGCGTGCTTCTCGGTACACACATATGGATGTGCCAATTTTATACCAAGCGCGTGCACATTTGCGCCAGATTTTATAATCTGCGCACTTATGTGCGGGTGGCGGGTTCAAAGGGGGAAGAATTTCTACAAACTGCATAGCGACACATTCGATCCTTTTCCAGTTCCCTCCTAGTACGCTTCAATTAAGCATACTGGGAGGTAACTTCCCTACCCCCTACCGAAACTCCTCTCTTCCCCACCACCTAAAACCTGGGCTAATCCTTATGCTTTGACCTCAGTTTTACAAGCCCCGTAAGCTAGGTTAAATACTTTTTTGGTACATAATGTGCTTGCCAAACCTCTCCGCCAAACATGGGTTAAATTAATGTTCTTGTTAAAGATGGATCGCGTATGTACTTATCTTTTACCCATTCAGGGGAATCCTGATTTTCTCCTGGGATCGCACAATATCTCCTTCCAAAGATGGGGTAAACTGGGAATTACACATGTGGGTCATGTGGTGAACACAGAGGGTAAACTTTTCTCTTTGGCGGAATTGCAGGACACTTATGGTGTCTCAGCCAAGGAGATTTTCCTGTACTTGCAATTCCAACACTATTTTGCCTCCCTACCTCAGACGTGTCGCCAAGCAGTGTCCTTTTGTCACATCACAGCGAACTTACTATTGGAACAGACGCAGCCTCCGTCTCTTTCACAACACTATTGTTTGCTCAAACAATTAACTCTCAGGGATACTTGCTCTATTTTGGTAGAAAGGTGGAATTGGGATGGGGTATTTCTGTTAACTTCCGCCATTATCAATGCATGTTTCTGGCGTATCTCTCAACTCTGTCAATATGTATTATCGCGAAATGCAGTATAAATTTCTCCGCAGTTATATATCTGCTCAAGATGCATTTAACTCTAAAATAGCATCTTCACCCCATTGCCCGTGTTGTGGCTCATCAAGGGGTTCACTATTGCATGCATTTTGGGCATGCCCGCGGATCCAGCCCTTTTGACAACAGGTGGTTCAGTACCTGGAATCTGTATTGGAGCTACCCATCCCCTTCTCCTATTATTGGTTACTTTTTGGCTGCATTTTGCCTTTGAAGGTGAGAGTTCTGGGATCCCGTTTGTTCATCCAAAAAGCTTGTTTAGCTGCTAAAAGGACTATACTTACCCATTGGAGAGAAGCTGCAAGTCCACCTTATTGGGCTTGGCGCAATAGTCTACACCATATGATGCAAATGGAAGCTTCTATAATGCGCGTTGCACCACGACAGAAGAAGAAATTTCTGGACATTTGGGGTCCGTATTTACAGAGACTTCCACATCGTGTACGCAGTTTGATAGTTAATCAGTGTCTGTGCTTAGTGTGACTCCCATTCAAATGTTCGGGCGTTATCGAACAAGGATTTGGACAGCGGTTGGCAGAGAGACTCCCGGGGTGGGGGGCGGGGGTAACACTGTTGGGGTATAATGTACCACTGGATGTAACAGTTTGTCTGCCAGGGGACACTTCTGGAGTTGGAGGTCCTCTGTTCGTTGTATTTGCTTATGAAAAATTAATAAAAACTGTACTTTAAAACATTTCACCTGGAAAGTCATTTTCCTGGTTGCGGTCACCTCTGCTCGCAGGGTCAGTGAGCTTCAGGTGTTAGTGATGAATCTGACCTATATGAAGTTCTTTCATGACAGGGTGATTCTACGCACTCACCCTAAGTTCCTGCCTAAGGTGGTGCCTGATTTCCATCTCAATCAGTCCGTAGTTTTGCTCACCTTCTTTCCAAGGCCCCAGTCCCACCAGGGGGAACAGGTTCTGCACAGCCTGGACTGCAAGTGTGTTGTTGCCTTTTATCTTGAGTGCACTGCAGCCCACGGGCTGTCCACGCAACTTTGTCTCCTTTGATAAAAACAGACTTGCCGTTATGGTGGGCAAGCAGACCCTGTCCAATTGGTTGGCGGACTATATATCCTTCTGCTACGAGCAGGCGGGACTTCCGATTCGAGGCTGTGTCAAGGCCCACTCAGCCATGGCAGCATCGGTGGCGCACTTTCATGCGGTCCCCATCGCTGATATCTGCAAGGCTGTGATGTGGAGCTCCATGCACTCGTTCGCCACCCATTACTGTTTAAACAAGGATGGTCGACATGATTACCTTTGGCCAGTCTGTTCTCCAGTCTGTTCCAAGTGAAAGAACCCAACTCTCCCTATCTAGGGCCCAGTTTCTGGTTCATGCTGCCTCCCGTTCTCACCTTCAGCACTTCTGTGTGCACGTTGGCACATGGTTAAGTGCTGTGGGTTCTATTATTGCCAGGGGCAGCCAATAGTTTGGTATTCACCTATCGGTGACGGCTACCATCCTGCATGTCCTAGGAGAAAGCAGAATTACTTACCTGTAACAGGTGTTCTCCTAGGACAGCAGGATGTTAGTCCTCAGGAAACCCACTCGCCACCCCATGGAGTTGGGTTCTCCATCAGTTTATTTTATTTTTTCGCTCATCTTTTTATGCAAAGATGTGAGACTGAAGAGGGACCCCGCGTGGCTCTGTGGATAGTGGCATGCTCAGAGTGTCAGTCAAAGTTTCTAGTGCCGGGCTCCATCTGAGGATGTCACCCATCGGTGAGGACTAACATTCTGCTGTCTTAGGAAAACACCTGTTACAGGTAAGTAGCTTTGCTTTTTTCACTCAACACATAAGAACATAAACTGCCATACTGGGTCAGCCCAAGGGTCCCTCAAGCCCAGCATCCTGTTTGCAACAGTGGCCAATCCAGGCTACAAGTACTTGGCAAGTACCCAAACACTAAGTAGATCCCATGTTACTAATGCCAGTAATAGCAGTGGTTATTCTCTAAGACAACTTGATTAATAGCAGTTAATGGACTTCTTCTCCATGAACTTATCCAAACCTATTTTAAACCCAGTTACACTAACTGTACCAACCACATCCTCTGGCAACAAATGCCAAAGCTTAATTGTGCATTGAGTGAAAAAGAATATTCTCCAATTAGTTTTAAATGTACTACTTGCTAACTTCATAGAATGCCCCCTAGTCCTTCTATTATCCAAAAGTGTAAATAAGATTCACATTTACTTGTTCCAGACCTCTCATGATTGTAAAGACCGCTATCATATCCCCCCTCAGCTGTCTCTTCTCCAAGCTGAACAGCCCTAACCTCTTCAGCCTTTATTCATAGGGGAGCTGTTCCATCTCCTTTTGGTCAGCCTTCTCTGAACCTTTTCCATCACAACTATATCATTTTTTATATAATCTTCCAATCTTGCAAGGTATTCCTGTAATTAAGCTCCGGAACTCATTGTCAGAAGGTGTGGTAAAGGCAGCCAGCATAGCTTGGTTTAAAAAAAAGTTTGGACAAGTTTTAGAGGCGAAGTTCATAAATTGTTATTAACCAGATAGACTTAGGGAAAAGTCACTACTTTTCCCTGGGCTAGCAGCATGAGATTTATCCACTGTTTGGGATCTTGTTAGGTACTTGTGACCTGGATTGGCCATTATTGGAAATAGGATACTGGACTTGATGGGACCCTCTGTCTGAACCAGTATGGCAATTGTCATTGAAACAACCATGGGCTGTCTTTTTGGTTTTACTACATGTCAGAGAAATTGATCCTCAATCACTTTTCCTTTTGCCTTTTCAACTTGATTCTTTTTTTATGCTTTTATTTTTGTTGTATTTATCTGACTTTCTTTTCAGTCATTTCCATGTTGAGCGATTCTATTTATTTGTTCTATAAGTTATTCTCCAAGGACAAGCATAGTGGTAGTCCTCACAGATGGATAGCATCATTTGGAGCCTGGCACAATGCCTTTTTTTCTTTTATTTAGTTCAAGCTTTTTATTAAAACAAAAACAAAAGGCTAGCAATGCATGGTAATAATCAACAGTATGATAGAGATACAGGCATCAAAAATATATAATCAGTGATCTTGAAATGCAAATTTTTACACTGGGGCACAAACGCAGTGAAACCGAACCCCAAGTCAAAGAGCACTCAATAGTTCATATTTATGAAATACTGAGTGTATGCCACCATTTATTAAAGTCCAATATCTTTCCAATGTGTGAGGATAAGGTGCGATGCAATAGATAGAATAAAATCAAAAAGTTTACATTCCCATTTAAAAAGACCCTGAGACAAGGCCAAGGATTTTATTAACACTACTATAAAGGTTAAAATCTCCATCAGCTTAAGTATAACACAGATCCTATCCCATATTTGCAACCAAAATAATGTTGCATTCCCACAGCAAAATAGCATATGAGAGAAGGTACCTTTAAGCTGTTTACATGACCAACATTTATTACCCCATCCATAAATTTCCTCACTTTAATTGGGGTCCAGAATGCTCTGTGTGCAATAGAAAATATCGATTAGGTAACAAAAGCAGAGAGAGAGAGACTCAAAGATTTACCCTGAAACAGTCTCCAATGATTATCAGTCACTTTTAATGAGCAATCTGCTTCCCATACTTTTTGTTTATCCACACAACATTTAGATGAAACCATCATCCTGTAAAAAGCTACCCCCCCGGGCATGGTGCTTTGATATAGCTTTTAAAAGCTTTGAGAATACCCTACAGGGCAAGTGCAGCCCTAGCCATTCCCCTACATAACTTACAGGGCCGCTCAGTCTCATTTTTTCCACAGAACCTGCAGGAAACAATTTCAGTGTGTATGTGTGTCTCTCTGTCTCACACACACACACAGTTGCTGCAGTGAAAGGTTTGGAACTGCAGGAGCTGGTTTTTCACAGGACCCCATGGGTAATTTTTATTCTCTAGTTCTCTGTGAAGGCTTTGTTCGGTCCGTTTAAGATTCATTCTTTCTTATTTTCAATTAGATGCATAATGCTCCAATCCCGATGCTTCAGGACTGTTCAGGTTAGGTTTTTTGGAGGTTTTTACAGCCTTTGGGTCACTCCTTTGGGTCACTCCAATTGATCCAAAATGCAGCAGCACGTATTCTAACAAACTCTCCAATAAAAAATCATATTACTCCGATACTTCAATCCTTACACTGGCTACCAGTTAAATACAGAATACAATTCAAGATTCTGTCCATTATACACTCTCTCATCTACACTCCTAACTCTGTTACTTTATGCTCTATTCTTCGAATATACAAACCTGCTAGGCACTTAAGATCACTGGACAAAAACCTTCTAGATATCCCATCACCTCGACAGGCCCGTCTTGACATCACCAGAAAAAGAGCATTCTCAGTCATTGGTCCCATCCTATGGAACGCACTACCGGACTCTCTAAGATCCATATCCAATTCTAAACATTTCAAAAAATCCTTAAAAACACATCTGTTTCAATATGCATTCCATATATCACTTACTAAATAACATATTCCCACAGGACAAGCAGGATGGTAGTCCTCACAAATGGGTGACATCGAGGATGGAGCCCTGTACGGAAAACTTTTCTGTCAAAGTTTCAACAAGCTTTGACTGACACTGGCACACTGGGTGCACTGAGCATGCCCAGCCTGCAATTATCCCTGTGAGCCACAGGTGTCTCCCTCAGTCTTCTTTTTTCCGCTCTGCAGTCAGCATAGCGGTTGGAGCTCTGTGAGGATTTTTTTTAACTAATTACCTCATGGAAACACTTAACTTTTCACTTCAAAAAACACTTTTCCCTGCACAGGTCTCCCTCCGCGTACGTTTTTACGACGCTCGGTGAGTACTAATTCTTATTTTTCGGTCGGTTCCTGTCACTATCTTAAGGCTGTTAACTGACTGAAGCCTTCCCTTCCCCCATTTTTCAGTTAGCTTTAAACAGCTTGCGAGTATCTCTGTGACACTCTGCTTGCTTATGCTAGTGGGGTAGGGATTTTTTCCTTAACTTTAGGACCTCTGTAGCTTCAAGTCCTTCGTTCCCTGGTACCCTCACGCAGTCGATACCCTATCGCTACACCGGTACCCTCCTAAACCGCCCTGGGCTTTTATATGTCATCAGCGCCCCATCCCCCACGGTGCCCTGATGCCTTTATCCATGTTTTTTGCTTTTCAGTGCTACCAGGCTTTTTTCCTCCTACGCACTGTTTTTTTCCTTGGGCTTCCTCGGTGCCGTCCCTACCCGGATGCATGCCATTGACGCACACGCTGTTAGTCACTGCCATGCATACTCGGGTCGCCGCCACCGCTGCCCGAGACACTTTTTAACGATCCCAGGGTCACTTCATCGATGCCACCCCCCCTTTTGGGGATGCCATTGATGCCCCATCCTCCCCACCGATGTCCAGCCCTTTTCCATCGGTGGGCATCGGTGCCACATCGATTCGTCGGTGGGCATCGATGCCAGATGGTCCCCATCGGTGGACATTGGTGCCGGATGGTCCCCATCGGTGGACATCGGTGCCGGATGGCTTGTCCGTCGATGGCATCGGTGCCGGATGGCCGTCCGTCGATGGCATCGGTGCCAGGTCCTTTTGCATCGATGGACACCGATGCCCAGGTGTTTCATCCATGGGCATCTATGTTAGAATGCATCCATCGAGGGCAGTCGATGCCAGGCTGCTCCCATCGGTGAAATTCGATGCCCAGGTGGGTCCCATCGATGGGTATCCATGCCGGCTCGATTCCGCGGATGGGCGTCGATGCCACTGCCAGCCTTATGGCTGGCATCGATGCCCATGTCGATTCCAGGACTGGCGTTGATGCCGGGATGGAATTCATCGACTGGGAGATCCATGCCATCGATTCCATACGTGCCCATATCGATGCCACCGACACACATGTCTGGGGCACCGATACCATGTACACTTAGAAATCTGAGTCTGTCCAAATCGATACCATCAACGTCTGTGGCCCTATAGTTGATGCCCGTGGCCATGCCACAAAAGGCATAAATGCCCGCCTCCATGCATCGATGCCCTCGACACCTACGTTTTCCTTCGGTGTCCTTGACGCCCTATCGATTCGACTTCGACTCAGTCGATGCCAGTATCTTTTTCAATAACGGCAATGTTTTTCGATTCTTCGATTCCACATCGTTTCAAAGATACCTATACCAGTGCTGTCAGTGCCCGTCACTGTCATCATTTTCCTGGCCAGTCATCGACGATTTTCATACCCATTTTGATGATATCCTCGAAGCCCCTTAGGTTGCCTTCAATATCGTCAATACCGACATAGCACCGCCACATAATACCCTCGCCTCCTCACATTGCTCCACGCTTTGGGTTCTTTTTTAAGCCCCGTATTAGCTTAAGACACTCCATTGTGTCAGGAGCAGAGCAGGCGTGCGGACAGTTCGTCATCGATCGCCTTCCAGGACGACGAGGGCTTCCATCTCGGCGCTGGGGAAAGACCGGGCCGAACACCGTGGCACCCATCATCGCCGACATCGTGATCGTCCGCCGCTGACGCCATCCAGCACGTCGGTGCCATCCTTCTCCAGGCTGGACAACGCTCGGGCAGAGCAACATCACCACTGCCATCAGCACTGTTCCTACAGTTTTGGCAGTCCTTGGTGATCCAGAACTTCCGGATCCAGGTCCGACGGCTTCTGCATTGGCGTCACGACACATCGAGCCGCTGCGACGAGGGAAGGGAACATGAGTTCCGTTAGGGCTCCCCTGTTCCTGGCGTGCCCCATCGTCAAGTGGTGTGGGACTGTGGCCATCTGTTACACTTAGCAGTCTAAGCGCCAATCACGCCTGGCCTGTCTCCTCTGTACCTGTGCCACCATACCGGGTTTCAGTGTGAGATGGACGTTTACGTCCCCAGCCTTACCCTCGAGGACTCCAGAGACCGACGGAGTCAACAGTCTTCACCGGCTCGTCTTGCGGCGATCCACGTCGGATGGTAAGTACCCGCTTCGGCGGCATTCCCATAGAGTTGTGTTCTCCCATTCGGACCGTGGTTCGAAAAGTTCTGGGTCATGTGCCTTAGGAGCTGTATTAGTGTCACATATCGCTATGTTAGCTATGTTAGCCACAATACCAGGAGAACCCCTCTATCTTCTTGGGATTGCAGCAGGGCTTCTTCTCTTGTCAGTAACAAGTCCCTGTGCCGACCAATGCTCTGACTCTTGGTTCCCTCCCAACCAAAGTTCCAGCTGCATTGGCTGATCTGCTAAACATGAGATTCAGCAACCATTGCCCCATGTACAAGTCCACCTTGAAGCCTGGCCACAGGTCTCAGTGTCTCCTTGTACAGCATACAGAAATGCGGGTACCACTTACCACTCACACTCCTGCGGGAGCCTACATGATATCCTCCATTGGGACACCTCCTGGTCTCCCATCTGGTCAGATATCAGAGCGGCCACCCCACCTTGTACCAAAGTCCCGGTACACTCCCCCAGGCGCTACGAAGTGCAGAGGGGAGAAGGGAGGGGGGTTGGGGAGTTTTAATTGCACTATTTTTTCTTTTAACAGAAAATAGTTACTCTCCGCACATCCTGGACCTAAGAAACTCCAACTTTCTTTAGAAGTCACAGGTACAATGGTATCTTTGGTTACCATCACTCCATATTGCAGTAAGTACATTATTTTAATGTTTCTATGTGCTTTATGATGAGTCAACATTACAACCCCAAGCTCTGCCGTTGGCACCAGCTTCGGTAAGTGAACTGTCTCTTGCATCATGGTGAATGCTGTTTTCTCTGCGGAGTGTAACATCATTCACTTCCTTGCATAGACTACTGCTAACCACTTTCAGTACATGCAATGAGCTCTCACTTTTTTCATGACTCACTATACATTTACTAACTGGGATTACTGTCACTGCCATAAATCCCTTCTGTAACACTTCTGGACACCACAGTCTTAAGACCCTCTTGTCCAGCATGCGCACAGACATTCTGATACATTCGTATATGTCCCTGTGCATATTTTCCATAACCTCAGCCCTTCAACTTTTCATGGTTGGGCTATGGGGTTTCTTCCCACTATGCATTTTTCTCATAATTCAAAACTGCTATGGGTTATATTCAGTGACATTCTATACTCAATGGACCTAAGTGGTTTCATTGCTTTCGTCCCTGATTCTTATCCCAGTTCGAACTAGGACCTAGTCTCCTTCGACTCATGCTCGCAATTCCTTAGGGTTATAAAGTTTCTCCTGAAAGCTTTCAACCCATTATGCGTCTATTGCACTCCAGCATAGTTTCTCATAAACGTCCTGGACGTTGCACCCATGAGTTATGCCCTTATGCCTTCCAATACTGCTTTTGCAACAATTCTTTGTGCATACAGACAGACAGCATAGGGACAATGTGCTTTCCAACTCATAAGCACGCATTACCTCTTAGCTGCTCTGCTAGACAGCTGCGCAGCTCTACCTTGGCCCTTGTTCACTTCATGCCTCCTTGGGCCACATATCTAAGAGATTTAATGAACGCTCTATCAGACCTTCTCCACGTAGGTTCTATCCTCTCGAATGGTCTCAATTACATGTGTACAGGGAAAATCTTTTCACGCTGAGTTAATTAAACTTTCCTCTGCGTCTGCATCATTCCATACGATGCACAGGTTCTGCTCCCTACACATGTTTCCTATGCGTTCCCTTAGATGCCTTTTCTTCCATCAAAGGCCTCTTCAATATATCTCTTCTGCTGCCTCTCGTAGCCAGCATTTTTTCTAATGTTGAACTGGGATGGGGTTCAGTATTCTTTTCCCCACTCCCTGACTGAGATCAGTATGCTTCCCATACTTCTCAATCCATCATATCAGTAACCTTTTATTCTCTCACCAGTCAGTCCCAAATCATAGACTTACTGATGTTCTTAGGTTCTGGTAGCATCACAAAACCTTCTAAACATAAATCTTGCCGTTTAATATGGCAGGCTTTACCTCCTGACGCTAAAAAAAAAAAAGAGAGGTATTACTCCTTTTACTTTTCCACCATTTTTTCTTACTCCCTCGGATTCTGTTCTCCAGACATCCTCCACATAGTTACACCTTTCTCTCAGTAGGTGTATCGTTTTGGGAGTTGGGTTCCCGTTTACGGTAAACCTCTCTGAGTCGGCTTACCATGGATTATCCACTGATCAAGCCGCCTCTATTTCTCTAATCACATAATGAATATATATATTCTCCTTATAAGTCTCATACATTCTACGTTTGAGCCTTTCCATTCCTCTCTTCCACAGTTTGGCAAGGGAACTTCTTTCCCTCTTAATGTCATTCCTGCCAGCAGGGTCCGTGAGTTATGCACTCTTTCCATACTCACCTGACTCGTTCCTCCGTCACTGAGTGGTTCTATGCATTCATCTTTCTATCCTTTTCAGGTAGATGTTGCATCTCTCTTTACTCAGGAAATACTCTGCCAATTTTTCCTAGCCTCTCTCTCTTGCCCTAGTGAGAGAGTGGGTTTTCCACATTCCTGGACAGTAATGCTGCGCTTACATTCTATCTACATTGCACTGCATTCCATGTGAATTCCACTTGACTCTTTCCTCCATGCAAGACTCAAGCTGCGACTTCCAGTGGCCACACAGATCTAATCCTTCTGACTAAGTGGTCTGTATTTCCTTTGCTACCAACAAGCAGACACTTCACTACAACACTGTGGGTATCCACATACTGTTGTTTCCGTCCTAGCCTTAACAGCTTCCCTTTGGTTACTGCTGCTTGTACTTTTTTATCAGGCTGCAGCCTGGAGTCCTCTCCATACCTTTGCAGCCTATTAGTGCTTACATTGACTAGCGGGCATGCTCCATGTTTGGCCAGTCCGACTACTCTTACCTTTTTCAATTCACTACCCAACATCCTTCCACGAACCCATTATGGTGTTGCGGATGCCCTCCGTTCCCATTTCCACCTCCGTCATTACGCTTTCGCGTGTCTGCAGTGTATCTGGTGCATTCTCGGGCATCCTCAGCTCGGTACTCACCCATTTGTGAGGACTACCATCCTGCTTGTCCTGTGGGAAAGAAAATGTTGCTTACCTGGTGTAACAGGTGTTCTCACAGGACAGCAGGATGTTAGTCCTCACGAAACCCGCCCGCCACCCCGCGGAGTTGGGTCTGTATACTTTTATTTTAGTTTCGCTTGCGCTTTTTAGCTATAAGACGAGACTGAGGGAGACACCTGTGGCTCACAGGGATAATTGCAGGCTGGGCATGCTCAGTGCACCCAGTGTGCCAGTGTCAGTCAAAGCTTGTTGAAACTTTGACAGAAAAGTTTTCCGTACAGGGCTCCATCCTCGATGTCACCCATTTGTGAGGACTAACATCCTGCTGTCCTGTGAGAACACCTGTTACACCAGGTAAGCAACATTTGCTATCTCTTTTTTCCATGCTTGCAAATAAAATGGCGTGACATTATTATATATTGATTTGTTTATATTAACTAATTATTTTTTAGATAGTTTTTTATTTTTTATTGATCATTTTTTGTAATTTTATGCTTTTTATAATTCTATGTTTTTTAATTTCTTTTTGTTTACGCTTATTTTATTTAGTTATGTAAACCATTTTGATTAAACATTGTTTGTAAAGACGGTATACAAATACTTTTAAATAAATAAAATAAATAAATATGTTGGGTTTTCATCTGATGCTTCAGTACATGTAGATATTTGCTTCCTGCATGGACAGGCTAGGTCTTTTTGCCATGTGATAGATGGTGTTGCCTGGATCAGGAAAGTTAGCCTGTCCAGTGGGTATCGACATGAGAGGCATCAACATCTAGATATCCAGGAGGGCATCAACCATTGACTGTGCAGCATCATGGCATTGATTCTCTCTTTATGTAGAAACGTGTCACTGCGTGATACAGAAGAGGGGTTATTCTAGCAAAAGCCAAGAATCCCCTAAGCCATTCCCATGGAGATGTGATCTCATCCTCATCACATTTCATGGAATCATACAGTCTTCAAGGGCCCAGATGACTCATTCACCTCTGGAGTATGTGAAAATGTGGTTTTTCCTCCTGCCTCCCTGCTCTGCTGCCATAGGGAGTTTGAGAAGGATCTGGAGAAAATGCTCCAGGAGGCCTGAGCATAGAAGCAATCAGCAGTACTCTACATCAGAAGCAATGTACCTATGGGAATAGAACATCTGTGCTCCCTGGAAATGAGCAACTAATGCCTACTAGTTGTATAAAATCCAATACGCTTCCAGTGAGGTAATCCTAGGAGCAGGATCTGAGGAATTCCTTTAAGGGCAACACCCTCTGAATTGCCTTTCTTTATTAGGGACCTTATGAAGAGAATGCTGGTTGCCATTCTGTTAAGTTGCAGATGGAGGAAACGTGCAGGCAATTTCTAGGATTTTATGGTCCTGTTAATTATATTGCAGGCTTAATTATTATATCCAGGACATGAAAAGCAGAAGCTACTGTATCGATCTGAGGTGGTCAAAACCAGATTCGAAAAACCCAAGGGTTCTCTGAGGAGGCAGCTCTATGAAGGGGTTAAACCTAATTTTGGCACAGTCTACTATCAGCTCCTAAGATGCCAACACATGCAAGGTCTAACAGAAAGCAAAGTGTTGTCAGAGCAGCTCACTCAAAACATCATGACTCTGTAAGGTCACTATGAGATGGAGAACTGGAATGCAAACTCACGTGTTTTGTTTGATCTCTGTCATTTTAATTATAGGTCCTGGAGATCCCTTTTTTTGGTATTAAGGTTTAGGAAATGATTGCTCAGTAATAATGCCACTGCATATCCTCTCCACTGCCACTCTAGCCCTACTATTGATAACTGGGAACTTACAAGTTGGGCACAGTAATGGAAGGAAGTGCTTCTTGTTGACCTCTCAACTCTGTTCACAACAGGCTACTGCTCTCATATTGGGGAGCCAGTGGAGAGGAAAATCTGCTTAGTGGGTAATTCTCTAAATTTCCCACTGGGAAGTTCCTTGGTAGCCTTTCAGTAGCAAAAAAATGTTCCATCCTTCTCTCTTATAAGAGAGACCCATGGAGCCTAACCCAGTTCATCAGGGGTAGAAAAACTAAATTCTGCTCCAGATATCTTCCTGATTCCTGAAAATGGAAGGGCTCAGTCCATCCTAAACATGAGTTTTATTCAAACGCCTGCTAGGAAAGCTTGAAAGGGTTCCCCATGACTCCTTAGTTCCTGTCCGGGAGAAGGCAGTAGATTGTGATTCCTAGATCCAAGGGACAACTTCTGAATAAGCATCATTGTAGCTCTTGGAAAGCATCTAAGATTAGTAGTGGGGAAATTCACTTCCAATATTGTATGTTGCCTTTTGGCCTTGCATGAGCACCCCCATATGATACATATTGCCTTCCTTGAGCATTTGCACACCTACGTGTTTTGTTAGTTCAAGTCTATTTGCCTGTATGGTTGATCGGCCACATCTAGGGGAGGTGCCATGGAATTGTGTAAACTCATCCAGGTGTTTGTATTGCCAGAGTTGGTTATTAATTTCTTTAATTCAAACCTCTGGCCACCATCATGATAGGATTTGAAAACCTCTGCTAGACCAGGCTCAAGCAAAGCCATTCTCCCACATATAGGCTTAACACATAGTTGCAAAGAGGATAAGAGCAAGTTAGCTGATGGGGGCAGGGAGCGCATTCATGTAGTCCTTATGGAATTGCCTGTACACAGTCCTCTTACGACACATCTTTGCAGTCAGGGACGATAACTTTCAAACAGCCATGTAGGAGTACATGTGCACACATGTGCCAGCTCACACCCAAAAACACAACCATTTTATAGGATATAAAATCGGCTGTACGCGCAGTTTTATATGGATTGCACATGTGCACTCAAATGCTGGCTATACCATATAAGTGAGGGGATTTTATTAGATACTCACATAAACAATTACCTGTTTCCCTAGTCTATTCCTAGTTCCCCCAAGTAAAGGCTAGGACTTCCTATTTAATATGCCTCCCTTTTATCCTCAACCTTTAAATCACTTTTGCGCGTAAATACTTGCACGTACGTTTCATTTTACATACCTGGACTCCCTATACCCAGCCCCTTTTTTGCCTTTCCCATTCATGTGCATGCTGGGAGATACACACATACTCGGGCGCTTTTTAAAATCTGTGCAGTGTGCACCAGCCCAAGATACATATCTCCTGGTTTTGACATGTGTAAGGCTTTTAAAATTCACCTTAAACACTCCAGTAGGCCTTAAGATGTTGATGGATTCTGGCATTTAGAATCTCTGGGACAGCATCCATATCATCAACTAAGAGGGACACACTCTCCTAGTGGATGATTCATTTCATATTCAACTGGTAAAAAAATTGTCCTGACTATTTAATTCAAACCTCTGGCCACCATCATGATAGGATTTGAAAACCTCTGCTAGACCAGGCTCAAGCAAAGCCATTCCTCCACATATAGGCTTAACACATAGTTGCAAAGAGAATAAGAGCAAGTTAGCTGTTGGGGACAGGGAGCGCATTCATGTAGTCCTTATGGAATTGCCTGTACACAGTCCTCTTACGACACATCTTTGCAGTCAGGGACGATAACTTTCAAACAGCCGTGTAGGAGTACATGTGTACACATGTGCCAGCTCACACCCAAAAACACAACCATTTTATACGATATAAAATTGGCTGTACAGTGGAGCCCTGCACCCAGAGACATGGGTCCACTTTAAAGGATTTTTCATCAGAGAAATTTTCCTCAAACTAAGGGTAGTAAGGTTCACCCTTAAGATTTTTGGGGTTCAACTGACCAATAACTTGGTTTTTGTTCAAATAGACATTCAAGTTCCTATTTTATATGTCAACAGGCAGAGTAGAATGGGATCTTACCTCCTGAGAGAATGTCCCTAGAGCCATATACCTAGTGGATGAGAAGGATGTCCTTGTGGACAAACTGTGTTGGGTCCTGGAACTCCTTAACTGTCCCTGGACAAGGGGAGCTGAATACCAGATATTCCACAAATGCAGCACACTCGTGATTGCTTTGTTTCCATCTCTTCTGACAAGGAGATTCCTGAACTACTGTTACAATAAAAGGAAGCACAGCAGTTAGCCTTGGATATTCTCTCCCTTGACTGTAGTCAGAGCTTTTGTGTATTTCTCTTCCATGATCCCCATAGCTCCCTATGAACCAAGGCAGTTTTGTTCCTTATTGCTTGGGAGACATCCATAGAGACCCTGTCAGGTTGGGAGAGTCCCTAACGCTGATCAATATTTATTATTTTATTTATTTATTTAATAGCTTTTATATACCGGCATTAGTGCGAAACATCATACCGGTTCACATTTTAACAAAATGAGCAGAAAATACAATAAAACAAGGAGATAGGGGAGGGGAAACAATGCCAAAAGGGCAACGAAAGTGCAGTTTTGAAAAGAAAGAGTGAATAACATAATCAGAGGCCAATTAAAAAACTAAAACTAATTACAACAATTCAACATGATATTTAAAAACTGAAAAGGGCATAATACAAAGAGATTACAATGTATTAGAGGTGGAAAAGGGAGGAGATGGCACTTAGTTATCAGAGTAGAAGCTTGGATCACAGAACGATAAAGGGGGGTAGAGACCTAGGTTAAGAAGTACAGACAGAGGGGGGGGAGAGGGCTTCAAGGGAGTGAGGGCCTAGAAGAGGGGCTCGGAGGCAGGGAAGCAAGGAGACTAATCTGGGTAGGCCTGCTGAAACAGCCAAGTTTTTAATTTCTTTTTTAATTTGTTCGGGCAGGATTCTAATTGTAGCATCATGGGCATGGAATTCCAACGTGTGGGGCCGGCGATAGATAAAGCACGTTCCCTAGTGGAAGAGAGGTGTGCTATTTTCAAAGAAGGGATGTGTAGGGTTCCTTTGTGAACTGTTCTTGTAGGGCGGTTCTGTAATACAGCACTGAAGGGTATATCCAGCCACAGGGAGTTATGAGAATGAATGGACTTGTGCATCGTGGTGAGTGTTTTATAGGTTATTCTGAATGGTATGGGGAGCCAGTGCAGGTCTTTCAGAATAGGGGTGATATGGTCCGTTTTTCGGGTGTTAGTTATGATTCTGGCAGTTGCATTCTGCAGCATTTGGAGTGGTTTTATAGTTACATAGGGGAGTCCTAGAAAGAGGGAATTACAATAGTCAAGTTTGGATAGGAGAGTGGTTTGAATCACCGTGCGAAGGTCTTGAGAGTGAAGCAGGGGCTTGAGTTTTTTTAAGACATTAAGTTTATAAAAACCATCTTTGAGGATGGAGCTCACATATTTCTTCATGTTCAATTGTGGATCCAGGAGGACTCCAAGATCTCTTACAAAGGATTGATTTATACTGGATTTATAGGATTGGAGACTGTTACATTATCCCAGCTTTGGATTTGGGCAAGGATTGGATTTGGATTTCCTCTCTCCTGTTTCTCACAAAGCTACTAGGAATACCTTCTACACGTCTGAGTTGGTTTGGTAGCCAATACAGTTAAAGTTCACCTTGGTAAAATTGATCCTATTACTACCATACAGAATGTAAATCCATCTTCGTACGATTTTGCATGTGTTTTTACTGTGGGCTGAAAAACTGTTAAAGTAGATCAGGGTTGGCGGTGTGTGTTTTCTGGCTAAAAATGTCAAGTACTCCAAGCTAATCTACAAGCCTGGGAAGAAGCCCCTAGATCCATGCAATAGTATGCTGGCAGTCAAGTTTCTGTTGAAGCTGTCCTCAATTCTTTTGACTGAAGCTTAGAGCAAGAACTTGCACCATGCCAAAAAATAATCTGCTGAAAAAAGTATGATGATTTGATGCTTGTGTTGAGGCAAAAGGACATTAAGGTGCTTG
Organism: Rhinatrema bivittatum; assembly: GCF_901001135.1. NCBI lineage: Eukaryota > Metazoa > Chordata > Amphibia > Gymnophiona > Rhinatrematidae > Rhinatrema > Rhinatrema bivittatum. The sequence goes on along the minus strand of NC_042616.1, from coordinate 127,135,388 downwards.
CTTAATCCTTAATGTTTTGATATTTGAAACTTTCACCACATGACTGTGCCCAGGCTCATTGGAAGTTCTCCATTGTGGCCAGGCTAATTTAATTGTTCCTTTCCAGTTGAAATCTTTAGCAGAGAAGGTCCTATATTTGAGAAAATTTTCTCTTGAGGACTTTTTGTGCCAGTTGAGTCTGCCCCTAATAAACTACAGTCTAAGGCTCTTCATCTGACTTGAGATGGATTTTCAATAAAGTATTTTGCTGCACGTTGCATCATACAGCCTTCAGCCATTGATGCTTTTTGGTAATCATTAAACACCATTTTCCTTTTTAAAAAATCTTTTTAAGTTATAAATTTACATCAAAGCAAAATACATTGTTCAAGAAAGTATAACAATCTAAAGTACAATTTAACAATAGACAGTTGCATTCCATACCATATCAAGGGGAGATTTATACTAAAAAAGAACATATAAAGAGAAAATAATGGCAATCTAATTATATACTGGCCTATCAAAAATTAACTGGTCAGGTTAAAATAGGTTGATTTTTCTCTATTCTGTAAAAATCCTTCTAACAGCATAGGATCACAAAATACATATTTATTCCTTTGAAACTTAAACAGCTGCAGGGAAATTTCAAAAGAAATGTTGCTCCAAGGGCAAGTACTGTTTTTTCAAAAGAAACATTCTACATTCTCATAGGTCAAGCAAGATGGTAGTTCTCACATGTGGGTGACATCATCCGATGGAGCCTGGCACGGAAAACTTTTGTCAAAGTTTCTAGAAGCTTTGACCAGCAGACTGAGCATGCCCAGTTCGCTACTATCTGCGCGTCCACACAAGGTCCCCCGAGAGTCTCTTCCGCGATGCAGTTGCCTCGCAATTCGTGGAGCTCCAAAACATTTTGGTTTTTTCTCTAATCTTCGTCGTATGTTCGATCTTCATCGAGTCCCCCTTCGCGATTGATACCTACTCTTTATGGTAGGTCTTTTCAGCCATCTTTTTTCCCTATTTGCGGTCGATTCCTGACTTCTGCCACCAGTATCCGTCAATCATCGACCACAGGTGGGGTTTTTCCCATGGAATCCACTGGTTTCCACCGATGCCCCCAGTGCCTGTGGACCATGTCCATCACGGATCCGCACGAGGTTTGCATCCTCTGCCTAGGGGCTTTGCATGACATCCAGGGGTGCCATGCGTCAGGCGCACCTTAATAAAATGGAAAAACTCTTCGGTACCCAAAGTCCTCTACGCCTGCGTCTGTCTCTTCGAAGCCCAAGGATCGTGGGGAGCCGACCGACTCACTTCCCCTCGCGGTCCCTTTGCCTAGTACCTCTAAGGATCAAGGAGAGGGGGATTGATCCTCTATGATCTCCCCGGTCTCCCGGACCTCAGGATCATCAGCTTCCTCGGCTCTGGGGAAAGACCGGGCCGAGCACCAGAAATGATCAATCAAGCACCAACACCAGTCACCGTCTGCGCACCGTTCTGCTTCCAGAGTGGCATCGGCGGCTGGAAATCCACCATCAGAGCAGCACCAGACACCAGAGGCCTCATCCTCTGGTGCTCCTAGTAACCCAAGGCATTCCCCACCAACACCGGTGCAGGGCACCGTACCACATCAGAGATCTGAGGAAGAGCCAGTGATGCCTTGTCCCCCTCCATCAGTCCTGGCCACCCAGGACTTCCTGGAGGAGTTGGACCACAGGGTGCAATCGGCGGTCTCAAAGTGCTGCAAAGCGTCGAGATACCAGTTACACTGGCCCCCATGCTGGTGCCCGAGCCTCCACCATCTATGTTAGCAGCACTGCTAGAGCATCTGGACATCCTTCTGGGCTCCCTACCAATGCCGCCGGTGCCCGAGGGGCCACTGATGCCCTCCACTGGAGCAATTCCGGTTCTCTGGTCCTCCGAGGAGGAAGATACTGCCGGCACCTTGTTCCTTCATCCACGGTTCCCCAAGCCCTTGCTGGATCCTACCAGCTTGCCACGGCCGGTAATCCCCTCCATGTTGGGGGAACCATTCATGCCCTTGAGGCCTTCGGAGCCCAGGGCTGATGCCCCTTAAGGACCTTGCCCCCGGTGAGCCAGTCCCAGTGAGGAAGAGGGTCCCTATGACCCTTGGGGTAATGATTCCATGGACTCGTCCTCAGACTACTCTGATGACCCACATTCAGAGCCCTCCCCACCAGAGGAACAGCGTCAGTCACCACCCGAGGACTTGTCCTTCGCGGGGTATGTCCGGGCTATGGCCAAAGCCATCCCCTCTCAACTCTTTAGAGAGAAGGATGCATGTCACTGGACA